>NC_080682.1:103300806-103606237 GCF_030445035.2 Dasypus novemcinctus | reverse complement strand
TGGGTCACATGGTAATTCTATGTTTGACTTTTTGAGAAACTGTTCTTTTTTGTTTTTTTTTTAGGAGGTTCTGTTGAACCTAGGACCTCAAATATGCGAAGCAAGAGCTCAACCACTGAGCTACTCCTCCGCATGTTAAGCTCTTTTTCACAGCAGCTGCACCATTTAATATTCCCATGAGCAATGCACAAGGATTCCAATTTCTCCACATCCTTGTCAACATTTATTTTCCCTTTTTTTTTTTTAATAGTAGCCATCTTAGTGGCTAACAAATTGATATCTCACTGTAGTTTTCACTTACATTTCCCTGAAGGCTAATAGCAGCTTTTCATGTTCTTTTGGCTATTTGTATGTCTTCATTGTAGTAATAGCTATTCAAGTTCCTTGTCCCTTTTAAAATTGGGTTGTTTGACTTTTTCTTGTTGAGTTTAGGAGTTGTTTATATATTCTGTATATTAAACCTTTATCAGATTTATGATTTACCACAATTTTCTCCCATTTTGTTGGTTCTTTTCACTTTCTTGATAATGTTCTTTGCACAATTAAAAATTTTTTTATCAAGTGCAGTTTATCCTTTTTTTTCCTTTTGTTGCTATTGCTTTTGGTGTCATATCTAAGAATCTATCGCTAAATACAAGGGCTTGACAGTTTTTCCCCATGTTACTTCCTAAGACTTACATGGTAAATTTCAATTGAAAGAAATGTAGGTGATAATCTAGGGACTATAACAGTGATTTTGGTGGTGGATGAAGATTGTGGTTAATAGGGTAAATTTAAAATGTTGCATCTTTTATAGAGTGTTAAGAATAGGGTGATACAAGGGAAAACTACAACTAAAGTAATTTATGAATGATAGTTAACAGTAATATTGTAATATTTTTGCAGCAATGGCAAAGAAGATATATCAATTCTAAGGGACAACATTGGGAGCTATAAGGGGCTCTGGGGTTTTTCCTTTTGGATTAATGAAAATGTTCTAAAATTGACCGAGATTATGACAGCACAATTCTGTGATGAACATGAGAGTCACTGAATGTACACTTTGAATGAATTGTACAATGAATGGGACTGTATAACACAGGAAATCCAGTGGTGGAAGATGGACTGTGGTTAACAGAATATGAGAATGTTCTCTCATGAAATATAACAAATACATAATACTAAAACAGGGTTAGTTGGGGGAAAATACACCAATTGTAAGATATGGGTTATAGTTAGTAGTAATATTTTGATGATGCTCTTTCATAGTTTGTAACTAATGTTTCTCAATGCTCGGCATTGGTGGTGGGCTGATGTATGGGAGCCCTGTTTGATGTATGCATGTTTGTTTTGTAGGTTTACAACTTTTACTATACACTTATTGTTTGTGTGTGTTCATGTATGAATAATATACTTCAATAATAAAAAAAAGCCTTATAGCCAGCAGTTATGGTGGCACTATATAATAGTGCAAAATACTGCACTATTTTGTTTAGTATATCCCTTCTTTAGTTACTAATATTTCATGAACATCTTTTTTTCTATATCATCATTAGAATAACTGCATATTACAGTTTTTGATAATTGTACTTCATTTTATTTGGTGAACCAGCATTTAATACCTTTTATTGGGTATTTAGGTTGTTTCTCGAGTTTTTTTGTTTTGTTTTGTATAAACAGTGTTAAACTGAAGTGCTTTGCATACATCTGATTATTTCCTCATACCAGTTACTACAAGTGAAATTTCTGGGTCAAAAGGCATCTCCATTTTTAAAGCTTTAGAACTATTACCAAATACACTGCAAAAAATATTTGTTTATGTTCCCTGCTGCAGTATATTAAAGCGTCCATTTCTCATGTTATTGCTACTATTCTGTGTATGTCATTAAAAAAATATTTTTTTTCTGTTTTTAGGCAACATTTGGTATTTCGTTTTAAGAAAAAAGTGTTGCCATTTAAACTGTGTGACATAGTACATTATTGTTGCTTACAGTTAAAAAAAAGCTCTTTCTGAATTAATTAGATTAATTTAAAAAATCATCTCTCTGTGTGGGGCTTATGTAAAAAGAAAAGTGTAAAAAATTGACTAAGGTATTTTTAAAACATCTTCATAATCAGAGTCTTACTCTTCTGAAAAACTTCTAGAATGAGAGCCATCTATTTCCTTGTTTTTCACACTGTATTACCTTCACTGCCACTTAAAGTATTAATGATGCAGAATTTCCAAATAATGTGCCCCATTATTGCCTCCTGGAATTTTTCCAAGTTGCCAACACTATTCTCCAAGGTTTCATGCAGGAGGTTTTTGATCTTAGCAGAGTGTCAATGGAAAGATTTTAGACAACCATCAGAACCCCCTCTTCAAATAGTCCTTAAATGTTTGTTGGTGGAAATGTCTAGGGATTGCAGTTGTTTCCTCAAGCTAATAGAACAACAGCTGAATTCTCACCATGTGCTGACTACATTGTGAAATGCTGTCAATGGTTAGATGCATCTAGATTTCATTAACTTTAAAATGTTAAAAATATGTATCTCATTTATAAAATTGATGAACTATGGTCCTTTTTTCCCTAAGTTATTTAGAGGTTTCATTGTTTGAAGAAAAGTTGAAACTTGGTAGGGCTTGTTAAAGAAAGGCGATGTATTCCTAATGGTTTCTTTCTTTCATAGACTGAGGGATAACTTATAAAATTAAACATTCCTAACTTTGTCAGATAAAATAATATAAAATATTAAATCCACTTTGGCCTTCTCTATTCTTTTAAAGTAAAGATTGGAAAGAAAAATTAAAAATATATTTCAAGTAAGTTTTAGGTATATACTTAGAATAATTGGGGAGAACATTTTTGGGTAACCTATAAAATGATATTTTAAGAGGTTAAAAGGAAATGCTTTAATAGTGTCTTTCTAAGAGATAGAAAGTATTGCTTACACAAACCCTCTCTGGAGTGAGAAAACAATTTTAATTTGCATGTGTAAATAGAGAACTAATCTCATCTTGTAGTTATTGCTATAACCACTGACTGCACATTTTTCAATTTATGGACACTAATTTAGACACTAATTTCTTCTATACAGTCGTAAGTCAAAGGAAGGAATTTTCAGTCTGAAACACATCAAATTAATGATACTAGACAAATTACTTGACTTCTCTGACCTTTTTTCCTTTTTTAAATTGAAGTTATGAGTTTACAAAACAATCATGCATAACATACAGGATTCCCATACACCACCACCAAAACCCCACATTATTGTAGAACATCTGCTATAATTGATAAAAGAACATTCTTTTTTTTCATTTTAAAAACAATTTGTTGAAGTGTAACATTCATACATGAACATACATGAACAATAATGTATAGTGAAAGTTGTAATCTTACAAAACAAACATGCATAACATCATACATGTATGGGAGCCTTTTAAGAATTTCAGTTTTTTCTTCATTAATGAAAGATGAATGATGACCACTCCCCTCCCTTCCTCTTAGGCTAGTTCTGGACATCACATGCAGTAATGAATATGAAAATACTTCCCAATCTGTGTGTACACGTATAACACATATAAGACGGACTTTATTGTTTTTACTGTGTTGGATAGTTTTCCTGATGTTTGTGAATTGTTGTAACCTGGTTCTGTTAAGTAATAGATTTCCTTGGTGGGAGGAGGAGGATGTTGAACTAAATTTGAGGGCCTTTTTTTTTTCCCCTTCATCTGTCAGTGTCTGTTTATCTTCCCGGCCTCTGCTTGTACCTTTACTAAATTTCCCTCTTCAGAAAGGCCCGTCCTGATGACCCCCCATCTAAACAAACCAGGGCCCACTGTACTTTTTTTTTTTGTAAAGCAGTTTTATTAAGATATATTTGCATATCATACACATCTAAAATGTACAATCAGTGACTTTTAGTATAATCACAGTGTTGTGCATTCATCAGCACAAAAAATTTTAGAACACATTTTAGGTGTGGGCAACAGTCTGTGCTGTGCAAGTCCAAATGACTGCAGTTGCCCGGGTAGACTGACGTAGCACCTGGCCCCCTCCTCCCCTGCCAGGAGAGGGGATGGACCCTCTGGAGTGCACAAAAGTCTAATCTGTGTTGGTTGAATGTGTCTGAAGTGCCCTGAAAGGCTGGGGGAGTACTGTCCCTTCTGCCCTTTAGGGAGTGGGGATGGAACCACCAGTGCCCAACAGTTCAGTCTGTGTAGGCTGAAAGTGCCTGCTGTTGCCCAGAGAGGCTGAGGAAACACCTGTCCCCTCCTGTCCTATTGGGGTGTGGGTTGGATCCACACGTGCCCAACAGTTCAGTCCGTGCAGGTCAAAAGTGCCTGCCATTTTCCAGAAAGGCTGAGGAAACACAGCTCCCCTCCTGTCCTACTTGGGGGCATGGGTGGAGCTACAGGTGTCCCAACTATTCAGTCTATATGGGCCAAAAGCACCAGCAGTTACCCAGAGAGTGTGGGGAAACGCTGCCCCCCTTGTTCTATCAGGAGCATGGGTAGAGCCACAGGCGCCCAACAGCTGAGTTTGTGCAGCTCCAAAGTGCCCGCAGTTGCCCACATAGGCTGAGGAAACATCAGCCCCCTCTTGTCCTATGGGGGGTAGGGTGGGGGTAGAGATGGAATCAAGGGTGCTCAACAAGCGCCTGCCATTGTCCTGAGAGACTGAGGAAACAGTTCTCCCCCATCCTATTGGGGGGCAGGGGTGGAGCTACAGGTATATGAGTCATTTGTGGGCCAAATGCTCCTGCAGTTACCCAGAAAGGCTGAATAAACACCAGCCCCCTCCTATCCTGTGGGGTAGGGGGTGGAGATAGCATCAAAGGTGGTCAAGAGACTAGTTTGTGCAGACCAAAAGTGCCTCCAGTTGTCCAGAGAGGTCGAAGAAACACAGCTCCTCTCCTATCCTGTTGGGGTGTGGGAATGGAGAACCAGTGTCTGTCTGTGCTGACTGAAAGCACCTGCAGTTACTCGGAGAGCCTGGTGCAGGTCCTGCTAGCTTCCTCCCTGCCAGAGGTGGGGCTGAAGCCTAGGCTAGGGCTGCAGGCTGATCTGGGTGGAAAGAAGCCAGACCCTACCTTCACTGAGACTTTCATTCAGCCCTGCTTCCCCTCATACTGAGGGCAGAGTTAAAATTGTAGCTACTGGCATTTTTCCGACTTGGACAGTTTCAAACTTTAGCTGTCCTTAGGATTATACTTTAGCCAGCTGAATTTACTAATCAGTAGCTGAAGTTAGTGGCTAACTGTCTTTTCCTCCGTTTTTGGGAAATGAGCTTCCAACTTCAGCCATGGAATAGCTCCCAAGTGGAGGATAAGCACTGACTTCTGGGGCATGGAGTGCTCTACCCATTTAACTTCACTGCAGATGGGCAGTCTCCTCCTTCCATTCTTTCAAGGATGCAGGATGCTCTTCTGGTCTCCTGCCCCCGCCCCCAACAGGTGCTTTAGATAGTTCTGTGTGATTACTATCTGCCCTGTAGGATGAACTGACTCTCAGAGTGTCTTACTTAGCTGCCATCTCCTTGCCCTTAGTTTTTCAAAGATAGTCTTTCTGGATATAAGATTCTTGACCTACAGTTTTTCTTTTTTAGTATCTTAAATATGCCTTCTTGCCTCCATGGTTTCTGATTTGAAAGCAACACTTAATCCTTTTTAGATTTTTAAATTATTTTATTATTTACTTAATCCCCCTCCCCTCTTTTGTGCATGCTCTCTACTCTCTGTGTCCATTCACTGTGTGCTCATCCTCTCTTTAGGAGGCACTGGGAACAAAACTTGAGACCGGGAAGTGGACTTGGCCCAGTGGTTAGGGAGTCCGCCTGCCACGTGGGAGGTCCGTGGTTCAAGCCCCGGGCCTCCTTGACCCATGTGGAGCTGGCCCATGCGCAGTGCTGATGCACGCAAGGAGTGCCGTGCTACACAGGGGTGTCCCCCACATGGGGGAGCCCCATGCGCGGGGAGTGCGCCCCGTGGGGAGAGCCGCCCAGTGCAAAAGAAAGTTCAGGCTGCCTGGGAATGGTGCTGCACACATGGAGAGCTGACACAAGAAGATGACGCAACAAAAAGAAATGGATTCTTGTGCCGCTGACAACAACAGAAGCAGACAAAGAAGAAGATACAGCAAGTTGACACAGAGAACAGACAACCAGCGTGGGGGGAAGGGGAGAGAAATAAATAAATCTTTAAAAACAAAAAAATCCAAAAAACTTGAGACCTCTCATGTGGTAGGCAGGAGCTTGAGCCATATCCGCTTCCTAATACTTACTCTTACTGGGTATCCCATGTATGTGATGAATTGCTTTTCTCTTGCTCTCAGGATTCTCTCTTTACCTTTGGCATATGACATTCTATTTAGTATGTGTTTGGGAGTAGGTCTGTTAAGATTTATTCGTGTGGGAGTACGTTGTGCTTCTTGGACATGGATATATATGTCCTTCAATAGGGTTGGGAAATTTTCTACCATTATTTCCTCTCTTTCATCTGTTTGTTGCCTTTTCTCCCTTTCTGGTAGTGGGGTTGGAGCCGAGGATGCAGTTTGTGTTGTAAGCGGTGGAGGCTGAGCTGTCCATGTTGCCCCACGAACTGATGAAGGCTTTTTGGTCTTTCTCCCCTGCCAGGAGTAGGGATGGAACTGTAGCTATGTGCAGTAATCTAAACTGTGCAGGGAAAGACCATCTGTAGTTGCCTGGAGAGGCTGATGAAGCTCCACATCCCTTCCTCCTCTGCCTAGGGCAGGGATGGAGCCGCAGGTGTGGGCAGGAGACCAAGCCATGCAGGTCCAAACTGACCACTGTTGTTCAGATGGACTGACAAAGCACTGGCCCCTCTTTGCTTCTGCCACAGTCAGGGATGGATCCACAGGAGATGGGCAGTCTCTTCCTTCCATTCTTCCAAGGATGTTGCAGGTGCTCTGTGGTCTCCTGGGCCTCCTAAATAGGTGATTTAGATAGCTCTGGTGAGTCCTAACTGCCTTGCAGGACGAGCTGACTCTTGGAGTGCCTTACTCTGCTGCCATCTTGTCCCTCCTCCCTAAGCCATTAATTTTTAAAATAAAATATGAGGACCTCTTTCTCATTAACGTTTATAAATATTTAAAAATCAACTAAAGAAGGAAAAAAACCTAAAAGAAAAAGGAAAGATGAAAAAGTTGAAATAAAAATCAGCTGAACATTAAAGCACTTGTCATTATTGTGGGAATTTCCTTTGGAGAGCCTGCTAGTTGTTACATTGGAAGTGTTTGAAATGTCTGTGTTACTAAATTGTCTAATGTTAATATTTGGTGATGGCACTATGATACGTTTCCTTTCAGGATATACCTTAATTTTGTCCCTTACTTGTTATCATCTAGAACCAAGACTATTCAAATACCTCAAAAGAGAATGGAATTGCAATTTATATGAGCAATGGTTTTAAAGAATAATGTGGTAGTGTTTTTTTATTATTATTTTAATTTTAATTTTTTAAGTCAACCATACACTTTATTTAAAAGTGGTTCTTTTTTTAAAAAAAAAGTACGTTTGTCTGGTGGTTTTGTGTCTCTCAGGAGCTCAATCTTGTGAAAGTTGATGTTTCCCTAGTTAGATCATAAGGTGAATGGGAGTCTAGGCCCTAGAAGGATTTACTACCTTTTTTCCTGATAAAGTACTATTATAAAATTAGAAGTTTATTTTAAGATACAGTAGTTTTTATATGCTGAGCAAATATTTATAGAGGACTCTTTTAGGTACTGTGGTATATAGCAGTGGCCAAAGAGGAAAAGAAGTCCTTGTACTTGCAGAGGTTACATTCTATGGTTATATGTAGTCGTCCAGTTAAATATATTCCTGGTATGGCATTATGGTGAATTGGAAAAAATGACCTTTGTAGTATTATGTGTATTGAGATTTAGCGAGCATACAGATGACCACCCTGATAGAAAAATATTGTAAAGAATGAAAATTTAAGTGAGATTGATCATATGACAGCAATTTGAAAAGTAGTATTTCAAGCACATGCAAAATAAACTTGTAATGTATCATTATGGGAATGCTAAAAGAAGGGAAATAGTATGGTAGAACTTTCATTTGAAGAGATGGGAACAGGTAACTTTTAAAAAATTTTTTATTGTAAAATTTTTTATTGGAGAAGTTGTGAGCTTACAATATAATTACGCATAATGTGCAGAATTTCCATACATTACCCTTCCACCAAAACCTTATATTTTTGTGTAACATTTGTTACAGATTATGAAAGAATACAAGGATACTATTACTTCTAACAGTGGCCCATAATGTACAGTTGGTATATTTTTTCCTTACAACCCTACTATTAACACCATGTGTTAGTATTGTACATTTGTTATAGTTCATGAGAGAGCACTCTCATATTTGTACTGTTAACCATAGTCCATCTTCCACTGCATAGTTCTCTCTGTTATACAGTCCTGTTGTACATTCTATCCAAAGTGTATACTTACAGGCTGTCACTTTTATCACAGAGTTGTGCAGACATCACCCCAGTAAACCTTTAAATGTTTTCCTTAGTCCTAAAGAAAAAAGTTCCATACCCTCCTGTTATTGATTTTTAGCACTAATATAGTACCTTCTTTGACAATAACGCAAGAGTATTACAGTACTGCTGTTAACTATAGTCCGTAAGTGACATTAATTGTATCTTTCCCATGTATCACTATATTCTTACCATCTTGTAAGGAACAGTTAACTTTTTCAAGTCGTTTGGCACTTTTAATTTCTTACAAGAACATTAATGTTTTATTTTAAGCATAGATTTTGAAGTTCGCTTTGTGATTCTCTAGAAATAAAGGATATAGTTCATTTTTAAGCTTCTTTCAAAACATTTTTTTATTAGAGATGTTGTGGATTTACAGAACAATCATATATAAAATACAGGACTCCCATATACCACTCTACCAGTACACCTTGTATTGATGTGAAACATGTCACAATGATAACACTTTTTTATAATTGTATTTTTTAAAAAACAGTAATTATCTTTGTTACAATTGATGAAAGATTATTAAAATAGTACTACTAACTATGGTCCCTAATTTAAATTAGATGTATTTTTTCCCCATATAACACCTATCATTAATATCTTGTATGAGTGTCATACATTTGTGATAATTCATGAAAGAACATTTTATATTTGTACTATTAATTATAGTCCATTGTCTACAACAGGCCTCATTGTATACTACTCTTATGTTTTATCTGTTTATATTTTAGAAACATATATGACCTAAAGTTTCCCCTTTTAAACACAGTCATGTATATAATTCAGTGCTGTTAATTATACTCACAATATCTTTTTATGCAAACAGAACAAATGTATCTCTGAAAACATAGAAGCCATTTTTAAGTCACTGAACAACATTAACTGTTAGGGTAAAATCAATTCTGGCTTGTAACTGCAGTTAGCTAACCATTAAGGTGTTGGTGAAATCATTTGCAGTACTCAAACTGAAATTGCTACAGGCCAGTTCTGTGAATAAATATACTTCCTGTAGTCTTTGGCAGAATGCTGCTAGGGAGGGAAGGATAAAAACAGTTACTGTGGCTGGTAGAAAGAGCAGGGAAAGATGTGGACTTTAAGGGCGGCGTCTTCCTTAAGGACAAACAGAGCAAATCTGGGCAGGCTGGCAAATATCTTGTGCTGTTATACTGTTGCACCTAAAATTTTTGCTATTTTCATTCTTTAAAAAAATTTATGCTACCTACAAAGTTTGTGTGTGTGTGTGCAGTTGTATTGGTTTTGTTTTGTTTGGTGAACTTCATAGGAGCTTTAAAATGTGACTTAATTTAGCCCTGTGTGGTTAGCTTTCTTTCCATTGCTATTGGAGAGAAACATTGGTATAAATTATTTGAAGTGAGGTACTATATTCTTGGAAATTTTCTTTTTGCTAGTCTGGTCCTGTGGAACAATAAGGAGACTGAAAAACTATCTTGAGAGAAGGTTTATCAGGACAAAATTGAAGATTGAATTCAGTTATTTTCTATGCTCATGTTTATACTTTTAATTTAATTTTATATTTATTTTTATTTATTTTATGGTTTAGTTCTTTGACTTGCATCAGTGGTTAAAATATATTTGGGAAGAAGAGCAGACTAATTTTTCTCTCAGAATTCTGGATGATACTTTGATTTTTTCAACTTTGAAAAACTGCATTAAAAGGCGAAATGGGGGAAACGGACTTTGGCCCAGTGGTTAGGGCGTCCGTCTACCACATGGGAGGTCCACGGTTCAAACCCCGGGCCTCCTTGACCCGTGTGGAGCTGGCCATGCGCAGTGCTGATGCGCGCAAGGAGTGCCGTGCCACGCAAGGGTGTCCCCCGCGTAGGGGAGCCCCACGCACAAGGAGTGCACCCGTGAGGAAAGCCGCCCAGCGTGAAAAGAAAGAGCAGCCTGCCCAGGAATGGCGCCGCCCACACTTCCCGTGCCGCTGACGACAACAGAAGCGGACAAAGAAACAAGACGCAGCAAATAGACACCAAGAACAGACAACCAGGGGAGGGGGGGGAATTAAATAAATAAATAAATCTTAAAAAAAAAAAAAAAAAAAAGGCGAAATGGTGAGTATGAGTAAATGTTAGTACTCTTGAGTACATAGATTTGCTAGCAAGTTTCATCTTTGCATGGGTATTCTGTAGCACACCTTCTAAAAGAGTGAGAGAAAATCATTGCTTATGCTATTCCCATTCATTCCTCCCCAAATCCTTCATTTGTATTAATGAATGTAGTGTTAGGCCAGGATAGTATAGGGAGGAATAGAAAGGAGAATTGCAACTAGAGATATAATTTTGAACCTTTTATATAACATGCCTCCATTTTTTACCCTCCTTTTACACAGGACAGGGCATCTGCCTTCACTGATTGTATTCACTTGATAGTGCTTAGTTTTTCATAGATATTCTTCCTCTTGCCTTTTGAAGCATCTTCAGGGCAAACTTGTTTCTCAAGCCTTGATCTTCAGTTCGGCAAAATTACTTTGCTTTTTTTTCTTAAGGGTTTTTGGCACAGTGGAAACCTTCTTCTTCTCCAGTCAGAAAAGAGCTACTGGAATAGTGCTCATTTTTTAAGTGGATATAATTTTGAGGCTAGGAGAGGTCCAAAGTCCAGGTGTCAGCAAGGCAATTCTTTCTGCCCAAAGTCTGTAACATTCTCGTGCTGGCTGCTTGCAATACTTGAGGTTCCTTGGCTCATACCCCTGCCTTATGTGAAATAATGCTGTCCTCCTTTCTCTTCCTGGTTCGTTGACTTCCCCAATACCATATTGTTTTTTGCTTTTTTAAAAAAGATTTTATTTATTTATTTACCCCCCCCCCTCCCAGTTGTCTGTTCTCTGTGTCTATTTGCTGCATGTTCTTCTTTGTCCGCTTCTGTTGTTGTCCGTGGTATGGGAATCTGTGTTTCTTTTTGTTGCGTCATCTTGTTGTGTTAGCGCTCTGTGTGTGCGGCACCATTCCTGGGCTCTTTCTTTCGCGCTGGGCGGCTCTCCTTACGGGGCGCACTGCTTGCGTGTGGGGCTCCCCTACGCGGGGACACCCCTGTGTGGCACGGCACTCCTTACACACACCAGCACTGTGCGTGGCCCTGCGTGGCAGGGCACTCCTTGTGCACATCAGTGCTGCACATGGGCCAGCTCCACACGGGTCAAGGAGGCCCGGGGTTTGAACCACGGACCTTCCATGTGGTAGACAGTCTCCCTAACCACTGGGCCAAGTCTGCTTCTCAATACCATATTGTTCTGATTGCTATAACTTTGGCTGGAAATGTGAGTTCTCCAAATTCATTCTTCTTTTTGAAATTGTTTTTGGTTATTTGCAGCTCCTTACACTTCTATGTGAATTTGATGCTTGGCATTTCCATTTCTACAAGGCTTTTGGAATTTTGATTGGCAGTAAATCTCTAAATCACTTTTGGTAGAACTGACATATTAATATTTAGTCTTTCAGTTCATGAATGTGGAATGCCCTTCCATGTGAGTAGGTCTTCTTTGATTTCTTTTAACAATGTTGTATAGTTTTTTTGCAAAAAAGTCCTTCACATCCTTGGTTAAATCTGATCCCAGCTATTTGATTCTTTTAGTTGCTATTAAAAATGGAATTGTTTTCTTGATTTCCTCTTCAGATTGTTCACTACTAGTATACAGAAATAGTTCTGATTTTTGCATGTTGATCTTGTACCCTACCACATTGATGAATTTGCTTATTAACTCTAGTAGCTTTGTTGTGAAGTTTTCAGAATTATACAGAAATATAGGATCATGTTATTGCAAGTAGGGCGAGTTTGGGGAATGCCATTTATTTATGAAGCTAGGAGTTTCATTTACCCTGCTAGGTACACAGAGTCATTGGCTAATCTGAATGTAGCTTTTCTTCATTTCTGGAAAACTTCGAGTCATTATTTCTGCGATTAATGCTTCTTCAACAGTCTTTCCATCCTCTTCTTCTAAAACTTTAATTACTTCATGTTGGAACCTCTCAATCTACCTTCCATGTCTCTTAATTGGTCTTTCAAGTTTTATTTCTTCTTTGCTGTGTGTGCTGCTTTTTAGATGAGTTAACCAATTTGAACTTCCATTTTACCAGTTAATTAAGCTGTGTCTATTTGAAGGTTTTATCTTATCTTTTGGTTTTTGTTTACCATATTTATTTTTAGGCATTCTGATTAGATATTTTCAGATATAGATAAGTATGTGTATGTATATACATACATAGATATACATAAATATGTGTGTGCGTGTATAAACATACCAGTTTTTATTTCAGTTTTACATGTTTTTATTCTTTTTAAATTGGATATGATTTTTTAATTTATTTCTGGGTACTTATTTGAATGTCTTTGTAAAATTTTTCTATATAAATAATTTCATTTGAGGCAAATTTGTGTTCCAGTTGTTGATCTTTTTAACTGTATCAAACTGATGAAGCTTTAAACGAAAATATATAAAGAAATTTAATGTTTCATTTCTGCTTATGTGTTTTCATTTTCATTGTAGCTTATTTTAAAAGAGAAAATTATTTCTATTTATATCTCTTTAGGTATCTCAGATACACTTAGGTTGATGTCCTTGTAAGATAAATAATTTCATCTGAAATGATTTTGTGTTTGTTGGTGGATTCTTTTGATTTGACTCTGTCTTCATCATTTTCTGTCTAGTGGTTTTTTACTTTTCTTTTTTCAGCTCCTGAGCTCCCAGTGTAGATTCAGGTCTTACAAATGATATTTTAGAGCTCTTGAGACTTATCTTAGTGATATCGGGACTATGACTAAACCAGTTCTTGATTCAGTTCAAGGCTATGTCTGTTTTCTTTTTCTTGCCTACATCAACAGTTCCATGTAGGCTTTTGCCCTGTCAGCTATTGGTAGCATTATTTCAGCCCCACTTTATGTTCACAGGGGTCTCAGCATCTAGTTTTCAGGTTATGAACCTGGCTCCTGACTCCTGTCCCATTTAGAGCCCTTTTAGTTTTCTTTACTTTGCAGGTGCTAAATTCTCCATTGCCGCCTTTTTCTTTTTTTGTCTTTATTCATTTTTTAAAATATTACATTAAAAAAATATGAGGTCTTCATATATCCCGCACCCTATTGCCTTCTTTTAAACTTAGAATCTAATGTGTCTCTGGCTTCAGTTCTGCTGATTGCTTTGCTTTTATGGTCCAGGGAGATAAGTTATTTTATTTCCATGTACATTTTTTTTTTATTAGTTTTTTCTTTTTATTTTAATCTACCATTTGTATGTGGTCCAGGCTGTGTGGGTAGACAGTACATCAAAGTTTGAATCTCCATTTGGGGTCTATGACTCCTTTTGGCTTTGGTACATAGTTAATTATTTCTCCTGAAAATTTCTGACTGGAATATATTCTGCCATTTCCTTTACAAGAAGCACAAGAAAAACAAAACACTTCCATCCTGGGTATTTTTCCACACTCTCGGTATTAGAATGATTGATATGAAACCCCCTTTTACAATGATACATTATGTCTTAAAATAAATCATTTGTTTTGGGGAAATTCTGTTTTAATTTGTTGGTGAAAGACCATAGTAAGAAATATGCAGAAATTAAGAAATTAATAATGTCTCAACTTCCTGAAAACCAAAATCTGGTACAATTACATTTGTTTGAATTTCTTCCTTTAAGAGGTGTTATTTTCCTTGAGGTTTAACTTTAAGCCACTGCCTATATTTTTATTCATTCCTTGAATTTATTGAGTGATTGACTCCTTTTTCAGTAATAGACACAGAGATTAGGGCTAGGTATCTAGTGGTATTGGTTCATTTTCAAAGAGGGTAAATTCCACCTAGCTTTTTTTTTTTCCTACCTAGTTTTGAAAAAGAAGCTTTTAGTAAGGACGGAGTATACACTGGGATAACATATAATTTTCTTTGTTTGCAACAATGGGAATATCTGAGGATGCACTGGTGATTATGTTGAGAATAGTATAGTACAGTTGATTTTAAGGTAGGTGTCTTATTGTGCCACAGAGCTGCCAATGTGAAGTACCAGAGTTGCATTGGCTTATCAAGGGGATTTATTTGGGGTAAAAGCTTACAGTTTCTGAGGCAGTAACATGTCCAAATCAAGGCACCATTTTCTCACCAAAGTCAGCTACTGTTGATCCTGGTGTCCTGCCATATGGCAAAGATGGGCCTGGATCTCTGCTGAGGTCCCTGCTTTCCCTCCAGAATCTACCAGCTCCCAGATCTCAGCTGTGGGCAGCCAGGCATAGGGCTTGTCTCTTATCAGGCTTCCTCTTCCTCTTTCAGTCTCGGCGCCACTTCCTTCTCGAGTTCGGCTGTGGGCTCAGCTGTTCAGCCTGGGCTATCTCCTCAGCTTTGAGCTGCTCCATGGACCCAGTCTCTTGGCTTAAGCTTTAGCTGCTAGCGAGTCCTCTCTCACAGTGTAGGGTCAAAAATGGTAGCTTCCTTTTCCTGTGTGTGTCTCTCTCCATTTATGTCAGACCCAGCAGGAGGGTGGAGGCGAAGCTGGCTCAGGCCTCCCTGATCAATCAAAAGCCATCTAATCAGGTGATCCAAGGTGAGTGTAATGCCATCAAGGGGTACTACACCCACAGGAATAGGTTAGTTTAAGAACATGATATTTCTCTATTTGGAACTCATAAAAGAACTTCAAACTGTCCCAGTAGGACTTCTGTGGATATAATAAAAAGTTTTGATACAGCTGGATAATTTATTAAGACCTCTAATGTTAGTTAGAGGATTACTTAAGAATATGGTTCTGTTCTCTGTTCCTTAACTGTGTGTTTTCATCATCTAGGAAAGGGAATTGATGCTCTCAGATTACTAGAATTCTGAATGTGTTGACAGTTAAGAAAATCAGAAAATATTGAGTAAAATTTATCATTACCCAATTTTTCAGGACTTTATTTTATACAAGTAGGCCTAATATGTGGCTTTTCCTAGGCTAAAGCCAATTTGCTTCTCATACCATGGGGAGAGGAGTAGAAATATTGGTTGATATTCAGTAGACTAAACATAGAAGGGAGAAGAAAAGCTGGAGTGTGGGCAAAACATGCTTCATTTTTAGGAATGGTAATGCCTGGTACCTATGTTTTTGTTTTTAAATCAATTTTTTTGAAAAACATAATCTGTCAAAATGGTTTTTTTTTATGTTTTGGCACCCATTGAAGTGCAGTGTTGATGACTCCTTATTTGACAAAACGTTTTCTGTAGCTTCTCCCACAACTTTTTAATCCTAGAAGACCCTGGAAATTAATTTTGAAAAATGCGATAACTTTACAGTGTAAAGTACTGTGTGCTAGGTACTATTAAAGTTTTATCCTTAATCCTTAAAACTCCTAAGATTAAGTTTTTTTTCTTGATTAAAATCAAAGGTGCAGATGAAATCTCCACAGTAACCAATAAAAGAACAGCTGAAAAACAGTGTATAACTAATAAGTTAGTGGAGGAGGAAAATAGAATAATAAAAAATGTACTTGATGTCTTTGGTTAGTTTAGGAAAGATCTCATTTTTTTTCTTTCAAAATATTGTTTCAGTCCTTTTCTCCCTTTTTTCTCTCTGGGACTCTAGTTTCACATGACAGACCTTTCACCATGTTCCATATATCTTCTATGTTATGTTCCGTTTTGCACCCTTTTTCCTCTTTTGGCCTCAGTTTGAATTTTTTTATCTAATTTATTTTCCAGTTCATTAAATATTCTCTTGATGTATGTCTAATCTGCTCTCAATTTCATTTGTTATATTTTTTGGTTTTAAAATTTTCATTTGATTCATTTTGATAGATTCTGATTCTCTGCTGAAATTTCTCATCTTATTTATATATTGTTACACTATATTAATCACAGTTTCTAAAAAAATTCATGTCTGGAATGACTTCCACTTCCAGAATGGTGGAGCAGACATACTTTTCTTTTTTTCCTTCACTTAAGTACAATTTAAAACCCTTGGCCTTATATATAAAACAAACATAAGAATTTGAAAGGTGGAGAGAAGAAGGGAGACCAGTTAGGGACCTTGGGGTCAAAGGAGCAACAACATGGGGGTAGGTTTTTTACAAGTATTTTATTATTGAAAGTTAATTTTTAAAAAAAGCTCATGCCTGATAGCTCTAGTATTTGGATCTTCTGTGCTCTGTTTTTATTGTATGTCTTAACTTTTGGTGTTCAACTGGTATGCCTTGTAACTTTTAATTGAATGCTGGGTATCATAGATAAAATTTGAGGTTGTTGATGAAAATGTCTTCCTCTAGAAAGCATTTCCTTTTGCTTCTGGCAAGGTGTAGCTCACCTTAATTCACCTTGTGATTCAGCTGATTTTAGACTTTGGCTCTTTCTAGTTGACCCTTAAGTAGAATTCTTGAGGAGTTTTAGCTAAAAATCTGGGGTGTTTATCAGAGCCCTGTTCTTGCTCCTCAACCCACTGAGATTGTGAAAGCTCTGCTTAGTTTGCTGGCTTCTTTCCTGCTGCCGAATGCCTGAGGGGGAAAGCAGAGCTGAATGTCAGGCTTACCCCTCTGCACGTCCCTTCTCTCCACAATTTTGACAGCACAGTTTTGACAAATTGGATCTTCAGTTCCTTGTAGTTCACTGATGCCTCTAAAAAAGTAAAGTGTTTCCTTCCCTTCCTCCCTCTCTTTTCCTCCTTCCCTTTCTTAGGGTTAGGTTTTCTTTTAATTCTTGGTAGACGGCTTGGTCTGATAGTTTGCCAAAGCAAGGAAGCTGAAGCGTGGAGATAAACCCAAATCTGTCTATCTGTAAAGTCTATTGCTTTTATCACATCTATCAGCTATAGGCTTTTCAAAGTTTTCTGCAACTCAGTGCTTAAAGGATATAATTTTAGGAAGATTGCCATTTCTTTAATTCAGCCATCATTCTTTCTTTCTTTCTTTTTTTTTTTTTAAGATTTATTTATTTATTTCTCTCTCCCTCCCCCACCCCCGTTGTCTGTTCTCTGTGTCTATTTGCTGTGTCTTCTTTGTCTGCTTCTGTTGTTGTCAGCAGCATGGGAATCTGTGTTTCTTTTTGTTGCGTCATCTTGCTGTGTCAGCTCTCCGTGTGTGTGGCAACATTCCTGGGCAGGCTGCACTTTCTTTCACGCTGGGCGGCTCTCCTTATGGGGTGCACTCCTTGCATGTGGGGCTCCCCTACACGGGAGACACCCCTGTGTGGCAGGGCACTCCTTGCGCGCATCAGCACTGCGCATGGGCCAGCTCCACATGAGTCAAGGAGGCCCGGGGTTTGAACCGCGGACCTTCCATGTGGTAGGCGGACACCCTAACCACTTGGCCAAGTCCGCCGCCATCATCATTATTTCTTAACGGTAGAATTTCAGAAGAATTTTAGCTTGATTCCCTTCAGTTTCGTTCCCTCAAACTCTTCTCCATATAATTGATATAATGAGCTCTCATAGTGCATATATAATTATGTTTCTTTCCTGTTCTTTGCTGTTTGCCCCTTGTCTATATGATGTCCTTAGTTTAGCAAGCCATAAAGCTCTCCATAATCTGGCCCCTTTCTATTCTGATCTATTCTGTAATTCATCGTAAACTCTTAAAACTAATTCAGAAATACCCATAACTTAATCCAATACTCAGTTTCCCAAGCCTGTTCACTCATTCTTGTCTTCCTTTATTTTTTATTTTTTTATTTTTTATTATTGCAGTTATCCTTTTTCATCCCCTGGGTAGCGTCGGTATGTCCTTCAAGGTGCAGCTCAAGTGTCACCTTTCTTATTATCTCATCTCTTGCTGCTGCTCAGTCTGGATTAAATAGCCCTGAAGTGTGCTCTGTTAGTACCCTGTGCTGCTGTCACACGGTGCACTGTTCCATTATTAGAATGGTAATAATGTAGTTTATTTTTCTGTACTCCTATAATAACCAAAGGGGTGCTGATGCAAAGTACCAGAAATCAGTTGGCTTTTATAAAGGGTATTTATTTGGGGTAAAAACTTATAGTAACAAAGCCCTAAAGAGTCCAACTCAAGGTTGCTTTCTCAACAAAGTCAGGTGCCACACGTTGGAGCAAGACGGTCGCTGATCTCTGCGAGGGTTCAGCCTCCCCCTCTGGCCTTCCTCTCTCTCAGCTGCAGGCTGGCACAGGGCTTGTCTCCCAGGGCTTCCTCTCTTTCCTGGCATAGGGCTTGTTTCTTTCTGGTCTTCTGTATCTTCTCTTCCCAAGGTCAGCTGCAAACTCTCAGGCGAATGGCTCATCTCTCCCCGGACCCTAGGATAAAAAATGGCAGAGCTGTCTCTCTTCCTGTTTGTCTTCTTGAGTGAGTTTATATTGACCCACCAAGGGGAAGGGGACTCACCCTGAGTGATCTAATCAAAGCCCTAATCTTAACTGGTAATTTAATCAAAGACATCTCAGCTGAATCTAATGCAGTCACAGGGTATCATACCCAGTGGAATAGAATTAGTTTGCAAACATAATCTTTCTCATTTTGGAATTTATAAATAATCTCAGACTCACTTTTTCCCCCTCATCCTGCATGTAGTTTCTGGTATGTATGAAATGCTCACTGAGTGTTTGTTCAATGAATAAAGGAAAATCATTTCATGTTCTGAGAATGGTAATCCCTAGGTAAAATTTACTCCATTTGAAGTGTTAAAATTGATTCATTTTAGCAAAGTTGAAGAGGCAGATGTAACAAAGAAGTTTTTCATTGTGACCATACATTGACTTTTAGAAAGAAAAAAAGTAATTTTTAGAAAAGATTACATTTCTTGGGGATAGTCAGTATTCTTCACTAAAGTCTATATTCTCCAGTAGTAAAAAATAAATGGTATAGATCAAATAGCAATTTGGAGATCATTTGTTTACTTTAGGCAGAGTTTCACAGGGTCAAAGGTTTCACTTTAGCGTTTGGTTCTGAAGTCTAGAAACTTGATTTTTTGCCTTTTCATCTCATTCAGAGTTGGAGTTTTATTACTTTTTCCTCTCTTTATATTTATTTGCTTTATTTGAATTTCGTACTGAACCTACTGTGGCTAATTCTGTCACTAAGCTTTCTTACTGTTAATGCTCAAATTTTGATTTGCTGTTTTCTTTGGTTGGATTTATTTTAAAAAGATGCTTCTGGGGAGTGGATATGGGTTAAACAATTGAGTGCCTGTTTCCCACACAGGAGGTCCCAGATTCAGTTTCTAGTGCCTCCTAAAAACAAAGACAAACAACAAGCAAACAAATGGGAAAAAAATCCAACTCTGGGAAGCCGATGTGTCTCAGTGGTTGAACACCAGCTTCCTCCTTATAAGGTCCCAGCTTCAATCCCCAGCCCTGGTACCTCAAAAAAAAAAAAAAAAAAAAAAAAAAAAAGAAAAGGAAAGGCTTCATTGTCATGTCAACCAATTGGTTTGAATATTTTGTGGCTTATATAATTGTAGCATTTTCCCCTTTCAATTTGCAATACTTTAGGACCTGATTACTGATAAGAGTTTTGAAGACAAATCTTCCTTACCCATTAGACGTTAGAAGCATTGCTTGCTTTTAAGTTATATAGAAGATCTCGACTAGGTTATTAATACTTTTGTAGCCAGAGATTGTATATCATCAATTCTTGTATTCTTGTGGTTCATAATTTCTTGAAAGAAGAACTCAAATACTTGTTGGTAGATTGACCGACATACTCAATCTCAAAAAATAACTTGTTTGAGATTGATATTAATACTCAAAATATTCCAGGCACTGTTGTTCTGAAGTTGGAAGTTTAAAAACAAATCCCATACTTTCATTAATGTGCCAAAAAAAGTTCCAACAAAACAAACCTGAAATCCCAACATAATGTTTTTCAGCAGAAGCTTTAAAGAATTTGTGTTCATTAGGTTTATGATGTATGTTATAATGGAATTCAAATCATCATGGTAGGAAATAATTCAAGAGGTGTGTAATAGTGAGGCATTGTTCTCAGAATCCCAGGATATCCTTGCATTTTATAGACTTTGCATTTCCAACTCATAAAAGAATGTAATGACCTACTCTGGGCATTAATATTTTTATAAAAATAATCTTATTGTTTTATAATTAAACCACAGACATTGAATTAGATAACCATTGTACATTTAACATTTTAACATTTTAAGATTAGATTCCATGTAGCAAGTAAAATCCAAAGCACATCAAACCAAAATTATCTTTTTTACTGTTTTGATTTTTGCTCCTTGAAATCTGTATAGGATATTGATTTTTGAAAGTACTGAAAAGTACGGTTACACAAAAATTACAACAGGAAGATGTCCTTTGTGCTCTGCACACACTCACATGTGTGGGCACACATACATGCCTCCTCTAGTTGGAACACTTGCTGTGTGTCTGGTCTGGGTTTCTTTTGGGTCTGCTTCTTCCCTTATCTGGGTCAGATCATACTTTTTGATTCTTTTAAATCAAAATTAAAAGATTTAGGATACTGAGAGACAGAGACATTTGGAGATTACATGCCCTCGTTCCCTCTCGAAGGTAATACCTGAACAGTACCTAAACTTCACTTTAGCCTCCTGTCTGCAGGTAGGAATGTTTAATCATCTTAAGGGTCATAAGCTCCAGTGCTCTCTTCCTTTATTGAACGACTGAGGGAGAGAGCTCTTTCCTACAGGTTACATCCTGTCCTCCAGAGGAGCAGTCAGCAGACTATTTTTACAAAGGGGGTCAGAAATAGTATTTTATTTTAGGCTCTGAGGGCCACATGGCCTCTGTCTGTCTCTGTCAACCACTCAGCTTCGCTGTTGTAGAGCGAAAGCAGTCATAGACAGTTTGTAAACAAACGGGCTTGCCGTGCCAATCAGACTTTATTTAGAGAAACTGAGGGTAGGATATAATTTGCTGACCTGTGCACTAGAGTAGTGCTTCTCTGTGGTGCTTTTAAAAATTAGAAGCCAGTTTTTAAAATTTTTCTAAATAATTTGTGGATGGGTGTTTTTGTAATAATATAATTAAAATAAACAACTGGAAAATGAAATAAAAAAGACATAAAATCTAAGTTTAAATTTTTGAGGTTAGATAGGAAAATTACATTTCAATAAATATACTCATGCATAAGGAAAAGGAAAAGAATTAATGAGCTGTAAATGTTATTACTTGAAAGTCTGTTCCAACCTAATAATATAAAGAATACCTTTACAGTCATAATATTAAAAAAAAATCAGTTTTATTGACGCTTATTAATAAAGCATGCAGTCTATCCAAAGTGTACAATCAGTGGTATTTAGTATAATCGTATACTTGTGCATTTATCAGTTCAATCATTGTTTTCATTATTCTGATATTAATAGTAATAATAGAAAACAGGCAAAAAATACAGTCATAACATTTTTGTCATTTCACAAATAGTAACTAAACAAAAAATTGAGTGAAATTGCAACTCCCCATATTAAATGTCTACACCCACATTCTAAACAAATACTGTGTATATCAATATTTAAAGTTTTTATGAGACATAAACTTGCTTCTTGCTGTTAATTATCTAATCTAGGTTGGACTGATGAGATAATAATCTCTAAAAGAATAATATATCTAAATTGTTCCTGTATTTTGTTTGACAATACTAAATGTACAGAAATCAGACTCACAGGAATGTTGATGAGAATGGAAGAAGAGTTTTTAAAGAAACTTTAGCAAATACAGGATATTATTTTTTAACTTTAGTCTAAGATGAAACGAGTCATTCTTTATTTTCAGAATTCATTTTCAATTTTTCATTAGTAGCCAATTTCAGCAATTTATCCTATAGTGTTATAGTTAAGTGTAGATTATTTTTTAATAAAAAAAATGGATTCTGGTACCATAAATTTCCTATGAGTAAATCTTTTGATGGGAAAAAGATTGAAAATGTCCTATAAGATTTGTAACGTGTTTAATGATAATTTTTTGCAAATGTGCAATATCTGATCCTATTACATGGGAGAACATGTCTGTGGAAACTATAATTTTTCAAATATTAACTTTCTCTTTTGGCCTTTCGTCTTATTGGTCATTGGGAAACATTTGCATGCCTTCCTTGCATAGAAGTATGAATATCATTAGAAATACCAAATACGTTAAGGCAGGTAAGTTTGGCTGTCCAATTCACATTGTTAAAAATGTCGGGACTAACTTTTTTTATTTGGCGGAAATACTAAGAGTTTGTTTCATTGTTCATATTATCCAGAATATATCTTCATCTTCTTCTTCTTTTTTGGGGGGGCGGGGGTACTGGGCTGGGGATTGAACCTGGAACCTTGTGTATGAGAAGCTGGCACTCAATCACTGAGCCATATTGGCTCCCCTGAGTTGGTTTTTTCATTTGTTTGCTTGTTGTTTGTATTTTTGATTTTGTTTTTAGGAGGCACTGAGAACCAAACCTGGGACCTCCTATGTACTGCTTGAGCCACATCTGCTCCCCATTTCTTCTTCTTTTTTTTGTTTAAAGATTTATTTATTTATTTCTCTCCCCTCCCCCCCTTCCCCCCAGTTGTCTGCTCTCTGTGTCTATTCGCTGTGTGTTCTTCTGTGTCTGCTTGTATTCTTGTTAGCAGCCCTGGGAATGTGTGTCTCTTTTTGTTGTGTCATCATGCTGTGTCATTTCTCCGTGTGTGCAGCCCGAGTCCCAGGTATGCTGTACTTTTTTCATGCAGGGTGGCAGTCCTTACAGGGCGCACTCCTTGTGTGTGGGGATCCCCTACGCGGGGGACACCCCTGTATGGCACAGCACTCTTTACGTGCATCAGCACTGCATGTGGGCCAGCTTCACCACATGGGTCAAGAGGCCCTGGGTTTGAACCTTGGACCTCCCATGTGGTAGGTGGATACTCTATCCATTGAGCCAAATCTGCTTCCTCCCGTTTCTTCTTCTTCTTCTTTTTTAAAAAAGATTTATTTATTTATTTATTCCCCCTTGAGTCTTGTTCCTTTTCTTTTGCTGTCTCTGCTCTGTGTCCGTTCGCTGCGTGTTTTTTCTGTATCTGCTTTTCTCCCTTTGTTGCATCATCTTGCTGCACCAGCTGTCATGCACCATGGTGCACGGGCTGTCAGCTCTCCACGGCGCATGGGCCAGCTCTGCCTTCACAAGGAGGCCCTGGGATGCGAACCCAGAGCCTCCCATATGGTAGACGGGAGCCCAACTGATTGAGTCACAGCCTCTTCCCCATTTCTTCTTAATAACCATGGAGACTCAGGCACATAGTAACAATAGTATGTGATCAGCATCCGCATTTACTCAATAGGTGAATGATCTCTAATATATTGCATTAGCCTTTATGTAATCCACAATTTTATTATGCCACTACGCATATTGTTTGGACAGTTGGCATTTTTATCATAGCAAGAGTTTCTCAGTGAAGGAAGCAGTGTATTCATTTACATTTTGGAGTATAATTCTGAATCTGGGTAACTGCTACAGAATATTTTCCTGTCATTGTAGCTGCACCATCAGAATGTACTGTTACACAAAATTTAAACTCTGAACCACAATTTTGGGCTACATAATTCTTGAAAGATTTGTACAATTTAGAGTTATGCTTGGCAGTGGAGCTGAAAAAAAAATTCCTGCTAGTGTTCAAATCACTTTTGTACTAAAGGAATTGCTGTATTTAATAACATCTCTGCATTTGTTAAGTTTCAATAAAAATACTTCGCTAGGTTTGCTAATTCTGTGAATAGGTCTTCTGTAATATTAGCCAGTTCCTGAATGCATCAAATTATGGTGCCATTAGAAATTAGTTCTTTGTTGCAGATTCGCTGAACATTTCCAAGCAAACACCTTTGAAGGGGTTTTCCCCTAATGTCTCAGTAATTGTGTGTGTGTATATATATATTTATTTTTTTTCTTTGTACCCTGAAGAGCTACTGTCTAAGAAGCCTGAAATGTAGTCATGTTTATATATGAAATATTGGACATTGGCTGCTATTGGCTTTACAATTCAGTCCTCTTTATTTCAAATACATATTTTTTGTTTTGAACTTATTTCTTTACGTTTTTCTACAAAAATACCACGTAGGTTTTGATGAATTCATTTCATACCCAGTATATCTCTGTAGTTTTAGCACTTCACTTTCAATTTCGGCTAAAAAGTACACCTCAGTATATGAGGGATCATACTTCCATGTAAAATAGGACAAACTCTTTGGTATTCATTTCTGACAACTTTCCTTGTTATTGTTTGGTTTATTACCAGGACTTCATTCACAGATGGTGTATCTTTTCTTGCCAGAGAAGGCCAGTTAAGCTTGTTTTACCTGTAAATCAGAGTTAAAAATACTGATTTGCTTCCTTAATTTAACTAAAAATAATTATAAATTGTAGGCTTTATTTAAATTTAAATGATTTTAAAATGATAAATTATGCAAATACATAAATTTTCTTAGATTGTTATTTCTTTTGGGTTACAGTTGTTAAACCAACCAATTGCTATATATCAAATTGCTATAAAATACTCTAATTTTCTGTGCTTACCTTGTTGTGAACCATTAATAAGTAATTGGCAGATCTTTGTTCTGATTTCGGGTCATCCAAGGGGAGGAGGTGTTCTGACCTCTTTATTACTTTTCCCATGGTCAAAATTCTGGTCTTTGATGTAACCCAGTGTTGCCAATGCAATATAGCATAAATGAATTGGCTTTTACAGTAGGAATTTATGGGGTTAAACGCTTAAGCTCTGAGACGGTGGAAGTGTCCAAAACCAGGCATAATCAGAGATGCTTTCTCGCTGACCTGCAGCTGTGCGGATCAGGCACGCGGAAGGGCTAGTGGTGTCTGCTGGTCTCCGCCTTCTTCTCCAGCCTCACTTTCTCCCTGATCAGCTTACTGATCAGGCACAACGGCAGCGCTGGCTTGTCTCTCTCCTCTTCTCCAGGCCTCTTTGCTTTCAGCTTCTGGCTAAAGTGATTCTTCTCAGCTTCTGGCTCCCGGGGCCTTTTCTCTCAGCTTCTGGGTTGCTTTCTGTCTCTTCAGCTTCTTCCTGTGCCTGCAGCTTTTTATTCTTCCATTTATAAAGGACTCCAGTAAGAGGATTAAGACCCATCCTGAAGTGATCTAATCAAAAGGAAGTTTCCTTAACTGCATCTAATAAATGGGTCCCACCTACAATAGGTTTTTAAGCCCAGGAATGAATTAGTTTTATAGAACAGGATTTTCTGGGGTCCACAAAAGCTTCAAACTGCCACACCCAGTTATAGATTCTTTTTGCATTTTTGGGATATGATGGGACAAATTTCTTCCCATATCTATGTATGGAGACATTTTACCAAACAAATATAACGTGAGGGTTAAGCAGGCAATTTGCAAATGTTACTCATTATCTCCTGGTGTAGATATGGACAGGCTTGTAATAATTTATTGAAGACAGTGGTCTTAGTGTCATCTTATTTGTTTACCTGATGCTGAAAAATCACAGTAGTGGTGCTTGGGTTCCCATGTGCATTTCATTCCAAAGTCCTCCCAGGATAGGGGCCTAAGGGCCTTAACTGTCTCTCAAATCTATTTGAATGAGGGTGACCTATTCCATATATGTTTCTGTATAGAATTTATAAATGTATATATATATTTATAGGATTTATCAATATATTTGTCAGTTTTCCACCTAGTTCTGTATTTTATTGAGTTATTTCAGTAACTTTGTGAAGCCTTGCAGCTAGAAGCAGTATATGTTTATGGTCCAGCCTTCTTTGCATTCGTTCTCTTTTCAGTATGGCGAAGGGGTTGGTAAACTACAGCCATCTGGCTTGACACTTATTTTGTAAGTAAAGTTTTATTGGAACACAGATGCATCCATTTACTTATGTTCTCTGTGGCTGCTTTCTTGCTATAATGGCAGAGTTGGATAGTTGCCGTGGAGAATGTATGGCTGCAAAGCCTACAATATTTACTTTCTCACCCATTTACAGAAAGAATTGGCAACTGCTGATATAGAGGTTTTACAGCCTCTATTTGAATTCGTTCAGTGACATTACTTCACTATCTCTTAAGGCATTCTCTTTACAGTAAGAAAGTTCCTATATATATATATATATGTATTTTTTTTTTTTTTTAAGATTTGTTTATTTATCTCTCCCCCCTCCCCCCCGGTTGTCTGTTCTCTGTGTCTATTTGCTGCGTCGTCTTTGTCCACTTCTGTTGTTGTCAGCGGCACGGGAATCTTGTGTCTCTTTTTGTTGCGTCACCTTGTGTCAGCTCTCCGTGTGTGCAGCACCATTCCTGGGCAGGCTGCACTTTCTTTCGTGCTGGGTGGCTCTCCTTACGGGGCACACTCCTTGCGCATGGGTTGAGCAGAAATCTTCCCTCCCAAGTAATCTTTCTGAGTAAATGTTATCTTTTTAGGAATTTGAACACACTTTTTAATACTTGTTCTTAACGCTTTCTATACTCCCAGTTTTCCCAGTCCTAAAAATCTATAGTTTATTCAAGTCATGCTTGAGTGAACCATCCACTCAGTTTTAAACCTTTTACCTATCTTGTTTCCTGTTATTATTCCCCAGTCATTGACATTCAGATCAGAACCTGGTTTAATATTCCTGTTGGTGTTATTGGCTAAGAGTAGACCAGATTTTTTTCATTTTTTTCTCCTTTTTATATTGTGTACTTCAATGTACTGGGCATCTGTGTTATTACTCCTAACATGGGATAAGGTTCATCATCTTTTTTGGTAGCTGTATCACATTAGTGGCTCTTACTGAGCTCAACCTCAAAACCTTGGAATCTTTTACATATCTTCCTCTTAAACTAAGTCTACTCCATCCTGTTCTGAACTCAAGGCAAGATTTTTATCCCTGTGCATCATATTGGGTTTATCCAATTGTGCCAGTATGTTGAGAAGTTTTTGCATCTTGATTTTGACATTCACATATTATTATTCTTAGCTCTTTTTATCTGAGAATTTGATAGCATTGAGTTACTCGATCAATACCTTGCTATGTTTGCGTGTTCATTATTAAAAACAAATGAAAAAAAAAATAAATAAAAGAACACAAATGAAATTGCTCTGGGAATTGCTCTTAGACTTCATGATAGATTGAGTTATTGCTCAGCAGGTATTTATTCCCCACCCTTGCCTTGGGAGTAAATATCTCTGCGTCACTGACTTTGGGCTTGGTCAAATGGCTTTCTTGGGCCAATAGAATAGGGGTGGAAAAGACAGTAGGCTGTTTATGAACTGTGACTTTAGAAGGCATGGCAAGTTTCCGTTAGCTCTCTAGTACTTCTGCAATTAACCATGAGAAGAACTTGACCCAGGTAACTACTATCCATTCAGAGTGGGTCCCAGAATGAAAATATGCAGAAGAGCCCTTAGTTTGACTCAGCCTGAAGCAGAGGTGATAGAACCAATTATAGATGCTTGATCAAGATTATTAGCATTATTGTTTCAAATCATTAACCTTTTTTTGAGTTGTTAGGCAGCATTATTTCAGCAACAGCTGCCAGTTAACCAAGTCACTCTGTTTGTGGGGATTCTTTAAAATGCCCATTACCTGTGAGTAACAAATTAAGCCGGTATTAGATCACCATGAACCCTGGGTACAGGGAGATTGGAATCTTGGGTCCTCTGTGCTGAAAAAAGCAGGCATGAGATGAGAGATTACTCTGAGAAAAAGGAACTATAGTTACTGTACAGGATATACAGATATATCCTGCTTTAGTTACGCCTCAAATGCTTTGAATCAATTCTTTACTTTTTGCAGTGTGACTTGCTATTGCCAGGGTTTTCTACTCCTTTGCATTCTGTTGTTCTCCTAGCCTTCTGAATCTTTTTCACTTCCTTCCCCTTTGGAAGTAACTCATCTGCAGAGGCGGTCTGCATTATGAAGAGAAATATCATAGAATAAGAATATTGGAGTTCTAATTCTGGATCTACCATTTGTTAACATAACCACCGCAAATAGGTTACTTAAACCCTCTAAACCTGTTTCTTCCTCTATGTAGTGTGGTTAATAAATAACTCACAGTTGTTCCTAGGTTTAAATGAGTTAGCTGAGTCATTAGCTCATTGTTATTTGTATAGACAATATTTTAGCAAATATTTAGTGAATAGATTTTGAGGGAAACAGTGCTTTGAACTTTATAAAAAAATCAGTGCACTTAATAGCATTTTGACAATGATAGTCCTAGAAAGCACTTGTTAGAATCATATTGAGGGAAACGGACTTGGCCCAGTGGTTAGGGCGTCCATCTACCACATGGGAGGTCCGTGGTTCAAACCCCGGGCCTCCTTGACCCGTGTGGAGCTGGCCCACGCGTAGTGCTGATGCGCGCAAGGAGTGCCCTGCCACCCAGGGGTGTCCCCCGTATAGGGGAGCCCCACGCGCAAGCAGTGCGCCCCATAAGGAGAGCCGCCCAGCGCGAAAGAAAGTACAGCCTGCCCAGGAATGGCGCTGCCCACACTTCCCATGCTGCTGAAGACAACAGAAGCGGACAAAGAAACAAGTTGCAGCAAAGACACAGAGAACAGACAACTGAGGGAGGGGGAGAAATTAAATTAAATAACATTAAAAAATCTAAAAAAAAAAAAAAGAATCATATTGATACCAAGTGAAAGGAAAAGAGAAGAGGGTTCCACATAAATATTTGACCCTAGAAATCATGGTACAGTTTTACAGTTTTATTAGAGATATATTTCATGTTATATCATGGCTCAATACTTTATTTCAGGACTCTATTACTAACCTTGGCAGTGACTAGGTACTGTCAATAGTTAGTGCTTTTTGATAATTTTTTGTTCTGTCCAAGGATGTAGATCTGAAATAAGGTGTGGTAGATTGAATTGGGTATTGCATTTTGGACACGTTCTTAATCTTCATCAGCATTCCTGTGGGTGTGACCCCATTGTAAATAGGACTTCTAGAAAGGTGCTATTCTTGGTTAAGGTTGGACCCAGAGGGATGAGGTGGTCTTGACCTGACTACTGGATTCCTTTAGAAGCAGAAGAAATTCAGACATAGAGAGAGCCACTGGGAGGAAATGGAAGCTGGAAGTCAGCAGTAACCCGGAAAAGAAAGGAGAGGACATTTCCATATGAAGGGGCAGCTGGAACACCACCGACCCTGAGAAGAAGTAAGCCCTGAAACCAGGAGACAATAAATTCTTTTTGTTTAAGCCAACCCATGGTGTGGTATTTTTCCTATCAGCCCAGAAATCTAAGACACAGGTGTAAGAAGACTGCTTGTGCTGTTTTGTTTCCTAGTTTTATTTATTCAGAATATAAATCCAAGTACTTACACTATTATGGATGATCCTATTTTCTGTAACCTTGGAAAAGATGCACTAAAATCATGAAGTTGACCTCTTTTCTTTCCTATTATTTGGATACTTATCTTGTGCTAGACATTTTGCCAGTCTGTTTCATAGGAATCTTTTCTTTTATTTAAAAAATTATGGTTGTTCTAACAATTATAATTATAGAAAGGAATAAAGTAAAATTAATAGTATCTTTTTATTGCAGTTCACTCTTTTGTTTTGTATTAGTCTTTTCCATTTATGTGTGCTCACATAATATATAGTTTATTTCCTTTATAGAAAAGTAGGATCATACTTAATTTATTGCATTTTATCTTTTATATTTAATGGTATTTGATACTGATCTTTTCCCCAAACTACATGAAGATTTTCTTATTTTTATTGGCAACATCATATTTTATATTGTGGATGCAATTTTATTCAACTACTCTCCTATAGACTGTAGTTGTTTAAAACAATACTATAATGGGAATATACATTCTTTATTGTACTTGGATCATTCTCCAGGATAGACCATATGTTAAGTCACAGATCAAGTCACAATATATACAAATATATTGAAATAATACAATGTATCCTTTCTGATCACAAAAGTATGCAGCTAGAAATCAGTAACAGGGAGAACTGAAAAATTCACAAACATGAAAATTAAACAGTACACCCGCCCTCCTTCTTTAAACAATGTACTCTTTTTTTTTTAAGATTTATTTTTTATTATTTCTCTCCCCTTACCTCCTGTTGTCTGCTCTCTGTGTCCATTCGCTGTATGTTCTTCTGTGTCCGCTTGCATTCTCGTCTTGCGGCACTGGGAAACTGTGACACTTTTTTTTTTTTGCATCATCTTGCTGTGTCAGCTTTCCATGTGTGAGGCACCACTCCTGGGCGGGTTGTACTTTTTTCGTGTGGCATGGCTCTCCTTGCAGGGCACACTCCTTGCGCGTGGGGCACTCCTACACGGGGGACACCCCTGTGTGGCATGGTACTCCTTGCACGCGGCAGCACTGCATGTGGGTCAGCTCACCACATGGGCCAGGAGGCCCTGGGTACCGAACCCTGGACCTCCTATATGGTAGGTGTGTGCTCTATCAGTTGAACTACAACTGCTTCCCAATAGTGTACTCTTAATCAATGGTGCACAGAAGAAATTAGGAAATATCTTGGGGTAAATGAAAATGAAGGCACAATATACTAAAATTTATGTGATACAGCAAAGGCTTGCTGAGAAGAAAATTTGTAGCTCTAAATGCTTATATTAAAAAGAGAAGAAAGATCTCAAATCAGACCCCTAACAATCCAACTGGATGATCCATAAAAAGAAGAGCAAACTAAATGCAAAGGGAGTAGAAGGAAGGAAATAACAATGTTGAGAGCAGAGATAAACAAAATAGGGTATAAAAAAACATTGGAGAGAATCAATCAAATCAAAAGTTGGTTATTTGAAAAGATCAATAAAATGACAAACGTTTAGCTAGATTGACAAATGCAAAAAGAGAGCGGACACAAATAACTAAAGTCAGAAATGAAAAAGGGCACATTACTACCGACTCCACAGAAATAAATACTCTAATAGGATGCCATGAACAATTATAAGCCAACAAAATTGAAAACCTAGATGCCAAGCTTTGTTCCTCTGTAGTTGTTTCCTTCCAGAGGAGGTACCTTTTCCTAATTTATCTTCTAAAATTGTCCCTTTATCTGATGCACATGATGGTGACATACAGGATAATGGAAGGTACTCAGTTTATCAATTGTAATAATTTTGGAAGCTGATAGTGTTACAGATATGCAGTCTTACTAGAAAATGTTCTGTATTCGTAAGGATAGGTTTAATGCTATAATTAGCAACTTCAGAATCTCTGAGGCTTAGCAAAAACAAATTCATTTCTCACATATTGCAGGTATTTAGCAAATAGCCTTTCATGTGATGATTCAGTGGTACTGGCTCCTTTAATCTGGAGCCTCTGAGCTCCCTTAGGACCTTGATCCTCTGTTGGATCATCTGCATCTGGGTAGCAGGGGGAAGGAGAACTAGGATTGCATAAGGAGGTTTTAGTGGGCCAGACCTGAACGTAGCACACATCACTCCTCACATTCTGTTGGCTGAAACTAAGCCAGGTGGTCCCTCTAATTTCAGAGGAGCCTAGAAAATCTCATCAAGGTATATTCCTGTAGCGGTTTGATATAGTTATGAATTCCAAAAATAGATATTGGATTATGTTTGTGATCTGGTCTGTACCTGGGTGTGATTGAGTTATGATTAGTGCTTTGATTGGGCCATGTCATTCGGGCATTGAGTCCCTGCCCTTTGGTGGGTGGGGACTCACAGATAAAAGGCATGGCAAAGGACAGAGTTAGGGGTTTTTCATGTTGGAGTTTGATGCTGAAGCCTTAAGCTGGAGCCCCAGGAAGTAAGCACACAGAGGAAAGAGAGGCAAGCCCCAGGAGGAGAGGAATCCTGAACCCAGAGAGAAGCAAGACCCTGGAAGGGAGGAACCCAGGAAGCCTGAGCCCTCACAGACATGGGCAGCCATCTTGCTCCAGCACATGAAAATAGACTTTGGTGAGGGAAGTAACTTAGGCTTTATGGCCTGGTATCTGTAAGCTCCTACCCCAAATAAATACCCTTTATAAAAGCCAATGGGCTTCTGGTATTTTGCATCAGCACCCCTTTGGCTGACTAATAAAATTCCTTTGAAGGAGAAGAGAATATAGGTAGCAGTAAAACTAGTATTTATTTCTTTAACTCACATAAGTACACAAATGATCGTTAGACTTGGTAACTAGGATAGGAAGGAACAATTAAACAAATAGAAATTTAAATTATATATCACATGATAGGTTACCTAGAAAAGTGGATAGAATGGTGGATGCGTGCTTATGAAAACTAATAATACTTGCTTTCAGTACTGAATAGAGCCTTTCAGTGGCTTAATCTGTGCTGCTGAGAAGTAGAACTCTATATGAATATTATATATTAACCTACTGTCTTTTTAGAGGTTTATAGTAGTATTTTATATTCTTACATTTCTTTAGTGCCATTTTAAGGTATTCTTTTAAGGGGCTCATGTGGTCTTGTGATTTGATATTGTCTTAGCCTCTGCTAAGTTCTTCACTTCCCCTGGTTATTTAAATTTCTTCTGAGTACCTATCAATAGAATATAGGAATGGGGAAAGAGATTAATTAGGAAAAAGGGTTCCTCCAATTTAGCGTACATATAATTATAAATGTAAATATATATTAGTTGATATATTCCATCTATTCTCTCATAATTTGATTGCCCAGGCATTTAAAATTGTGAGAAATTATAGAAATAAATGAAAATGTAAGAAGCATAAATGTACACTAAATAGATAATTATGAAGCAATTATGTAACCACCACTAAAGTAAGAAAACCAGAAACAACAACAACAAAACTAAACCATTCCCAGCAACGTGCAGGCTCCCGGGGTGTCCCTTTTAAAATTAAATCCACTTTATTTCCTCTCAAAGATAACTAGTACTCTTACATTTATCATAATCTTTTCTTTGCTTTTACATTCCTAAAGAATATAATGTAAATGTTTCTGTGTTTGAACTTATGTAAATGGAATCATACTGAATGTACTCTTTGAGTCTTACATTAATCCTCCCCATTTAGGGTAAGATTCACTCATATTACTTTTTCTAGTTATAATTTATTTTTTTATTGCTATATATTATTCCATTGTATGTATAGAACACTCTATATTAATCAGTTCTGCTCTTGATAGACCTTTGAGTTGTTTCCATCTTTTAACTTCCAAGAAAGATGCGCTGTGAACATTTTTGTGCATATCTTCCTGTGCATATTGCTTGAATTCCTCTGTCTTTTACTAGGAATACAATTGCTGACTCATAGGTTTAAATGGATGTTCAAAATTTTTTAAAAGACTTATTTATTTATTTATCCCCCTCCCCCTCCTCCCACCCTGCTGTTTTTGCTCTGTTGTCTTCTGTTCTCATTTCCTCTCCTCTAGGATTCACTAGGATTTGTTCCTGGAGACCCCTGATATGGAGAGAGGTTCCCTGTCAATTGCTCCACCTCAGTTCCTGGTTTCTTCTACACTTGACCTTGACTCTCCCCTTGTCTCTCTTTTGATGCATCATCACCTCGCTGCGTGACTCACTTGCACAGGCACTGACTTGCCATGCGGGCACGCTTTCTCTTCTTTTTCACCAGGAGGCCCCAAGGATCGAACCCAGGTCCTCCCAAATGGTAGGCGGAAGCTCTGTCAGTTGGGTCACATCCACTTCCCTGGATGTTCAGTTTTACTAGATAGTTTTCCGAAGTGGTTGTAGCAATTTGCCCTCTACCAGGAGTGTGTGAGTTCACATTAACATACATTCTCAGCATACTTAATATTGTCAGATTAAATATTTGCCAATATGATAGTTATGAAATGGTATCTTACTCACTTTTAATTTGCAGGTCCCATAGTCCTAATGAAATTGAAAGCCTTCTTATTATATATTCTTGGCCATTTGCATATACTCTTTTGTGAAAAGGCCTTTCAAGTATTTACTCATTTTTCATTAATTTTCCTGTCTATTTCTTATTGATTTATATAGCAGTTTTGTGTGTCCTTTAATAAAAGACATCTGTTGGTAAGGTGTTAAAATATCGTCTCCACTATGTGGCTTCTGTGTGTGTGTGTATGTTTATGTTTTAAATTCACTCTTGGAATGGTTGTCAAGAATTGTGAAGTCTTCCAGTTGATGGAGATAGTGGTATAAAATGCTCCAGAGTATAGATCCCCACAGAATTGTTTAACAGCTAGCAAAAACTGGCAGAGCCATCTTCCTCAAAACTCCAGAACACAGTTAAAGGATTGCAATAACTGGGCAAGTGCCAAGTCAAGAAAAGCAGCTTGAAAAATGGTAGACGAAGCTCATGTTCCCCTTGCCAGCCAGCTCTTCCCCTACCTGCTCCCCTGTCCAGAATGGAGCCCGCCTGCACTCACGTTGTGGGTCCCTGGCCCTGTTCCAGAGAGAGCAAAAGTATGCACGTAATAGGGTGCCTGCATGTCAGTGCCAGTCTGCCAGGTGGAAGCCTAAAAGATTAAACTAGGAAACTTGTATCAAGTTCACCCACCTAGAATTTATCCTGACAGCAGAGAAGCTGTTTGCAGACAGCTAAAGTAATGAAAGAAATAATAAAATTAAAGCCGCCCTGAGTAAAGGACTACCTGCATTCAGTCTTACAGTAGAGTACTAAAGGAGCTGGTGAAAGTCTATTTCAGAGGGCATAGAGGGGAGTAGAGGAGAAATTCCTCTAAACTGGTAGTTCCCACTATCCTAGCAAACAGACTGTAAAAAAACTTAGATAAGACAGAAAGGACATTACATTTTGCATTTGATTCAGGCTAATCATTATATATATTTTTTATTATTAAACAAATCAGTTTTATTGATGCATATTAATAAAGCATACAATTCATCCAGTGTACAAATAATGGTATTTGATATAATCACATAGTTGTGGATTTATCACTTCAGTCATTATTAGAGCATTTTCATATTTCAGTAATAATAAAAACAAGGTAATTCTTTACTTCTCAATCTCTCCATTCTTCCCCTGCTGTACATAGCTGTTATTTATGGCTATTTTTGCACATTTTAAAATTTATTTATTAAATGGTTTTTTTGAGATATATTCACATACCATACTATCTAACCAAAGTGTGTAATCAAATGGCCTTTAGTACAATCACAGTGCTGTGCACTCATCACCATAAAAATTTTAGGACAATTTCATTACTCCAAAAAAACACACCAGAACTCCACACCTCTTAGCATTTCTTCCCTAGCCCAATATAACCTCTAATATGATTTCATCATTATAAATTGATTTATGTTTACATTTCATATAAATAGAATCATACAATATGTATTGCTTTGTGTCTGGTCTCTTTCACTCAGCACAATTTTTTTTTCTTATATTAGTATCTTATAGAATTAACATGTATTTTGCTCAGCTTAAAAGAAAAACTGTCTTATATATACAATTTTACCCATCTTCATATTTCATATATGGATTTATATGCTGTACAGTCCCACGTTACATTTTTTAGCTTAGACTTTCCCTTTAAACCACTTTCATACCCACATAATAGTACTGCTAGTTACAAACCATGTGTTGGGCTTTTGCCGTCTCTCTTTTGTACAAGTTAACCCTCAGCTTTTCATTCTCTAACTTTATTCTATTTTTTGGTGACCCATATTCAAGTTATTAATTCCATAAGGTTATACAATATATTTAGTTCAGAGTAGCACAATCATACATTATTTATCCTTTTGTGACTAGCTTGCTCCACTCAACATAATGTCCTCCAGGCTCATCCATGTTGTCATATGCTTTACAACTTCATTTCTTCTTAACAGCTGCATTATATTCCATCGTGTGAATATACCACAGTTTATCTATTCTTCAGTTGATGGACCTGGGTTATTTCCAATTTTTGACAATCGTGAATAATGCCCTATGAATGCTGTTGTGCAGATGTGTATTCATGTCACTGCTCTTACTTCTTCTGAGTATATACCCAATAGTGGTTTTGCTGGGTCACATGGCAAGTCTATATTCAACTTCTTTAGGAAATGCCAAACAGTCTTCCACAGTGGCTGTACCATTCTACATTCCCACCAACAGTGAAGAAGTGTTCCTATCTCTCCACATCCTCTCCAACACTTGTATTTCTCTGTCTTTTTAATAGTGGCTATTCTTATAGTTGTGAAATGATTACTCATTGAGGTTTTAATTTGCGTTTCCCTAATCCCTAGTGATGCTGAACATTTTTCATGTGCTTTTTTCCACATTTGTATTTATTCTTTGGACAAATGTATATTCAAGTCTTTTGCCTGTTTTAAAAATTGAGTCGTTTGTCTTTTTATTGTTGTGTTGTGGGGTCTCTTTATATATCATGGCTATTAAATGCTTATCAGACATATAATTTGCAAATATTTTCTCTCATTGAGTTAATTGCCATTGCACCCTTTTGACAGAGTCCTGTGAGGTGCAAAAGTGTTTAATATTGAGGAGGTCCCATTTAGCTGTGTTTTCTTTTATTGTGTATGCTGTACGTATAAGGTCCAAGAAACCACCACTACCATAAGTTCATTAAGATGTTTCCCTATATTTGTTTCTACTAGTTTTATGATCCTGGCTTTTATATTTAGGTCTTTGATCCATTTTGAGTTGATTCTTGTATGGGGAGTGAGATAGAAATTATCTTTTAATTCTTTTGGTTATGGATATCTAGTTCTCCCAGCAAAATTTGTCAAAGAGACTGTGTTGTCCCGGTTAACATGGACTTAGGAGTTTGTCAAAAACCAGTGGGTGAGAGTTTATTTCTGGACTTCCAGTTATATTCCACTGGTCAATGTGTTTGTCTTTATGCCAACACCGTGCTGTTTTGACCATTATAGCTTTGTAATATATTTCAAGTTCAGGCAGTGAGACTCTTCCCACATCACTCTTCTTTTTTAGGATGCTTTTGGCTATTCAGGTGCCCTTTCCCTTCCAAATAAATTTGGTAAGTCTTTTTTTCTGTATCTGTAAAGTAGGCTGTTGGAATTTTGGTTGGTATTGCATTGAATCTCTCAATCAGTTTGGGTAGAATTGACATCTTCATGATATTCTTTCAGTCCATGAACATCAAATGTCTTCCATTTGTTTAGGTCTTCATTGACTTCTTTTAGCATTGTTTTGTAGTTTTGTGCATATAGATCTTGTACTTCTTTGGTTAAATTGATTCCTAGGTATATGAGTCTTTTTGTTGTCATTGCAAATGGAATTTCCCCCCGATTTCCTTCTCAGATTGTTCAATACTAGTGTATAGAAACATTAATGAGTTTTGCACGTTAATCTTGTATCCTACCATTTTGATGAGCCCAGGTGAACTTCCTCACATGTATCCTCAATCACTGACACCCCACACCAATGATCCTCTCCTGCCACAGTTGTAACCTTTCTGTGGTCCAAAACTTCTTAAAAAATGAAGCCAAGAATATCACCAAATACAGTTAATAGAAAAATGAAATAATAATGATAGGTTTAAACATAAGAAATAAAATACGTAATACTTTAGAAAAACTAAAACTGAAATAAAATTTAAATTGGGATATTAAAAAAAACAAAAAATATTAAAGAGAATTTTTTTTGACGTTTTGTCTTTCATCACTGTAATATTTTTGTCCTGTATATACAATGACATTTTCTTCCGTTTCTTCCCCAGTGTCTTACTTTTATTCATTTTGTCTTCAAAGAAGTTTGAGGTTATAGAGTAGTCAACGTGCTGAATACAGGAACCTCCCATACACCCAATATCCTCCCCCTTTACCCCTTCCCCTATTAATAACTTTATATTTTATATGTGGATGGTACATTTGTTAACACCTGATAAACAAATATTGAAACATAAGTACTAACCATGGTCAGTAGTTTACATTTTGGATCATTCACTTTCATAAATTTTGCTGTAATTTAACATGGCCTGTATCCATCATTGTGAGATCATGCAGAATACTTCCATTGCCCCCTAAATACCGCCTCTTCCATTTACTCTTTCTCCCCGCCCTTCCCTTGGTGCCCACAGCAGCCACCATGCTTCACTCCTTGAAAAACAAGATTCCTGGTTACTTGCAATAACATACAGGACTTGACACACTGGTCTGTCCTCCCCTATTAGGAACTGCCCGTGCTCTCAAGAGACACCCACCCCTCTGTTTGAGAACATATTGGACCTCCCCAGGATAGGAGTCCCAACTCCTTCCCACTCATTATGTAGGGCTCCATCCACTGATACAACACACTATAACAAAATGATCACTCTCACATCCTCTAGAAGACTGCCCCAGGTGCCGCCTGTCCTGAATGCCCTCCTGTGCAACACTCTAAACCAGTAACCCTTCCTTGTCATAGTGCCAAAGAGCTTTCCCAACATAATAGTTTCAACCACTTACTCACCAATCTCCAGTGTTCACCTGCTCCCTCCCCCAACCCTACCGCAGTTCCATGGACTGTCCAACCCACCCTCCCCATTCCTACCCTACCCCTCTCTCAAACTTGCACCATCCAGTCCAATAGAATCACTACACCCTGTCATATCCCTTCACTGCACAGCTACTCACTTTCACCTTATCATAGATTTTGCTTGTGTGGGCATTGGTTCACAAACTTCTCCCTTTTTATTTCCTGTAAACCTGTCTTTCAGACTCTAGCTCCCTGAGTCTGCTCGATTTGCTTAATTCATGTCAGTGAGATCATGTAATATTTGTCCTTCAGTGTCTGGCTTGTTTCACTCAACATAAGGTCCTCAAGATTCATCCATGTTATCCTGTGTGTTAGTACTGTGTTCCTTCTTACAGCTGAGTTATATTCCAGTGTATGTATATATCACAATTTTGTTTATCCATTTGTCTGTTGATAGGCATTTGGGTTGATTCCAACTTTTGGCAATAGTGAATAATGCCGCAGTGAACATTGGTGTGCATGTATCTGTTTGTTTCCTTGTTTTCGGTTATCTTGGGTATATACCCAGCAGTGGAATTGCTGGATCATATGGCAGATCTACAGTTAGTTTTTTGAGGAACCACCAAATTGTCCTCCACAATGGCTGCACATGCTACATTCCCTCCAGCAGTGGATGAGGGTTCCCATTCCTCCACATCCACACCAACACTTGTATTGTTTCTTAATGACCTCCAGTCTAATGGGTGTAAGATGGTTATCTTATTGTAGTTTTGATTTGCATTTCCCTAATAGCTGGCGATGTTGAGCATCTTTTCATGTGCTTTTTAGCCATTTGTATTTCTTCTTTGGAGAAGTTTCTGTTCAAATCACTTGCCCACTTTTTAAATGGGTTGTCTTTTTATTTTTGAGATATAGGATTTCTTTATATATGCTGGATATTAGGCTCCCATCAGATATATGGCTACCAAATATTTTCTCCCATTGGGTAGGCTCTCTTTTCACTTTCTTGACAAACTCCATTGAGGTACAAAAGGTTTTAATTTTGAGGAGGCCCCATTAGTCTATTTAATCTTTTGCTGCTTGTGCTTTGGGTGGGAAGTTCATGAAACCATTTCCTATTACAAGGTCCTGTATATACTTCCCTACATTGTCTTCCAAGGTCTTTATCATCCTGGCTCTCATGTTTAGATCTTTGATCCATCTTGAGTTGATTTTTTTATAAGGTGTGAGATGGTAATCCTTTCTCATTCTTTTGGATACAGATATCCAGTTCTCTAAGCACCATTTGTTGAAGAGGCCATTCTCTCCCAGTTGAGTGGGCTTGGTGGCCTTGTCAAATATCAGATGAGTGTATATGTGAGGATCTACATCAGAACTCTCAATTCAGTTCCATTGGTTGGTATGTCTATCCTTGTGCCAATACCATGCAGTTTTGACCACTGTAGCTTTGTAGTATGCTTTAAAGTCAGATAATGTGATTCTCCAATTTCATTTTTCTTTTTCAATATGTCTTTGGCTATTCAGGGCCTCTTGCTCTTCTGAATAAATTTCATAGTTAGTTACAATCATAGTTATGATTCTTTTTATTATTTTTTCCTCTTTATCATGATCATAGTTATGATTCTTTTTTTAATTTCTTATTTCTTCCACCTCCCCTGCCCTTCATTGTCTGCTCTCTCTGTCCATTCACTATGTGTTCTTCTGTGTCTGTTGTATTCTCATTGGGTGGCTCTGGGAACCCATCCTGGGACCTTCTGGAGTGGGAGAGAGGTGATCATTCTCTTGTGTGACCTCAGCTCCCTAGTTGGCTGTGTCTCATACTGTCTCTTCTCTGTGTCTCTTTTTTGTTGCATCATCTTGCTGCATCAGTTCTCTGTGTGGGTGGCACCACTCCTGGGTGGGCTGCACTCTTGCACAGGGCTGCACTCTTTGTGCAGGGGGCACTCCTTGCGTGGGGGGCACCCCTGTATGTGGCGACACTCTTTGTTTGCGGCAGCACTCGATGTGGGCCATCTCGCCACATGGGCCAGGAGGCCTCGGCTATCAAACCCTGGACCTCCTGTTCAGTAGGTGGAAGCTCTATCAGTTGAGCCACATCTGCTTCCTGTTATGATTCTTTTTGTATCTGTGTGGTCGGTTGTAACTTTGCTCCTTTTGTTTTTTATTTTATTTCTTTGCATCTTCTCTCTTTTTTCTTTGTTAGTCTAGCTTGGGGTTTGTCAATTTCATTGATCTTCTCGAAGAACCAGTTTTTGGTTTTGGTGATTTTCTCTATTGTTTTTTGTTCTCAGTTTCACTTATTTTTGCTTTAGTCTTTATTATTTCTTCTGCTTGCTTTGGGAATGGTTTGCTATTCTTTTTCTAGTTTCTCCAGTTTTTCAGTTATATCTTTGATTTTAGCTTTTCTTTTTTGATATAGTCATTTAGGGCTATAAATTTCCCTCTCAGGACTCCCTTCGCTGCATCTGATAAGTTTTGATAAGTTGTGTTCTCGTTTTCATTTGTCTTAATATACTTACTTATTTCACTTACAGCTTCTTCTTTGACCCATTGGTTATTTAGCATTGTTTTCTTTAGGCCTAAACATTTGTGAATTTACCTTTTTCACGTCAGTTATTGATTTTCAGTTTCATTGCCTTTTGGTCTGAGAGGGTGCTTTGTATAATTTCAGACCTTTTATATGTATTAACACCTGCATTATGACCTAACATGTTGTCTGTCCTGGAAAAAGACCCATGGGCACTTGAAAAGAATGTATAACCCACTAGGTTTGGGTGTAAAGTTCTGTATATGTCTGTTAGGTCTAGCTCGTTTATCATATTGCTCAAGTTCTCTGTTGCTTGTTGATCTTCTGTCTAGTTGTTGTATATAATAATGTGAGTGGTATATTGAAGTCTCCAACTGTTATTGTAGAGGTATCTATTTCTCCCTTCAATTTGCTAGAGTTTACCTCATGTATTTTGGGACACCCAGATTAGGTGCATAGATATTTATGACTGTTATTTCTTGCTGGTTGGTTGTCCCTTTTATTAATATATAATAGCTTTCTATATCTCTTATAACTTTTTCCATTTAAGGTCTGTTTTGTCTAATATTAGTATAGTTAGCCCTGCTCTTTTTTGGTTACTATTTGTGTCAAGTATCTTTTTCCAACTTTTCACTTTCAGCTAGTTTGTACCCCTGGGTCTAAGGTTAGTCTCTTGTAGGCAGCATATGGATTGCTTATTTTATTTTTTATAGTCTATTCTTTCAGTCAGTATCTTTTGATTGGGGAGTTTAATCCATTCACATTCAATGTTATGTAAATACATTTTTTACAATTTATTCTCTGGTTTTCTGTGTCAAATCTTATTTTTGTCTCTCTTTTTATTCTTTTGGTTATCCTTTCTACTATTCTTTCTTCTATACTCTCTTCCAAGCCTCTCTCTTCTGTCTTTTTCTTTCAGGTTGTCAGACATCCTTTAATATATCTTGCAAAGATGAATTCTTTTATATGAACTCTCTTAGTTTCTGTTTGTGAATATTTTAAATTCACCTTTATATCTGAAGGACATTTTTGCTGGATAAAGAATTCTCAGCAGGGAAACGGACTTTGGCCCAGTGGTTAGGGCGTCCGTCTACCATATGGGAGGTCCGCGGTTCAAACCCCGGGCCTCCTTGACCCGTGTGGAGCTGGCCATGCGCAGCGCTGATGCGCGCAAGGAGTGCCGTGCCATGCAAGGGTGTCCCCTGCGTGGGGGAGCCCCACGTGCAAGGAGTGCGCCCGTCAGGAAAGCCGCCCAGCGTGAAAAAAAAGAGCAGCCTGCCCAGGAATGGCGCCGCCCACACTTCCCGTGCCGCTGACGACAACAGAAGCGGGCAAAGAAACAAGACGCAGCAAACAGACACCAAGAACAGACAACCAGGGGAGGGGGGGGGAAAAAAAAAAAAAAGAATTCTCAGCTGGTGGTTTTTCTGTTTCGGTATCCTAATTGTATTATACCCCTCTCTTCTCACCTCCATGGTTTCTTATGAGAAATCCACACTAAGTCTTACTGAGTGTCCATAGTATGGGATGGTTTGCTTCTCCCTTGCTGCTCTCAGAATTTTCTCTTTATCTTTGATGTTGACATTCTGAGTAGTATGTGTCTTGGAATAGTTGTTCACATTTATTCTGACTGGAGTGCACTGTAATTCTTGGACATGTAAGTTCTTTTCTTTCATGAGAGTTGGGAAATTTTCAGCTCTTATTTTCTCAAATACAGTTTCTGCCCCTTTTCCCGTCTCTTCTGGAACTCCCATGACACGTATGTTGTTGCGTTTCATGTTATCATTCAACTCCCTGAGTCCCTGTTCAATTTTTTCTCTTCTTTTCTCTCTTCAATTTCAGGTGCACTGTCTTCTGTATCACTTATTCCATTTTCTATCATTTAGAGTCTAGTGTTCTTGCCTCTAATGCATATTTTATCTTACCTATCATGGCTTTCATCTCCATGAGCTGTTACTTTTTAATTCAGGTATTCCAATTATTCATTGTGCTTGCTCAGTGTCTTCTTCATGTCTTTTATCTCTTTAGTCACATTGCCTTTCTTTTTGTTTTTTCCCCTCCCTGCCCTGCTGTTTTTGCTGTCTGTGTCCATTCACTGTGTGATCTTCTGTATCTGTTTCTGTTTTTGTCTTCTCTTCTCACCTTTCTCTTCTAGGATTCACTGGAATTTGATCATGGGAACCTGTGATGTGGAAAGAGGTTCCCTGTCAATTGTGCCACCTCAGTTCCTGGTCTCTGCTGTGCTTCACCTTGATTCTCCCCTTTGTCTCTCTTTTGTTACGTCATCATCTTGCTGCATGACTCACTTGCATGGGCACTGGCTTACCACATGAGCACTCGGCTTGCTGCATGGGCACTCGGCTCACCACGTGAGCACTGGCTCGCCATGCAGGCACTGACTCACCACCCGGGCACTCGGCTTGCTGTGTGGGCACTTGGCTCACCACATGGGCACTGGCTCGCCATGCAGGCACTGACTCACCACATGAGCACTCGGCTTGCTGCATGGGCACTCGGCTCACCACGTGAGCACTGGCTCGCCATGCAGGCACTGACTCACCACCTGGGCACTCGGCTTGCTGTGTGGGCACTTGGCTCACCACATGGGCACTGGCTCGCCATGCAGGCACTGACTCACCACATGAGCACTCGGCTTGCTGCATGGGCACTCGGCTCACCACGTGAGCACTGGCTCGCCATGCAGGCACTGACTCACCACCTGGGCACTCGGCTTGCTGCATGGGCACTCGGCTCACCACGTGAGCACTGGCTCGCCATGCAGGCACTGACTCACCACCTGGGCACTCGGCTTGCTGTGTGGGCACTCGGCTCACCACGTGGGCACTGGCTCGCCATGCAGGCACTGACTCACCACCTGGGCACTCGGCTTGCTGCATGGGCACTCGGCTCACCACGTGAGCACTGGCTCGCCATGCAGGCACTGACTCACCACCTGGGCACTCGGCTTGCTGTGTGGGCACTCGGCTCACCACGTGGGCACTGGCTCGCCATGCAGGCACTGACTCACCACCTGGTCACTCGGCTTGCCACGCGCACTTGCCCAGGCCCTTGGCTTACTGCGCGGGTACTCGACTCACTACACAGGCACTTGACTCACCATGTGGACACTTGCGTGGACACTCATCTCACCATGTGGGCACTCAGCTCGCCACGCAGGTACCCACATGGGTACTCGGCTTACTGCACAGGCACTCGGCTCACCGCATGGCCGCTTGGCTCACCGTGCAGGCACTGGCTCACCATGCAGGCATGCTTTCTCTTCTTTTTGACCGGGAGGCCCCAGGGATTGAACCCAGGTCCTCCCACATGGTAGGCAGAGGCCTTATTACTTGAGCCACATCTGCTTCCCACATTGCCTTCCAATTCTTTGATTTGATTTTGGAAGTTTATGTGCCTCTCGTTAATTAGTTGTCTCAAATCTTGAATCTCTTCTGGGCCTTTGATATATTTCTCTCTGTGGGCTATTTCTTCTCTTTTCTTAGTATGGCTTGTAATTTTTTGCTGATGTGTAGGCATCCGATTGTGATGGTGAGTTTACTTGATTTCTCTTTTGTAGAAATTAAGTGGCAAGAGGCTGTGTGCTATTGCTCTTCTTTGATTCTTGGTTCAATCTGTTCTGGGTCTTTAGGATTGTCCCTATTATTTGGTCAAATCTGGGCCCTGCACCCAGTAATTGGTTACAGACCTACTTCCTAGGGCCTTGGGGAGGAAGGCTATAAAGGCTGGGAAAAGCCTACTTTCTTGCTTGTTTATTTTTAATTTCCTCACATGCAATTCCTTAGTCTTCCAACAGATGGCGTTCTTTCCCAGCCTTCTCACTTCCATTTGGGGTTGGAGTGTGTTTGCTGCAACACAGACTTGAATCAGTGTGTCAGAGGTTCCTGCCTGGAGGCTATGAGCCTCATAATTCAAACTCTATCAGAGGCAGCTCTCCAGCCTTTGCTGGCAGCCCCCTCCTCTACCTTGGGTAGGAAGTAATTCCACTCCCCTCTGCATTCTCGATAACCTGTCCTGGTCTGTAGAGATGGAGTTTGAGAGGGTTGGGTCTCTTTAGTCCCTTGTCTGTTCCTAAGGCAAATAATGGCACAGCCCGACCTGGCCTGGAAGGGCTCCTGGGACACAGCAGAACAAATGAGTGGGTCAGAAGCTGAGTCAGCCCTAGGGTGTATCCCTCTGTCTTCACTTTCCTGGGGAGGTGGGTCCCTGGGATCCCCTCTGTCTGTAGCCACTGGTCCCGAGGCCTAAAAATACAAAAGTGGCTGTAGGGTGTGGGAGATTGCCGGCATTTGCAGCTGCCCCTTTTAACTCACAATTTTGCCATTGTGATTCTTTTCCCTTGCCCCTCTCTCCTGTGGATGGTGTCCAGCCTTACGCCAGTGTCCTAAACTGTAGAAAAAAATTTCCAAGCCGTTTCTGCTGGTGCTCTAGCTATTTTTTTTCTGGGAGAAAAGAGAGCTGTTTGTCTTTCTAGTCTGCCATCTCCCAGGAAGTGTTGTTAGGCTAATCTTGACAGAAGGACCACCAGCTAAAGCAGAGCCAATTTGTCAAGACTGAAAGGTGCTTTCTGCTTCGGTTTCTTTTTTTTTTTGTTAACTCCTGGCACTCAAGGAAATCCCCTTCCTAAGACTAGATGGGTAGAAACTTAAGGAACAGATACCCCAGGAACTAAATTCTGGAATTAACACTTTAAAATATTAAAATGTACAAGTGCTATGGTGGAAGATGGACTGTGGCTTACAGTACAAATAGATGATATTCTTTAGTGAACTATACCAAATGTACAGTACTAATACATAGCATTCATAATAGTGCTTGTGTGGAAAAAATATACCAGGTGTGCATTGTGGACCATAGTGGTAATAGTCTGATCATGTTTTTTTCATAATCACTAACAAGTGTTCTACAACGATGTAAGGTGTTGGTGGATGGATGATGTTGGAAATTCTGCACATTATACATGATTGTTTTGTAAGCTCGCAAATTCTCTAATAAAATAAAATGTGCATGTGCAACAGAAGGTTACAAGATAGAGAAACAAGACATGATGGCCCATCCAGAGGAACAAGATAATGATCCAGAAATCATCAGTGAAGAGAACCATACTTTGGACATATGTGACAAAGAATTTAAAAAACGATTCTCATTATGCTCAAGGAAATAAAGGAAAACATGGAAAAAGAACTAGAGCATGTTAGGAAAACAATGAATGGATATGAGAATCTCGGTCAACAGCACGAAATTTTAAAAAGGAACCGAATAGGGAGCAGATGTATCTGAGTGTGAGCACCTGCCTCCCATGTATGTCCCGGTTCAATCCCTGGTATTGCCAAAAAAAAAAAAAAGGAAAAAATAGAACTGCTTAAGTTGAAGACCACAATAACTGGTATGAATACTTCCCTAGGGGATTTCAATAGTAGATTGAAGCTGGCAGAAATAAAATCAGTGAAGTCAAAGATAAGACAGTGAAAATGATTCAGGATAAGCAGCAGAAAGAACAAAAATTAAAAAGTTAACAGAGTGTGGAGACCTGTGGAACACCATCAGGCATACCAATATACTCATGATGGGAGTTCCAGAAGGAGAAGAAAGAGTGAAAGGGGAAGAAGGAATATTCAAAGAAACAAGGGCAGAAAACTTCCCAGATTTAATGGGAATTATGACAGTGCACATTTAAGAATCCCAACGAACAGCAAACAGGATAAATTCGAAGAGAACCACTTACACATAGTAATCAATATATAATACCAAAAACCAGGAGAGAGTTCTGAAAGTACAGGAGGAAAGCAACAAGTTATATGTAAGTGAATCCTAATAAGAAGGGCTGATTTCCCAACAGAAACCATTGAGATAAGAAGGCAGTGGAATGAAATCTTTAAAGTGCTGAAAGAAAACAATTGCTAAACAAGAATTTTATATCTAGTGAACTTTATTTCAGAAATGAAAGAGAGATTAAGAAGCCATTCCCAGATAAACAAAAGCTGAGGGAGTTCATCACCACTAGGCATATTCTACTAGCAAGGTTAAAGAGAGTTTTTCAGAGTGAAAGGAAAGGATACCAGGCAGTGGATAAAGGCAAAATGAAGAAATAAAGAAATGCCATAAAGGTAACCATATGGGTAATTATAAATGCCAGTTCTATTATGTTGTTGTTGTTTTGGTATGCAACTCCGATTTTTACTTGTTCCAGGTCTAGAATGCAATTGCATGAAAACTAATGATAAATCTATGGTTTTGGACATACAATGAATAAAGTTTTAATTTGTAACAGGTACAACAGAAAGGTGTGGGGGGATGGAGGGTTATGAGAAAAATATATGTGTACACTATTGAAATTAAGTTGGTATCAAATAAAAAGTGATTGTTATAGATTGAGGATGTTAAATTTTATTCCCATGAGAACCATGAAGAATATAGGAAAAATATATATAGAAATAAACGAGAAAGAACTCATAGTGATACAATACAAAAATCAAATAAATATGAAAGTAGATATTAATGGAAGGGAAGCAGACTTGGCCCAGTGGTTAGGGCATCTGTCTACCACATGGGAGTTCCGCAGTTCAAACCCTGGGCCTCCTTGACCTGTGTGGAGCTGGCCCATGCACAGTGCTGATGCACACAAGGAGTGCCCTGGCATACAGGGGTGTCCCCACGTGCAAGGAGCGCGCCCTGTAAGGAGAGCCACCCAGCATGAAAGAAAGTGCAGCCTGCCCAGGAATGGCGCCACCCACATGGAGAGCTGACACAGCAAGAAGATGCAACAAAAAGAAACACAGATTTCCATGCCGCTGACAACAACAGAAGTGGACAAAGAAGGCACAGCAAATGGACACAGAGAACAGACAACTGGTAGGTAGGGGGAAGGGAGAGAAATAAATAAATCTTAAAAAAGATATGAAAGTAGATATTAATGGAAGAATTGAGGGTCAGAAAAGATATAACTCTTACAAGAACAAATTGCAAGAAGGCAGAAGAATATAATGTATTATCAGTAATTGCTTTAAATATAAATTGATGAAGTCCTCCAATCAAATGGCATAGGTTGACAGAATGTATTAACAAGCATGGCCAACTATATGCTATTTACAAGAGACTCACCATAAATTGGAAAACACAAGTAGGGTTGAAAGTGAAAGGATGGAAAAATATATGCTATGTAGATAGTTACCCAAAGAGAGCTAAGCAACTGTGCTACTAGCATATAAAATAGACTTTAAGTAAAAAACTGTAGGGGGATGAGGGGTATATGTTTAATGAATGTAACATTAAAAAAATAAATAAAGACAAAAAACAACAACCTAGCTAAACTGTAACCAGATTACTCAATCATAGAAACTATGAGATAATTAAATGTATGTTACTTTAAGCCATTAAGTTTTGAGGTAATGTGTTACACAGCAATGGATAACTAATATGGGGCCAGACAGTAAATATTTTAGGCTATGCAAGTCTTTGTGGCAACTATTCAATGCTCCTGTTGTAGCATGAAAGCTGTCTTTTTAGACAATATGTAAATAAATGGATGAGTGTGGCTGTGTTTCATTAAAACTTTATTTATGGGCATAGGAAAAAAAAAACTATTATGAAGGATGATGAAGTCTTTATGTACTGCTAAAGGGGGCAATTCAATAAGAAGATATAAAAATTGCAAATGTGTAATACACCTAGTGCCAAGCCCCAAAATATATGAAGCAAATAGTGGCAAAAATAGAAAGAGACCTCATTATGCCACTCTCAATAATGGATAGAACTTCTAGACACAAAACCACTAAGAAAATAGAAGATTTGAATGATATTATAAATCAACTAGACCTAACAAATATGTGTAGAATACTTCACTCAACACCTAAAGAATAGACATTTTTCTCTAGTGCATATGGATCATTCCCCAGGATAGACCATGTGTTAGGTCACAAACCAAGGCTCATTAAATTAAAAAATATTGAAATAATACAGTGTATTTTCTCTGACCACAATGGAATGGACTTAGAAATCAAAAAGAGAGGGAGAAATGGAAAATTCACAAATAAATGGAATTAATGTACTCTTTAACATCTAGTGGGTCAAAAAAGAAGTCACAAGGGAAATTAGGAAATATCTTCAGGTGAGTGGAAGTGAAAACACAAGACACTCAAATTTATGGAATGCAGTAAGAACAATGCAGATGGGGCAATTTTTAGTTCTCAGTGCTTTCCTTTCAACTGAACAAACGCACCAAGATAAAATGATGACCAGACAGCAACAAAAAATTACAAAACATACCAATAATCAGGAAGACACACCCTAATGCAATGAACAAGCTAAAAACCAGGAAGAGGAGCAGAACATCTAACAACTAATCAAAGCTCTCCAAACAAATATCATGGACGAACTTAATGAAGTGAATGAAGAGATTAATAATATTAAGAAAACACTTGGAGAGCATACTGAAGAAGTTGTAAACATGCTCATAAAGATAATAGATATGATGGTGATGAATGGCACAATTCAAGAAATCAAAAATGCACTCTCAGCAAATAACAGCAGATTTGAAGAGGTAGAGGATAGAATTAGTGATGTGGAAGATATTACATCTGAAATCAAATGGATAGTAGACTCAGTAGATAAACAGATTGAAAAAAATCCAGCAGGGACTTAAGGATTTGAATGATAACACAAAATGCACAAACATGCACATTATAGGCATCCCAGAAGGAGAAGAGAAGGGAAAGGGGACAGAAGGGGTGTTGGAGGAAACAATGGCTGAAAATTTCCCAAACCTGTTGAGGGAGATGGATGTACATGTCCAGGAAGCGCAGTGTATCATAAACAGTATAAATCCCAACAGGACTACCCCAAGACATATACTTGTCAAATTATCCAATGTTCAAGTCAAAAAATATTGAAGGCAGCAAGAGCAAAGAGAGCCATCACATATGAGGGAAGCTCAATAAGATTAAGTGCTGATTTCTCATCTGAAATCGCGGAGGCAAGAAGGCAGTGGTATGACATAGTCAAGGTAGTAAAAAAAAAAAATTCCAGCCAAGAATACTCTATCTAGCAAAGCTGGCATTCACAAATGATGGAGAGTTCAAAATATTCACAGATAAAGAGAAACTAAGAGAGTATGCCAGTAAGAAACCTGCCCTTAGAAATATTAAAGGGAATTCTTCAGGAGGTAAGAAAAAAACAGGAGAGACAGAGTTGGAGGAGAGTATAAGAACAAATAAAAAGACAAAAAGAGAAATAAAAACAACATATGACATATACAAATCCAAAGAAAATATGGCTAATGTAAGAAATTCCTTGAGAATAATAACACTGAATGTCAATGGATTAAACTCACCTGTCAAGAGACACAGATTGGCAAAATGGATAAGGGCATATGACCCATCTATATGCTCTCTACAAGAAACCCACCTCAGACCCAGGGATTCAAGGAGGTTGAACATGAACGGCTGGAAAGCAATCTTACAAGTAAACAATAACCAAAAAAGGGCAGGAGTAGCTATCCTAATACTGGACAAAATAGACTTTAAATGCAACATTATTGTGAGAGACAAAGATGGACACTACATAATGGTAAAAGGGGCAATCTTTCAAGAAGAAAGAACAATCGTAAACATTTAGGCACCTAACCAGGGCACCTCAAAATACATGAGGCAGACACTGGAAAAACTAAGTGGAGAAATAGATGCCTCTACAATTACACTGGGGGACTTTAATACACCATCATTACCATTAGACAGAACATCTCAATAGAGAACCAATGAAGAAACAAAGACTGAATAATGTATTAGAGGATCTGGACCTAACAGACATATACAGAGCAATACACCCAAATACAGCAGTATATACATTCTTCTCAAGTGCACATGGATCATTCTCCAAGACAGACCACATGCTAAGCCACAGAGAAAGTCTTATGAATTCAGAAAGACTGAAATCATACAAAATAATTTCTCTGACCACAGTGGAATGAAGCTGGAAATCTGCAAGGACCAGAGAACCAGATTAGGAACAAAGATATAGAAGTTAAGCAGCACTCTCTTAGACAAACAGTGCATCAAGGAGGAAATCTCAAAAGAAATCAGTAACTACTGTGAAACTAATGAAAATGACAATACAACATATTGAAAACTTTTGGGATGCAGGAAAAGCTGTACTGAAGGAAATTCATAGCCCTAAGATTCATACATCAGAACAGAAGAAAGAGCTAAAATCAAAGACCTAACTGAACACTTGGAGGAATTAGTAAGAAAACAACAAACTAACCCAAAAGGAAAAAGAAATAAAGAAATAACAAAAATCAGAGCAGAACTAAATGAAATAGAAAATAAAAAGGCACTAGAAAAAATAAAACAAACAGTTGGTTCTTTGAGTTGATCTATAAGATTAATAAACCCTTAGCTAGATTAACAAAGAAAAAAGAGAGAAGATGCAAACACAAAATAAGAAATGAGAAAGGGGATATAACCACTGACCCCATAGAAATAAAGACTCTCATAATAGAATACTTTGAAAAACTATATACCAACAAGAAGGACAGTTTAGTGGAAATGGACAAATTCCTAGAAACATGTAGAAAAAACCTACATTGAGGAAAAAAGAAGTTGTTGATCTCAACAAACCAATCACAAGTAAAGAGATAGAATCAGTCATTAAAAACCTCCCAACTAAGAAGAGCCCAGGCCAGACAGCTTCACAGGTGAATTCTACCAAACATTCCAGAAAGAACTAACTCCAGTCTTGCTTAAACTCTTCTAAAAAATTGAAGTAGAAGGAACACTGCCTAACTCATTCTATGATGCCAACATTACCCTAATACCAAAACCAAACAAAGACACCACAGGAACGGAAAATTACAGATCAGTCACTCTAATGAACCTAAATGCTACAATCCTCAACAAAATACTTGCTAATTATATTCTACAACACATAAAAAGAATTATACACCATGACCAAGTGGGATTTATCCCTGGTGTGCAAGGATGGTTCAACATAAGAAAATCAATCAGTGTAATACGCCACATAAATAGATCGAAGGAAAAAAATCACATGATCATATTTATAGATTCAGAAAAAGCATTTACAAGATACAGCACCTTTCCTGATAAAAACACTGCAGAAGATAAAAATAGAAGGAAACTTTCTGATTATGATAGATATATATGAAAAACCCATGGCTAAAATCATTTACAAAGGTGAAATCTGAAAATCTTTCCCTCTAAGATCAGAAAAAAGGCAAGGATGCCCATTATCACCCCTTCTATTTAACATTGTGCTAGAAGTACTTGCTCGATCACTGAGGCAAAAAACGGATATAAAAGGCATCCAAAATGGAAAAGAAGTCAAAATTTCACTATACATGATCCTATACATAGAAAGCCCTGAGAAGTCTACAACAATGCGTTTAGAACTTATAATGAGTTCAGTAATGTCGTAGGTTATAAGATCAATGTGCAAAAATCAGTAGCCTTTCTGTATGCCAATAATGAGCAATCTGAGGAGGAAATCAAGAAAAAAGTACCATTTACAATAGTAAATAAAAAAATCAAATTACCTAGGAATAAATTTAACTAAAGATGTAAAAGATTTATACACAGAAAACTACACAACACTGTTAAAGAAAATCAAAGAAAACTTAAGTAAATGGGAGAATATTCCCTGTTCATGGTTAGGAAGACTAAATATCATTAAGATGTCTATCCAACCCAAACTGATCTACAGATTCAATGCAATCCCAATAAAAATCAGCACAGCATTTTTAAATGAACTGGAAAAATTACCTATGAAATTTATTTGGAAGGGAAAGAGGCCCTGAATAGCCAAAGACATATTGAAAAAGAAAAATGAAATCAGAGGAATCACCCTACCTGACTTTAAAACATACTGCAAAGCTATAGTGGTCAAAACTGCAAGGATAGGCATATTGACCAATGGAACTGAATTGAGAGTTCTGCTATAGATCCTCACATATACACTCATCTGTTATTTGACAAGGCCACCAAGCCCACTCAACTGAGAGAGAATAGCCTCTGCAACAAATGGTGGCAACACAGACAGCAAAAAAACAGCAGGGTGGGAGGAGGGGAAGGGGAGATAATAAATAAATAAATCTTAAAAAAAAAAAAGATTCAAAACAATCCCAATAAAAAATCCAACAGATTTCTTTTCAGAACTGGCAACACTAATCATCAAATTTATATGGAATGATAAGGGTCTCCAGGTAGCAGAAGCCATCTTGAAAAAGAAGAAAGATGTTAGAGGATTCACACTTCTCAATTTAAAATTTATTACAAAGACACAAAATCAAAACTGCATGGTGCCAGCATAAGGACAGATATATAGAGCAATAGGATCTAATTCAGAGTTCAGAAGTAAACCCTCAAGTGTATGGCCAACTGATTTTTTTTTTTTAAGATTTATTTTATTTATTTCTCTCCCCTTCCCTCCCCCCTCCTGCCTCGCCCCAGTTGTCTCTTCTCTGTGTCCATTTGCTGCATGTTCTTTGTTCGCTTCTGTTGTCAGCAGCACGAGAATCTGTGTCTCTTTTTGTTGTGTCATCTTGCTGCGTCAGCTCTCCGTGTGTGCGGCGCCATTCCTGGGAAGGCTGCACTTCTTTCATGCTGGGCAGCTCTCCTTATGGGGTGCACTCCTTGCGCGTGGGGCTCCCCTATGCGGGGGACACCCCTGCGTGGCAGGGCACTCCTTGCGAGCATCAGTACTGCGCATGGGCCAGCTCCATATGGGTCAAGGAGGCCCGGGGTTTGAACCGCGGACCTCCCATGTGGTGGATGGATGCCCTAACCACTGGGCCAAGTCCGCTTCTCATGGCCAGCTGATTTTTAGCGAAGATGCCAAGTGTACTTACTGGGAAAATAATAGTCTCTTCAACAAAGTATGCTGGGAAGAGTGGATGTCCATATGCAAAAGAATGAACAAGGACCCCTACTTCACACTGTCTTCAAGATCTTGTATTAAGCCATGGTTTCTCAGACTTTATACCTAAAGCACAAACACAAAAGAAAAATAGATAATGGAGCCCTAATCAAAATTAAAATATTTTGTGCATATTTTGTGCATAGGACCGTCTCATGAAAGTAAAAAGACACAGCAGGAGAAAATATTTGGAATCACATATCCAATTAGGGCTTAATATCCCAAATATATAAAGAAATCCTACAATTCAGTCACAAAAAGGCAAATATCCCAATTAAAATATTGGCAAAATAGGGAGCATGTGTTCCTCAAGGGTTTGAACACATCCTTCTCACATAAAAGGTCCCAGGTTCAATCCCCCACCCTGTACCTAAAAAGAAAAGAAAAAATTGTCAAAATCTTGAATAGATATTTCTCTACAGAAGATCTACAAATGACGAAAAAGTACATGAAAAGATGTTCAAGAGCATTAGCTGTTGGAGAAATACAAATGAAAACCACTAGATACTACTAGATACCCACTGGAATGGCTACTATTAGAAAATAACAGAAAATTGTAAGAGTTGGAGGAGATGTGTAGAAAGAGGAACACTTATTCTCTGTTGGTGGGAATTTAAAATGGTGCTGGCTCTGTGGATGACAGTTCGGCAGTCTTCTAAAAGTTAAGTATAGAATTACCATATGGCCCAGCAATCCTACTTGTGGTTTTACACCCAAAATAATTGAATGTAGGGGATTCAAACTGATAATTTGTATACCAATGTTCATAAAATTTTTTTTAAACCATAGGACTGTACACCACAAATGGTGAGCCCTAATTTAAACTATGCACTCTAGTTAGTAGTACAATCATAATTACATTCTCTCATCAGTTGTAACAAATGTACCACACAATGCAAGGTGTTAACAATAGAGGGTTTATGTTGTGCATGATTTTTCTTTAATTAATTTAATTAATTTAAAAAAAACTCTAAAGGGTCTAAGATTTTACCCTACTTGCCACCCTTACAAATTACCTGCCATTTTCCTGGGAAAAGAAATAAGATTATTGGGTCAGAGAGAAAGGACATTATTACTCATGTCAGTAGCAGTAGCCTGAGTGTTAGCATTTCCGTGCTACCTTCCTGCGCCCAGTTTCCCCAGAGTAATATGTTGAGGGCTAAGTGCCAGCCCAGTGGGCTGTTACAGGAGAGGAACACTGAGCCTGAGAAACCTCAGTCTTTTATAATGAGCAGAAAGGAGGGTTTCTGATGTTGGAGTTTGATGCTGAAGACTTAAGCTGGAGTCTCGGAAAGTCAGCACGGACAGTGAGCAGAAAGCAAATCTGAGCTTTGCCCTGGAGAGCGTCATTTTTATTTTACTAGGTAGTAATAGACACTGTCTCTGTCTTACAAGACTGTTTGCTATACAGACATCTTTGAAAAAGTCAGTGATTGCCCAGCTCGCAAGATGTGCAGATGTGCGAGAGACCCGCAGTATCTTTAAATTGAAGTTCTTCATTTTAGTGTTGCTGAATTTATTAACCTTTTGCTTTGTGATTATTCTCCATCATACAAAAATAATATTCTCCAGTATCCTTTTTCAAGAGGATAGCATATTTAGATCCATAATTTATGAGGAATTGATTTGTGTGTAGTATGAAATAGGGGTCCAGTTCCATTGTTTCACATTGATACCAATTTGTGCTAGTATCATTTCTGACGTCAATCATTTTTTGTATTCTTCTGCACAAACCCTGTTTTTATAAATTGCCCATATATCTATGTTTCTGTTTTGGGAATTTTTTTCTGTTTCATTGGTCCCTTTGTCATCCTTATACTAATACCACACTTTCCAATAAATTTTGCTATCTGGTTATAGTAGGTTCTTTCACATTGTACTTCTTTGTCTCAGCAATTCTTGGTCCCTTGCACTTGCATTCAAATTTTAGAATCACTTGTTGAGTTCTGCCAAAAACACAACCAACCAAACAGACAAACAAAAAAACCAGTTGAAATTTTGTTTGTGATTGCATTTAATCTATGTATCAGTTTGGAACAAATTGGCAATTCTACAAAATGTGATGTTCAGTCAATTAATGTGGTATGTATCTCCATTTTTTATGTATGCTTAAATGTCTTTCAGCAGAAGTTTAAAAGTTTTCTTAATAGAAGGTTTGAACATGTTTTCTTAAAGTCCTAGGTACTTAGTATTTTTGTTTGTTTGTTTTTCATTTTGGTAGCATAATCTCTTAGTTGAAACCTGTTGTTCCAGATGTGTTTCAGAATTCAAGACTACGATATTAGAAAAGTTATGCATGAGTAAACTGTGTACTGCATCCCCAGGGAGGTCTGGGACTGTACTCTGGAATTAATACATTAATATTTTTTCCAATGAAAAACGAGAGTAGTCCCTCCTGGGATACATAAAAACTATAAATAGCTTCACCTCAATTCAGGTCAGATTTTGCTGCCAAAGAGTTAAGATAAACTTTGTTTTCAGATCTTTTTGGATTTTGGAATTGTGGATTTTTATTATAAATGATGCATTCATATTCATTTTTTCACTTTTGCTGATATGTACAATTTTGTTGGATACAACTCTAATCATCTTTAAAGTTTTCTCTCTACATAATTACATTAATCTGAGAATGATGGCAATTTTGTTTCTTTCAATGATGGCAATTTTGTTGCTTATACAAAACAGCCTTCATTTTGCATGATAGTATGACGTTGTGCAAAATTGTGCAAGCTGAAACCATGCAAAGTGATATTAATAATTGCTAGGAGAAATTAAAACTGTTCTATGACAAACATTTTTACTGTTATAAATGTGTAGGGAAATGACAAAAATTGTAAGACTAATATTAGTACTTTTAATTTAAAACATTAGAAATATTGAGAATTAAATGTTTAATTTCTGTGTAAAAGATTTATCAAGAGTAGTTTATATAGTACTTGCCACCTTCTTGTTATATAACTTACAGTGTGGAGGGAGGATCTTTTCTTCTTTGTGGTGATTGTTACACTCTTGTCTACCTTTGTATTAGCTTCCAACATTTTATCATTTGCACTTTCAGTGTCATGAAACAACTGAGAATTCTTGCAATGTGACGTTTTTCTGCCAGCAGTACTTCCTCTGGGTCATTTCCATTCATTTTTCTAATTTATGTTGATAGTTTGCCTTTACCCTCAGTCCTGTCTCCAGAGTCTCAAATGGCAACAGTTGCCCACCTTCCCCATCAGCTATTTCTTGTATAACTCCATTTATGTTTGGTTGGAATTTCACTACCAGAATTATCAATTCTTGTTTTTTTGCTGCACTATCACCTTTGTTGGCCATTTCCCTCTTTTTGATTATCTCTTTTTTGTAAACTGTCACATGGATTTATCCCTGGGAGACAATAGGCAAAATGGCTGCATGCACATGCAGTACTGTGTGTGAATTGAGTAACAGATTGATAGTGACAGTCAACAGCAGACTTTGAAAAAAATGCTGTTATCTAGTACTCGTCATGATGCACATCTGTAATTTGTGTGATGATTTGTAGACCAAAGAGCTAGAAGCAAAGTTGTACTCATGCAGTCACTCACATTTAATATAGTGATAACTGAAAACTGAATTGGTCGACCACCACACCAGGGAACCGAGAGTGCCTACAACTCCAAGCGGGAGAATCACATCCATCAACCATGTGGGATCTAAGCCCCCTCTTGATATAGAGGTGGAGTGGACATCACTATCCCAGGGTCCACAGGATGGAGGAATAAAATATGGATTAGAGTAGACTCACTGGTATTTTATTATAGAACTATTGTGACTAGTAATGGAAGAAACTGTAGCATTGATCTGGAGAAAGTAGCCACAGTAGTTGCTGAGGGCAGGGAGAAGGAATAAGAAATGTGATGTGGGGACATTTTCAGGACCTGGAGTTGTCCTCAATGATATTGCAGAGACAAATGCTGGACATTATATATCCTGCCATAACCCACTGAATGTACTGGGGGAGAGTGTAAACTATAATCCATGTGGTGCAGCAGTGCTCCAAAATGTGTTCACCAAATGCAGTGAATGTGCCACAATGATGAAAGAGGTTGTTGATGTGGGAGGAGTGGGGGGTGCGGTATATGGGAACCTCTTGTATTTTTTTTTTAAGATTTTTTTTTAATTTCTCTCCCCCCATCCCTTTGTCTGCTCTCTGTGTCCATTCGCTGTGTGTTCTTCTGTGTATGCTTGAATCAGCTGCACGGGGGATCTGTGTCTCTTTTTGTTGCGTCATCTTGCTGCATCAGCTGTCCATGTGTGCAGCGCCACACCTGGGCAGGCTGCTCTTTGTGCAGGGCGGCTCTCCTTAAGGGGCGCACTCCTTGCACATGGGGCTCCCCTATGCAGGGAACACCCCTGTGTGGCACGTCACTCCTTGCGCACATCAGCACTGCACGTGGGCCAGCTCACCACACATTTCAGGAGGCCCTGGGTTTATTAACCCCTGGACCTCTCATGTGGTAGGCGGTTGCTCTATCCATTGAGCCAGATCTGCTTCCCTGTATTTTTTAATGTAACATTGTTTTGTGATCTATGTATATTTTTAAAAAAAACACCGTAAAACATAAATGCTCAAAAAAAAATTGAATTGGGTTGTTGTTCAACTGATTACTTAACTGTGGTAACTAAAATTCATGCATATTAGAATGATTCAAAACAAGGACTGCCTGTATCTTTTGATTTCTTTTCCTAGCTTTATTGAACTGTCTTGTGCTTTGGTACAATGTAGAATGAGTGCAGTGATAGCATCATTCATGTTCCTGGTTTAAGTGAAATACTTTTTAACCTTTCATTATTAAGTATCATCTTGTTATAGATTTTTTTGTATCTAAGATTATGATCTATTCTTAGTTTGCTAAGAATTTTTGTCATGAATCATTGTATTTTATGAACTGCTTTTCTAGTATCTATTGAGGGTCATATGGTTTTCCACTTTTAATTGTGGCTATTAATAATTTTTTCTAATGCTAAGCCAACTTTGCATTCTTGGGACAAGATCAACTTGATCTTGTAGTTTTATCTTTTTTACATATTGCTGGATTCCATTTGCTAATATTTGTTCATGAATGAAATTAGACTGTAAATTTTCCTTCTCATATTTTTCTGTGTTAAATTTTGGTATATGGTTATGTTGCCCTCATAAAGTGAGTTGGGGAATGTTTTCCTTTTTCCCTCTCTTGATTAATTTCTCTAAGATTGGAATGATTTCTTTCTTCATTGTTAGGAAGTTCTTTTTGGTAAAGCCATTTGGGCCTATAATTTTCTTGGTGGGAAGAATTGAAATTACTTACTTTCTTGACTGGTAATATAACTCATGAGGTTTTCTTTTTTTTTTTTTTATCTCGTCAGTTTGGGTAAGGGACATTTTTTTCCCTATGAATTTGTTCATTTGATCTGATTGATAGTCAGATTTATTGGCATAATTGTTCACAATACTTTCATTTTCCTTTTACGAGTTGCAACTTCTGCAATGATAAATCTTTTTTTTCATTCCTAATGTTGATTTTTTTGTGTGTGCCTCTTTTTTTGAGGGGTTTGCCAGTTTATTGATCTCTTCAGGGAATCTTTTTACTGTGTTGATCTTCTCCATTATATATTTTGTATTTCATTTGTTTTTAATTTTATCTTTTATTTCCCTTTTTTCTTTGGGATTAGTAATTTCTTTTTCTAACTTCTTGGAGGGAGGCAAGGGCTTAGATGGTTGATTTTCAAACTTTGCTCTTTTCCCATATAACTATTTAAGGCTGCATTCTTCTCTATAAATATTGCATTGACAGCATTCCATAAGATTATTGTGTATTGTTCATTTGAAGATATTTTCTGACATCCATTTTGATTTTCTCTTGGAAATCAATGGTTTATTTTAGGGTGTGTTTCCTTTTTAACATTAATTTTTATTGAAGTATAACATGTATTTAGACACGTGCACAATCATTAGTGTGAGCTGAATAAATTTTCACAAGAGAAGGCAATCATTTTGTACCATCACACAGATCAAGAAGTAGAACATTTTAGCACCCAAAAGTCTCCCTTATGCCCCATTGCTCTGACTATTCCCTCTTGCCCAATTATTTATCTTGACTTCTAACAGCTAGATTGTTTGGCATGTTTTTGAACTTAGTAAAAATGAAGTTATTCAGTAGGTACTCTTTGGTCTGGCTTCTTTTTTTTTTTTTTTTTTTTTAAAGATTTATTTTTATTTATTTAATTCCCCTCCCCTCTCCCGGTTGTCTGTTTTCTGTGTCTTTTTGCTGCGTCTTGTTTCTTTGTCCGCTTCTGTTGTCGTCAGCGGCACAGGAAGTGTGGGCGGCGCCGTTCCTGGGCAGGCTTGCACTTTCCTTCGCGGGGGGCGGCTCTCCTCACGGGCGCACTCTTTGCTCATGGGGCTCCCCTACGCGGGGAACACCCCTGTGTGGCAGGGCACTCCTTGCGCGCATCAGCACTGCGCATGGCCAGCTCCACACGGGTCAGGGAGGCCCGGGGTTTGAACCGCGGACCTCCCATGTGGTAGACGGATGCCCTAACCACTGGGCCAAAGTCGGTTTCCCTGGTCTGGCTTCTTTTGATCCACATTATGTTTGTGAGATTCATACACCTTGTACCATATAACTAAAGTTCATTTATTCTCATGGTTGAGAATTCTTCCATTGTATAAATTATAATTTATCTATATTCTCCTCTTGATAGACTTTTGAGTTGTTTCCTGTTTTGACACTTATGAAAAATGTTGCTTTGAAAATTTTCAAGGATTTTTTTTGGTGAAAATTTGTATGCATTTTTGCTGGGTATACCTAGAAGAGGAATTGCCAGGCGTAGGGTATGCATCTTTTTCTTTAGTAGGTATGGCCTGTTTCCCTAAGCTGTTGGATTTGCATGCCCCTCCCCCAAAAAGTGTATGGTGGGTTCCAGGTGTTCCATATGTTCACCAACTCTTGATATTTTCAGTCTTTGAAATTTTAGCCATTCTGGTTATTAATTAATCTTTGTACAAATTGTGGAGGAAATCTGTTTTAGTTGTTTTCCTTTCTGTAGGCATTTGCTCAGCCTCATTGCTGTTTAGCCTCTTAGCTTATTTGAAGCCACTCCTCCAGATAACCTATTTGTTTGACTTTTATGTTCCTTACTGGGTCCTAATGTGTGATGGTTGACAACTGAAAGGATATTCGTTCATCGGAGGCATATGTATTATGCCCTGTGGTGCCACTGTCAGAAAACAACACTGGGGAAGTTAGAGCATGGGGATGACACAGAATAATAGGTTAGATATAGTAATCAAGGAGTGGTTTCCAAACTTTAAAAATGGGCCACCTCGTACTAATATATTATACATGTTAAAAGCATGCATAAAATAGAAAATAAAAGGATAAAAAGAAGTAATAGTAAAATTCTAATTGTTATGGCTTCATATTATCATGATATATACACCTTAGGCAGGGCCTGTATTTATGATAATGGCTATAAATCCTTATTTCAGATATTCTAGGTAATTTCAAAATTTTGAGACTGACTTCTTAAAATACTTGATTAGCTCATTAATTGTTTTACTTGATAGTGTGGCTGATAAAGAGCTATTGCTAGGAGTAGGAGAAATGTCAGCGCCTTCATTTTCTTCACTTTTGCTTGCTTTACTACTATTATCTTCAGTCTGAAATTCCTTTACAGGAAACCTTTGAAACCTCTTGTTCATTTTGTGAGCCTAGTTTAATCAAAATGGTAAAATACAACCCATAAATCCATCTTAACTATGCACACATAAGCTATTATATGTTGGAATAAGTTGAAAGTAAATATATATATATATACAGAGAGAGAGATATACACACACACATGTATTTATATATACATACACACACACCCACAGTGTCCCTCTCCTCAGGCATTGTGACATCTACACCTGATACCTAACTGTCTGAGATGAAGCCCCAGTATTGATCCATTTTTTAATAATAATAAAGCTTGATTTCCCCATTGAAGGGCAGAGGATATGTTTGCATGTGTGTGTATTTAATAACAGCTTTTTTGAGATATAATTAATGTACCATAAATTTCATCCCTTTAAAATGTACAGTTTAATAGTTTTTAGCATATTAACAGAGTTGTGCAACTGTCACCACTAATTTTAAATTATTTTCATCACCCCGCAAAGAAGCCCTGTATCCGTTAACTTTCACTCCCCTTGCTCTCCTCCCCCGGCACCTGGCAGCCACTAATATGTCTTCAGGGATTTGCCTGTTCTGGTCATTTCATATACACAGGATCATATAATATGTAGCCTTTTTGTGTTTGGCTTCTTTCATTTAGCATAATGTTTTCATGGTTCATCCACATTGTAATATGATAACAGCTTTATTGATATTGATATATATCAATAAATACCCCTAATTAATATTCTTGAGGATTATATATATCACCAAAGCTGTTATTTAAAAATATATATATGTATATACATATATATTTCATCTACCTTACAATTAACCCATGTAAAGTATACACTTCAATGGTTTTAGTAGGCACAGAGTTGTGTAACCATCACCCTGATCAATTTTAGGATATTTTTGAACAAACCCCACCCCCCACCAAAAGAAAGCACTTACCCATTAACAGTTAAGCACTCTCAATTTCCTCCCAGTCCCCCACCAGTCTACTTTATTTTTTTTAAAGATTTATTTTTTTATTTATTTCTCTCCCCTTCCCACCCGCCCCTGCCCAAGTTGTCTGTTCTTTGTGTCCATTTGCTGCATGTTCTTTTTGTCCACTTCCGCTGTTTCTTTTTGTTGCATCATCTTGTTGTGTCAGCTCTCCATGTGTGCGGTGCCATTCCTGGGCAGGCTGCACTTTGTCTTTCATGCTGGGCGTCTCTCCTTATGGGGCGCACTCCTTGAGCATGGGGCTCCCCTGCGCGGGGACACCCCTGCATGGCATGGCACTCCTTGCACACATCAGCACTGCGCGTGGGCCAGCTGCACACGGGTCAAGGAGGCCCGGGGTTTGAACTGTGAACCTCCCATGTGGTAGACGGACGCCCTAACCACTGGGCCAAGTCCGCTTCCCTCTACTTTCTATCTCTATGAATTTGACTGTTGTGGACAGTGAATATAAATGGAATTATGTACTATATGGCTCTTTGTGAAAACAGCATAATGTTTTCAGGATTTATCCATGTTTTCCATGCATCAGTACTTCATTCCTTTTTTATGGCTGTATAATAGTCCACAGTATGGATATACCACGTTTTATTTACCAGTTGAGGGCATTTGAGTTGTTTCTACTTTTCAGCTGTTATGAACATCATGTACATGTTTCATATGGATGTATGTTTTCAGTTCTCTTGGGTTTATAACTAGGAATGGAATTGCTGAATCATATGGTATCTCTGTTTAACATTTTGAGTAACTGTCAAACTGATTTTCCAAGTTACTGCATCATTTCACATTCCTACCTATCAGCAATGTATAAGTATTGTAGTTTCTCCACATTCTTACCAAGACTTGGTATTATCTGTCTCTTTTTTGATTTTTATTTTATCCATCCTGGTGTGGCAAGGAATGTTTTTGAACAGTAAATCTAGTCTACCACACTTGACTTGTCTGATCTATACCTGCATCACAGTGTATTGAATATATATATGTATTTTAAAGATTATTTATTTATTTCTCTCCCCTTCCCCCTCCTCACCCCGGTTGTGTGTTCTCTGTGTCTATTTGCTGCGTTTCTTCTTTGTCCACTTGTGTTATTGTCAGCGGTACGGGAATCTGTGTTTCTTTTTGTTGCGTCGTCTTTTTGTGTCAGCTCTCTGTGTGTGCAGCACCATTCATGGGCAGGCTGCACTTTCTTTTGTCCTGGGCGGCTCTCTTTATGGGGCGCACTCCTTGCACGTGGGGCTCCCCTGCGCGGGGACACCCCTGCATGGCACGGCACTCCTTGCGTGCATCAGCACTGCGCATGGGCCAGCTCCACATGGGTCAGGGAGGCCCGGGGTTTGAACCGCGGACCTCCCATGTGGTAGACGGACGCCCTAACCACTGGGCCAAGTCCACTGCCTATATATATTTTTTAAAATCAGATGTTTCTCTCACTAGAGTGTTAGTTTTTTGAGGGCAGAGATTGACTTATTCATCTATATGTATTGAGAACCAAGGGATGAATGAATGAGTGAATGAATGAATAAAAGTAAGGATATGTAAAGTGTTATAAGAGACATAGCAAGGTACTTTATGATGGTTAACCAGAAGGTAAAATCATTTCAAAGCTGGGACTAAATCATTTTGATAAAAAGTTTTAAATGTTATGTTAATTTGTTTATTGTGCAGTGGAGTTTATATTAACTAAGTCTTGTATCAGTAATGGTGTTGAGGTTAAAGAAGTTATCAGCTGAAGTTATTGTTGGCTTTAATCTCAACAATACATCTTTTTTTTTTTAAAGATTAATTTCTTTATTTCTCCTCACCCCCCTCATTGTTTGCATACGTTGTATCTATTTGTTGTGTGCTGGTCTTCTCTTTTTTGTGAGGCCCAGGAACCGAACCTGGGACATCCCATGCAGGAGGGAGATGCCTAATTGCCTGAGCCACCTCTGCTCCTTGCTTTGTTGCATCTCTCACTGTGTTTCCTTGCTGTGTCTCTTGGTTGTATCATCTCACTGTGTCATCTTGCCGCGTCAGCTTGCCATGCCAGCCCATCGTGCCTGCTCGCTGTCATGTAGGCATCTCTAGGAGGCATCTTCAGGAGGCCTGTGGTAGACAGGAGCTCAGTCCCCTGAGCCACATCCACTTCCCTACATCCAGTTTTAAACATTAAAATTTATAATATTTTATAATAATTTATTTGACATTTATGAAAAATTTCCTTTGTATTTCTAAGCATTTGTGGAAAATCCTCACTTGAATAAATTGAAGGCGAAAGGATTTTATGATATTTCCTGGCATAGCATATGAGTATTGATAAGAAGGCAGAATTGCTCAGCAAGAATTTGGGTAAGAGGGTGGAATAAGCTGTGTATGATATATCACACATGCACGTGTGAGCGTGTGCATGCACGTGTATGTGTTTATTTATCTCATGCTTGTTTAGTGCCCTTAATGAATACACTCTGCCTCCAACAAAAAACTCCACTTTCTTTCCCCCTCATGACTTAGGAACAATTATAGCTTCTTCTAGAAGCCCTTCTCCTATCCTGGGAAAATGGCTGGCTTGGCTGGCATTTGCATAATCGTCTTTAGGGCTATTGTGGGTGGGTTTGGGCTGCTGATACAGAGTGGCAGACTGGCCACCTGTCCAGAACAAATGAACTCAGCCTTTGTGCGACATTATCTGGTTCTCCACAGCGTTATTTTCTGAGTAATGAGTGACTCGAATAAAATAATTAAAATCTATTTTTTAGGGAACATTTGTGTTGAACTGAAAATCCTCCTTTTTGGAGAGAGAAATTTCTTTCCTGTTCCACTGGTACAGCTATATATTTCCATGCTCCCTCTGGCATAGTTTTTAAATGCTTTTGTGAAATTATCCTCATGAATATTAATTAGGGATATGGGAATTTAAAAAGAAACTTCAAAATGATTTGTATCTATCCTTCCATAAATTATTAAGTGTTGTGTAATGTTTTCTAGCAGTCTCTTTCACTTGTGTGGAATAATTAGACATTTAAAGTCTGCAAAGAGAGAAGAATATCTAAGGTCTTGAAATAGTAACCAGTCCTACTTCATTCATTTTCTTTGATAATTAAGTCCATAACCCATGGATAGATAGATTTGGAAGTTTTGTATTGCTATGTTGGGTAATTTTATTAATCATTTGCATTCGGCCTAAGATGGAACAATTCTCAGTTTATTTTTGTAACTTAAATTTGACATCATGTTTATATTTCTTGTATATAATGACCAATTGAATTGAAAGTATATGGCAGAATTAACTTGTAATCGATAGACTCTGTAATAGTACTATGTAATGAAGTTCTCAATATCAGATAAGTGGCCAGTGAATTATTAAACATTTTTTAAAAAGGCATTTGCCAGAGTCGTTTTTGGGCAAACCATACCGGGTTGTGATAGTAATCACTTCTGCTAGTCCTCATTAAATATTTATTGAATGAATGAAAGAATGAATACAGCTAAGAGATGTTATTGAGTACCTATAGCACTCAATACTTTATATACATTATTTCATTTGACTTTCACAGAACCCTTTGAGGTAGGTGGTGTGGTGGTATTATCCGTGTTTTTGGATGATGAAACTGAGGCTAAGACCAAGGAACTTGCCCAAGTTCATTTAGCTAATAGCTGAAGCTCATGCTCTACATCAGTGGTCTTTAGAGTCGGGTGCTCACGAGATGATCATATACATGGAGGGGTTTTTAGCAGCACCTTCACTGTTCGTTTGCCTTTATGTGTTGTGATATACAGCAGTTTTCATCTGATTAAGTGGATTTACAGGTGATATTCTCTAAACTGTCTTACAAACTGAACAAAGAGCATTGGAAATATATAAAAACTCAGATTGGGGATAATACTTATAATACAAGCACAAACAAATACCAAGAAAATGGGAGATAATACTTCTCCTAGTAAAAGCTGTTCATTAACTTAATTATAATATGAAAACAATGATGATCAAAATGGACCTGAAAAGAAGTAAGCAAAAAAATATGTAATTATCTGGAACACCATTTAAATTATGGATTTCTAGCCAGGTTTAAATTGATGAACTTTACCCTAAACCTTTTTGACACAGCAGCCATTAACATATGAACCTATTACAATTGGAAAAGCATTAGAAATACTGTTTATTAAATGTGTATCTCATCCTTTTAAAATTTGATTATAATATAAATAGAAAGTATACATATATTAGGAGCAGATATGCAGACTTTTTTTGCTAATGGATTGTGTAATCAAGCAAAGTTTAGGGACTATTAGTTAGGGTTCTGTAGAGAGAGAACCGACTATATATATATATATGTGAATATTATGAGATTTTTAAAATATAGGAACTGTGGGGATGGGCAAGTTCGAATTCCGTAGGGCAGGCCTCAAACTGGGAACTCTGATCAAGGTTTTTGATGAATTCTCCAGGAGAAGCTGACTAGCTGAAGTAGAGATGGAAATTCTCCCGTCTGACTGATGAGGTAATCACTTCTCATTTTAAGGACTTCAGCTTATTTGATGAGACTTTTCTCATTGTTGAAGGCAGTCTCGCCGGTTGACTGTAGATATCATCAGCCATAGACGCAGTTGACTTGTTGATGACTGAAATGCATGAACTATCTTCACAGTAATGATCAGGACAGTGCTTGCTTGACCAGCGAGTGTACACTGTAACCTGGCCAAGCTGGCACCTGACATTAGTCATCACTGGGACCCCTACTCTAAATGGTATTGGTACATTTTTAAAGGTCTCATGCCAATTTAAAAAGTAAATTATTTCAATTTTATACCCTTCCTCTCCCTTTTAAATTTACCTGGATAATCATTATCTTTTCCTCCTTTTTTGGAAAATGTTCGTCTTTCTAAGAAAGACCAACCCTTCCATTTGTGTGATCTTGACCCTAACTCTTCCCAATTATGTTAACCTTATTTTTATTATTCTTACCATTTTCTCCTATTATCAGTCCCTCTTCTCATGGGCTCCTTCTCCTCAGCCTATAAGTTTTCTTCCATTTTTAAACTAACAACAAAACCTTCCATTTCATACATTTTCTCAAACTTCTGCCATCTCTTTGTTTTTTACTTCCATGTGAAGATCCATACTCATTGAACTTTTTGAGAACCGAGACTATATGAGAATTGTCTATATTCTTTCTAGTGTCTGGTACAGTACCTGGTTTGAGTAAGTAATTTCTAAATAATAGTTATTGAATGGTAACATTTATCTCACCGGTATAGCACAGTACTTGGCACAAAGGGGTAGCCGTTTTGCTCTAGAGAGTTAGGCTCTATAAGGGAGGAAAGAAATATTCATGAAGAACTAGAGGGTATTAAGTCCTAACTACAGGCATTGATTCCTTCAGAGAGCCAGGCTTGAGCTAAACTTGGAGGAAAAGATAAGATTTGTAGTAGAAAAGTAATACAGCTTGAAAGTATTTGCAGCGTTTCTGGAATTGTTATGGAGACTTAGGTGACTAGGTGACAGTTGGAAAGAAGTAAGGAGATAATGCTTGGGATATGCAAGATGATAGCACTTGATAGAAGGTCGTGAACACTAAGTGAGGGTCCTTGAATCAGTCCCCAGTTTTCGTGATCTGAGAGGGTTTAACTGGATAAATTATATGAATTCTTTTAGGATAAGTTCCATAGAGGTGGAATTTTATTTAACATTTCAAATAGAAAAGTATATTTGCGTATAGGAGAAGTCTTACATATGGAAAAAGCTTGACTTGGTGAATCTTTTTCTTAGATGAATCCCTATTTGAGGCATGGCTATTTCATGTAAAAATAAAATATTTCTTGAGTTCCCCACTCAGTGTAGAATATCCAGTCTAGGGATTGGATACAAAAGGATGTGTTCTAGACATCCTAGAGGACTGTCATCTTCTTTTCCTTAAGTCATCTACTGTGTTTCAGGGTCTGTTCCATGCCTAACAAAGTTTGTAAGCCCTTGAGGAGTTAGAAAGAAATTAGGATTCCTCTATTTAAAACCTAAAATCTAATTAGCCAAGTAAGATGACCATATATAAAAAGTTATAAAATATGTACTATCATGAGGTCTATATCTGATTTGCATGATTAAATGCCATGTGTATGACACAATCAGTAGTGCTCTGTGTTTCTAGGAAGACATGAGAAGTGGGATTCATATATCAAGAGAAGGTTGAAATGATGAGTGAATATGGCGAATGGGTAGTCTTTAACAGTGGAAGTCTGTAATCAAAATGTAGAGGTGAGGAGTAATTATGAATGAACACAATATGCCTGTAAGGAAGACTTCTGGTAGGGTAGAAATAGTGGAGTCTTGTAGGTAGTAGGGGCTTAGTATTTGTTAAATGGATGGATAAATATATGAACAAATTACATATCTATTACTAATTGCACTGAGGACACCCAAAATGGATCTAGAGTTATAGACTTTATTGTGCAATCAAGGACATTGCACGTTTTTAACTATAGCAATAATTAGTGGTTCCCATTTACCAAGTACTTGCTATTTGCCGGGCATTGATATAATCATTAGGTTTAGGTGCCATTATATTGTCCATTTTATTGTTGAGGAAACAAGCTTAGAAACTTTCATTATTGGAAGTGTAGTGATTTATAAATGGTAGAGCTGGGATTTGAAGGCAGATCTGTTTGACCCTAAAGACCATGTAACAAGGTTAAATACTATACTAGAATAGTGACCATGAAGCCTGCATTTTTTCACCGCATTTCCTAGAATTTCTTTGTTGTTTCCTACTTTGACCCATTTCGAAGTTAATATCTTGGCTCTAATACTTTAGTGCTTTAGATTGTTTTATTTTCTATCTTAAAAACCTGATCAATATTCAGCTCTACTGGGAAGCCTGGAAACCAAAAGACCCAGGTTCTTAGTCCACTTCTACTACTGGCTTACTTTATGCCCCATTTAAACTGGTCCACTTTTGACCTTTAGTTTCTTCACCTAAAATTAAAAAGGTTGTTTAAATATTTTATTGCTTTCATTTTAACAACAACATTAGTAAGGGCAGTGAACATTTGAACAGTATTCAGCACTTAGGCTAGCATCTGGCATGTAGTAAATGCTCAGTAAATATGTGTTGAATGACTGAAGGTATTGAGCACTTTCTGTATGCCAGGAATTGAGCCAGTGCTTTATAAGCATTGACTCATTTAATTATCTGAACAACACTTTGAAGTAGGTACTATCATTCCCTTTATTTTTGAGATAAAGAAATGCAAGATAAAGACATTAAATAACTTATCAAAGTCCAAGAGTTAAACCCAAGTAAATGTTTGGGTCCTTAATCATTATATTAATGATTTGCAAATAGACTGCATATCAGAATCACTTGTGGAGTTTGTTAAACTATCAATATCTGAGACCCACCTCTAAAGTGTCCTATTCAGCAGGCCTTAGCTGCCCAATGGGCTGACCTTTTCTATTTTGCTTTAAAGATTCTGGTGGTACATAACTGAAATTCCCAGAGGATATTCAGTTATATTGTTGATGGACAGATTTGGCATTCTCAGTTGCTTTGATTTTTTTAAATTATTTTAAAAACCAATTTTACTGAAACCATACATTCCATCTAAAGTATATATTCAGTGGCATTTGATATAATCACAAAGTTGTACATTTACCACTCCAGTCAATATTAGAGCATTTTCTTTACTACAAAAAAAAACCCACACACAACAAAATCCAAAAACAAACAAAAACCCTGCCCCTTAGTAAACACAACAAAACCCCAAAATAAACAAAAACCCTGCCCCTTCTCAATCTCTCTTTGGCTTTTAGTTCTTTAATTTATTCTCTTTTCTTACTCAGAAGTCTGTGTCAAAATTTACCTGTTCCTCAGGAAATGAATTGAAATATTTTATTTTTAATCTAAAATTTGCAAGTAATCTTTATTTTGCATGAATCCATTTATTGAAGTTTAAAAGAAATGAAAAAATTCCAGTAATATAGGGCATTTCTTATCAAAATAGTTGAAACTTTCTTTGACTGACTTTTCTTTACTATGAGTTGATAAATTTGCTGAGGTCTGGGATATTATATTTTATTAATATGGTTCCTAACTTGAGATGTTTTTCATGAGAGTGGGAACTTTAGTCTTTATTTTATTAATAGAAGCCCAGCCTCTAGTACCCAATCTTAATGTTAGTAACAGGTTTTGGTGAGAAATCATTTATAAGTTTACATAGTTGTAAATTGTGTTTATGGGCAAGAGTAATGTTTACATCCTTGCATGCTACCAGAGTCAAATTAGACAAGCTATTTGGAATTTTCTAGCTTTATGTTTTGAAGTAAGTATAAGCACTTGCTGTTAAAAGGCTCTTTAAAAATTAGTCAGTTTAATGTGTAAATATAGTTAAAGAAAACTTTAGGATAAAAGAACTCTCCAAAAAAGGGTAATTTATTTGCTAATAAAATTTAAATTTTGTTACATTTCCATTATTCCTATTTTAAATTGTTACACGATAAATAAGAATTCTTTAAAATAACCAACATTGTGTAATTCTGTTTCCTAAGCATTGTGCATCATCATATTTACACCTCACATTTATACTATTTAGCTATGCTAGTTTTTTCCTGGAGGGAGAGGAAAAAAAGCATCACAACTTATTAAGTGATATCTAAGGATACCTACAAATAATACATGGCAGAGGCAGTCCTCAGACTCAAATATTGACTTCAATGTCCTGATCTTTTTTACTAATGCCATAAAAACATAAATTATACATATTTGAATAGTGCTCCGTAAATGAGTATTTAATTTATGTAATCTTACTCAGGATTGTGAGTATGGGTGTGTTTTTAGTGGCTTCATATCTTTATCTTAACACTAGATATATACTGTGTCTCTTCTAGTTGGGTCATCTTGCTGCGTCAGTTCTCCGTGTGTGCGGAGCCATTCCTGGGCAGGCTGCACTTTCTTTCGCACTGGGCGGCTCTTCTTACAGGGTGCACTCCTTGCGCATGGGGCTCCCCTACACAGGGGACACCCCTGCGTGGCAGGGTACTCCATGCGCACATCAGCCCTGCACATGGGCCAGCTGCACACAGGTCAAGGAGGCCCGGGGTTTGAACCGCAGACCTCCCATATGGTAGACAGACGCCTTAACCACTGGGCCAAGTCCGCCACCGATGAATTCTAAAAATAGATATCAGATTATGTTTTTAAACTGGTCTGGGCATGATTAAATTATGATTGGGCTTTTATTGGGCCATGTCAGTAAGATGTTGAATCCCCACCCCTTTGGTGGGCATGAACTCACAGATAAAAACCACATGGCAGAACAGAGAAATTAGTTGGAGTTTTGTTGTTGGAGTTTTGAGCAGGAGCCTGGGAAGTAAGCATAGAGAGGAGCAGAGCAGCTGAGCCCAGAGAGAATGGAGCCCCAGAGAGAGACAGAGCCTGTTGCCTGATAGTCGGCAGCTGACCTTGTGGAGAGAGGCAAAGCCTAGAGAGCCTCATAGTCGGCAGCTGACCTTGTGGAAAGAGGCAAAGCCTAGAGAGCCTCATAGTCTACAGCCGACCTTGTGGAGAAAGCAGAGGAGCTGAGCCCAGAGAGAAATGAGCCTGGGAAGAGAGGAACCCAGGAAGCTTGAACCCTGGAGCCATCTTGCTCCAACATGTGGCAGTAGACTTTGGTGAGGGAAGGTAACTTACGCTTTACGGCCTGGTAACTGTAAACTTCTACCCCAAATAAATACCCTTTGTAAAAACTAACCAATTTCTGGTATTTCGCATTAGCACCCCTTTGGCTGACTAATACACTCCCTAACTTCTCTAATTTCATACTTGAGTTAGTATAGGTAAAAAGTGTTTTAAAATGGAGACCCTAGATCACTCACTGTGTCTCCTTAGTTAATCATTTTAGAATTCTTTCCACTAAAACTTGCCGCATATACATCTCTCAAAGCCTTTGCCTCCACACCATGTCCATCATCTGTGGATTGGACTTAAATAGTAGCCTTCTATTGGTCTTCCTGACTTTAGTCTAGGTATTTTAAACCCATTTTCCACACTGTAGCAAGAATAGTTGTTAAAACACTTTTTTTTTTGCTTTTTTCTTTCTTTTTTATCTTCTTTTGAAGTTTTTTTCTTTTTCCAATTTTTAGCATTATTTTAAAATCTGATCTTGTCATTCCTCTGCTTAAAAATAGTAGCTTCCTGTTACTTTGTTGTAATCCAAACTTAGAATCATTTGTGTGACCTGGCCCTTGCCTTACTTATCCGGTCTCAACTTTAAGCCATTCTCCCCCTTAACAATCTCCATACTAGCCAAACTCAAATTCTTCTCCTTCCCTGAAGGTGCCATATTCCCTCTCCCCTCCCCCTCCCCCTTGCTCTTTGCAAGCTCCTTTTTATACTTCAATTTTCATATCCTTTGGGGAGTTTTCCCTGACCCTGACTAGATAAGATCTCTCTTTTATGTTCCCCTATAGTTTTCCTAAATTAACACTTACAAGAAATGGTGATTACTTAAGTTTCCCCCTCTTTTGTTTTTCTTTCCAGTTACAAAAGTAATGAACAGGTGCTTTAGACATATATATTAGTCAGTCAAAGGGGTCCTGATGCAAAATACCAGATATTGGTTGGCTTTTATAAAGGGTATTTATTTGGGGTAGGAGCTTATGGACACCAGGCCATAAAGCATAAGTTACTTCCCTCACCAAGGTCTATTTTCATGTGTTGGAGCACGATGGCTGCCGACGTCTGCCGGTGTTCAAGCTTCCTGGGTTCCTCTCTTCCAGGGTCTTGCTTTTCTCTCTTCAGGGTTCCTCTCTTCCCAGGGCTTGCTTCTTCCCAGGCTCAGAGTTCCTTTCTTCTTTCTTTTTTTTTTTTGCTTCTCTTTTCTCTGTGAGCTTACTTCCCAGGGCTCCAGCTTAAGACTTCAGCATCAAACTCCAACATCAAAACTCTAACATCAAAAACCCTCAACTCTGTCCTTTGCCATGCCTTTTATCTGTGAGTCCCCAACCACCATGGGGTGGAGACTCAATGTCCTAATGATGTGGCCCAATCAAAGCCCTAATCGTAACTTAATCATACCCAGGTACAGACCAGATTGCAAGCATAATCCAATATCTATTTTTGAAATTCATAACCATATCAAACTGCTATAACATAATGAACACTTATTTTCACTCTTAAGTTCATATGTATTCTAAACCTTTTGTACTTAACATAGTTTTTTAAAACAAAAATAGGATCATACTATCCGTATTAGTCTGCATCTTCCATTTTCACTTTTCATGAAATATATGTGATTTCCATATCATCCATTTAATACTTATTAAAGCATATTCTTTAATAACTTCATACTGTTGCAGAGTATTGATGAGCCTAATTTAGTTAACCATTTCCCTTCTGCTGGATATTTGTTCTTTTAATATCTTTCATCCCTTGGCAGAATATAAGCTTCACAGAACTTCTTTAATGTTCTGTAATGTGGTTTCTGTAATTCACTGCTGTTTCCCCAGCACCTCTCACAGTTCCTGCCCCATAGAAAGCATTTACCAAACTTTGCTAAGTGATGAATGTGCTTTTTCTGGCATAAAAGGCTGCTGTCCCAGCTCTTGCCTAATATGTGTTATTTATGTTACATTAGTTCCTATAAATGGTATGGAATAAAGAGAGTAAAGACTGATTTTGGAGTCAGAAACCTAATTGGAATTGTGAGTATAGGCAGTGTTGCTTTTTAGTTGGGCATATTTAATTTTTTGTTTTTTAATAGGTCCTTATTGGTCAAATTTTAATAGAATACTACACTCAGGTTTAGTGAAGCTCAACAATATAATGCATATAAAAATACTTGGTAAATGTAATACCTGGTACAAATGTTAATTTTTAAAATTCATTACATGAATTTATTTGTATTGCCAGTGAACTTTCTCAGTAGATTAAAGGAGTGACCACTGACTTTAAAAACGTAAGGTAGTAGGGAAATGCATAGGGAATGGGGCATAGGGTAAAAGAGAAATAGATGAGATTGTAATTATATTCCAGAAATTACCTTTTCTTAAATAGGGACAAAGTGGAGGATGGGGTCTCTTCATAGTTAATAAGATGTGGTTGTTCTATTTCAGATTCCTTGGGATATGTCTAAAGAGCATGAAAATGCCCAGGAAGCTATTGGCATTTTCTTTGAATGTTACTCTATGTTGAGGAATCTAGGGGAATAAATAATCCTTCCCTTTTGCTTTCCCTGGTTGGTGTAGAGACCATATACTCACTTATTTGGATAGATTTAAGTGTGTTAAATTGAGCTTAGTGAATTCTGTTATGACAATTTCAAGTTCTTTTTTTTTTTTTTTGACAGTATAACTGAGATTATTTTATGAATCCCAAATAGAGAAAAGATTATGGTTGTAAATTAATCTTTTCCTCTGGGTGTGATACCCTTTGATTGTATTAAATTCAGTGAGGGGCCGCTGATTAAGTTTACTTATAAAGTCAGTTTAGAACTTCTAATTGGGCTACATCAGTAAGGCATACCTCAAGTCGAGTACTGCCCCCTTGGTAGACTGATATAAACACTCACTCACTCAAAAAGAAAATGAGAAGAGAGACTGCTCTGTCATTTTTTATTTTGGGGCCCCTGGGAGAAATGAGCCATTCAGGGAGAGATGAGCCATTCGCCTGATAGTTTGCAGCTGACCTTGGGAATAGAGCTGAGGCTGACACAGAAAGCCCGGAGGAAAGCAGATGTGGCTCAACGGATAGAGGGTCCACCTACCACATATGAGGTCCAAGGCTTCCATACCCAGGGCCTCCTGGCTTGTGTGGTGAGCTGGCCTATGGGCAGTTTTTGCACAAAAAGTGCTAGCCATGCAAGGGTGCACCACCCCCGCCACCCCGCGCAAGGAGAGCCGCCCTGCACAAAACCACAGCCTGCCCAGGAGTGGTGCCACATACACGTGGAGAGCTGCTGCAGCAAGATGATGCAACAAAAAGAGACAGATCCCCAGTGCTGCCTAATGAGGATACAAGTGGACACAGAAGAACACACAGCAAATGGACACAGAGAGCAGGCAACAGGGTTGAGGGGAAATAAATAAATAAATAAATAAATACATAAATACATAAATAAATAAATAAATAAATAAATAAGCAAGCAAGCAAGCAAGCAAGCAAGCAAGCAAGCAAGCAAGCAAGCCAGCCCAGAAAGACATGAGCCCTATGCCAGGAGAGAGAGGAAGCCCTGAGAGACAAGCCCTGTGCCAGCCTGCAGCTGAGAGGAAGCCCAGAGGGGGAGGCTGAGTGAACCCTCGCAGAGATCAGCGACCATCCTGCTTCAATGCATGGCGCCTGACTTTGGTGAGAAAGCAACTTTGAGTTGAACTCTTTAGGGCATAGTAACTGTAAGCTTTTACCCCAAATGCCCTTTATAAAAGCCAAGAGATTTCTGGTTCTTTGCTTCAACACCTCTTTGGCAGATTAATATAGATAACCATCTCTCTTTTGCATCAACTCCTGGAGGATAGGGCAGGGAATTTCTCTATACTTACTCTTAGAATATGTCCTGTTATTTAATCAAAGTGCAAAACTTCTAAAAGGTATCTTGCCTTTTTGCCCAGATGTTCATTGTGTTTACACATTCACATACACATATATGGAAACTAAGCAGTCATTTTAATAGCTTGATATTAGTATTTAAAATTGTCCTGGATTTGTGTTTAGGGGTGCAGTTGGGGTTGAGGCAGGGCTGCTGCCATGAAGTAATTTGATAACTATAGGCAGAAATATTTTCAAATTGGTGGCTTCCTTTGGATGTTTTTTCTTATCTATTACTAGCATATGTTATGCATGCCACCCTTGATTGGAGGAGGCAGTCATTTTTGGAAGAGAACTTAATGCATGGCATACATGAAATTGTATGAAAGACTAAACTCATGCTTTATAAAAAGAATACTTCAGAGTCTCTTTAGTTTCTCTGTATTTGTTGCCAGATTCCTTTAGGTTCTTGGCTATGTTATATAAAAGAATTTAAGACATGCCAGTTTTGTTAGGCCAGTAGTTTATTAAGGAAGTGAGAGAAGAGAATAGAAATGGGAGAAAATAACAGATTATGGGTCCCTAGGTATACTTGTGGGCTGATCCAGGCAGAGAGAGAAAAATTTAGCTTGTGTGGTTGCTTTTTAAACAATTAATTATTTCTCCTGTTGCTAATGTTTGGGGGAGGTGTCCCAGCTGTTTGCTGTTTTGATTTATTGGGGGGGGGGGTGGCAATGATAAGGACCCTTGAGAATACCCGGGGCTTTTCCTTGATCCCAGTCAATCTCATTCCAAATAGCGGATGCTAGTGCGCTTCTTCCAGCAGCCTTCTGGTGGAGGTCTTTCCTGACAGGTTTCATAGCCCCGTGTTTCATGGCCTTGTTTTTCTGCCAGAATTTAGATTCGTTTTCCCATTCCCTAAACTAGCATGCCTCATATTAGTTTTACATTTTTAATGAATCATCAACAGATCCATAGCAAGAAAGCCATAGTTGGAACATCAGTCAATCTTGGTTTCACCTTCTTTCCCTTTCCTATACATCTGTTTAGTTTCCAGGCTGTAATTTTTGTTTTGGAAAACTTCTTAAATCTATCCTTTCTTTTCTCTTCCCATTGCCTTAGCTGTTATACCTTTTACCCTTGCTTAGACCATATGTGTTGCTTAGACCAATACGATACCTTCCTAATTTGATCATCCTATTTCACCTTTCTCCCTATAATAAGTCTTCCCTGTCAGTACCGTGGTCATCATGCTAAAATAAAGATCTGATAATGACTCCCTCCTTTAAATGTCAGTAGGTAACTTAACACTTATTGAATGTTAAGTTTACCTATATTTCACATGTCCTGTAAGGCATGAATTTGCCTCTCTTTTACATATAAAGATATTAACAGTTAGGGAACAGATAATAACTTGTTCAGCATCACACAGTTAGAGAGTGGTGGAACGAGGATTTAAACCCAGTGGATTGTCTGACTCCACTATTCCGTGGTTCTTTATGGTTTGGTACCTTTGTTCATGCATGTTCTTTTCCCTACGTTTGGCCACATCTTCTTCCTTCAAGAGCTCAAACATCACTCCCTCTGTGAATCCTTCTCTGGCTTTCCTTGTCCCCTCCTTCACATCTGCCCATAAGTTTTGCTCTTAACTTTATCCTATGGCACTTTGTACATAACTATAATAGCATTTCTCTGATAAAAGGACCATTTAGAAACAGAACACTTTTTAATTTGTAGTCATCATTTGATCTCTCTCCCTCACTGACTCTGATTCCCCAAAGGAAATGAATATAATATTCTATTTATCATTGAATCCCCAGAGTCCAGCCAGTACCTGGTATATAGTAGAGGCTTGAATGTGAATAAATGAATGAATCCATTTCAGCTCCTGCAAAATATACTGTAGATTATCTCAAACAATTACTCCGAAGTTCTGAGGTATTTCTTCAAAGTATATTATATATTGAGAGGTGTGTACTTTTTAACATGTTTGGATTAAGAAGGATTTGAATTTGGATTACTTTGGCACATACCAAATGGATCATATGAAGAAGCTGCCTGTACTTACACACACAGCAACTGAGCAAGCTGAAAACTCAGTAATTCTCTGAATAACTGGTATAATTTTTCATAGAGCTAGTAGAGGCCAGGATTAAATCCTATTTCTATGTAGGGAGCTTGTCAGTATTAATAAATCATCTTTATAGGAATGAACTGCCTTCTGTTGGAAATGGTAGTTGTTTAACATTGTCTTTTTATTGTGCTTATTTGATAAAGCTGGTAGTCAAAAAAGATGATATGGATATCAAAGTGGGAGTTTTTGTTTCAAAGGAAAAGGATTAGTTTTATTTTAGCATTCACTCTCTCACTCGTGATGATGGTCTTTGTAAAAACCCACCAGCATTTGTTGATGTATTGAGGAATAGGGAAGAGTAATTCCTGAAGTTTTCAAAATCTTATATATTTTCTAGTTTCTACATTTCCTCTGGCATATTTTCTTATATTGGAAGATGACCTTTAGTTCTCAGTCACCAATCCTTACCTCTCTCTTATTCTTTAAGGGCTGAACAATGAAACTGGGGCCTGGAGATTTCTTGACTTTGCAATTGAATAAGCAGTCTGTCATGTTCCATATTATAGAGTAAGCTTTTTGAAGATACTGGATGTTTTAGTTTGCTGAAGGCTGCCAATGCAATATACCAGAAATGGGTTGGCTTTTAGAATGGGAATTTATTTTAAAAGCTTACAGTTTGAGGCTGTGAAAATGTCCAAATCAAAGCATTATCTGAGATGCTGTTTCACCAAAGGTCTGTAGGTGCTGGCATTCCTGGACCTCTGCCATGTGGCAGGGCACAGTGGTGGCTCTGCCAGTCCCTGCCTTCTCCTCCGGGTTCCATTGCTTTCAGCTTCTTGCCCCCTGTGGGCCTTTTCTCTCGGCTCTTGGGGGACTCTTTTTGTTCCTCTGGGCCCTGCTGATTCCAGCTTCTGGCCCCTGGGACCTCTCTCTATCTGCCTGCCAGTCTTTTTCTCTGTTTGTGGCTTTTTTTTTTAAAACGAATTAATTTAATTGTTACATCCTAATAAAGATTATAATCCATCCAGAGAGCACAATCAATGGTATTTGGCATAATCACATAGTTGTGCATTCATCAGTGTAGCAATTATTAGAACATTTTCATTATTTTAATCATACTAGTAATAAAAAAGAAAAGACAAAAATTCTTCACCTCTCAATCCCTATTTCTCCCGCCATACATAGCTGCTATTCTGTTTCTGTCTCTCTAGTTTATTTGTGTTTATATTTTGTATAAATGGAGTCAAGCAATATGTAGTACCTTATGCCTAGTTTCTCTCTCTTAGTGTATTTCTCTTTTTTCTTTACCCTTAGTAGAAGATTATTAATATATTACTGTATACTGCAGTCCATAGTTTGCTTTGGTTGTATTTTTGCTGTGGCTTTTTATTCCTCCATTTATAAAGGACTCCAATAAGAGGACTAAGACCCATCCTGGACTATGCCCTACTGGAGCAATCTAATCAAATGGTCCTTAACTGATACAATCTAATCAAAATTTCACAATAGGTTCAATTTAAGAACAAAATTTTCTGGGGTCCAAATAAAAGACTCAAACCATTATGTGAACATCAAATAAAGTATTTAATCCTTTATAGGTTTTAGTTCTTTTCAGTTGGATCCATAGAACATTGCTGTATCAGATAGGCTTCTTAGGTGTTGTATATTCTATTACATGTTAACTAGTCCCATATCTTGCACATAGAAGGTACACAAAGATTTACTGAATTGAATTTGTAAAAAATTATTCTATTTACTGGTATTAGAGGTATTAGGAATGGAAAATTAATTAAACATGACATCATTACATATTATCTATATTTTAAGAGAATTTGATGGTGACTAAAACTTTGAAAACAATGCTATTATGTGGTAATGATTTGCACTTTTTTAAAAGAGTTAAATCAGGGTTCCTTGTCTATTCACAAAAATTTAGATTAGGGGAAGTGAACTTGGCCCAATGGATAGGGCGTTCGTCTACCACATGGGGGGTCCCTGGTTCAAACCCCGGGCCTCCTTGACCCGTGTGGAACTGTCCCATGCTCAGTGCTGATGCATGCAAGGAGTGCCGTGCCATGCAGGGGTGTCCCCCGCGTAGGGGAGCCCCACGCGCAAGGAGTGTGCCCCATGAGGAAAGCCGCCCAGTGTGAAAGAAAGTGCAGCCTGTCCAAGAATGGCGCCACACACACGGAGAGCTGACACAGCAAGATGACGCAACAAAAAGAAACACAGATTCCCGGTGCCACTGATAAGGATAGAAGTGGTCACAGAAGAAGACACAGTGAATGGACACAGGGAGCAGACAATTGGGGGGGGGGGGTGGGAGGAAGGGGAGAGAAATAAATACAAAATAAATCTTTAAAAAAAATTTAGATTATATGGAATTTTTCACACTCAGTTCATTGCTTTAGAGTAAAAGACACCTATACATGGCTTCATATTTAATGTTGTCAGAACTAATCTTGGAGGCTTTTCTCTTTTGCTTTTTCAATAATCTGACCCCTAAAGGCTCCTTTACCTTATTTGATAAGAACTCATTATTAAAAATAATAGGCGTTCCCCTCCAAATGGGTGAATGATTCAGTAAGCAGTATTGAACAAAGACTGTGAATTGTTCTAGGATTTATAGCTCTGTTCTTTAAAGAACTTACAGACCACTCATAGGTAAAATGTATATTGATTTGATATAGTATATGATTGTAACAGAAAGAATTGAATGGTCAAAAAGTGTTTTAAGATTGAATGATGACCTATATTTGAACCTAGGCTTAACCAGGCGAGTGATCTTGTGCAAAATTAACTTTTTTAAACTTGTCTGCATCTATGCATATGGGGATTGTTGTAAAAGGTATATAAGTCTTCTGACAAGGGACATGGAGGAACAATGGCTCTCATTTGCCTTGAATGTTTCAGTTATGGTTTGGCTGTTTCTTCTGGCTTCTCCCCCTCTGTTTCCGGATAACTAAGAGTCAAACACATGAAATTTTTATTTGCTTGCTGATTTAATGCATTCCACTTTCTGCTTTTACAGAAGAAGGAACTGCTTTTACAGCTGTCTTTGAGATCAAGTAGACAGTTCAGTCATGCTGTTTAATTTAACACTTCTCATATTTTTTACAACAACAGTAACTAGCTTATTTTTTCCTTCCCAATAAAAACCTTAATGCCAGAGAGGTATACAAATAGATATCAGCTAGTTCTGGCCTTGAATAGAAAACTGTAATAAAAAAGTGAAAAAATTACAATTTTAATGATGTTTAATTATTCATTAATGTTTTCAATAAGCTAAAATTATAGATATTTTGCTCTAAAAATCTATAAGCTGTAATTTGTTATTCAATTGACAATATTTTAAATATTTAAAAACAAATTCCCTCAAATTTAGTTTTTACCACCTGATTTTTAATCTTTATTGTATGCTAATTGTGGCATACAGTGGAAAATATTGCTTCACTCACCAGTTGCTTCTGGCAATTTGGAAAGAAAAGAAATAGTCACAAAATTAAAATGGGCATTTCTTGGTTAGATAATCTACTAAAAATGGTAAGTGGAATTAAAAATTATTGAAATCATGGAGATAGGCTAAGTCAGTACCTTCAGGGGTTTTCTCTTTTTTAAAGCATACATATAAATTGCTTTGGGAATAACTAGAGGAATTCTATAGGTGTTTTATTATTCTATAGAAAATAAGACTTTCTGGGGGTGAAAAGTTTGGAGTGAGTGTGAAAAAATTATAAACCGCTTTCCCCCCCTTAATGAATGTCCAATGTTGTGTTGGATAAACATTCTTTATTATTTAAGATTATCCTATAGGATTCAGCCAGTTAACACCCCTGGGTCCCTGCTTATCATTGTAACAACCTAAAATGCCTCTCAAATCTCACAGTAGTCCCCGAGGGTGGTGTTGAGCTGTGCCTGTTGAGAAGCGCTCATATAAAGTAAAAATTGGTTTTCCATATAGGCTTTTTTCCTGTCACAGGTGTTTAGCTTTCTGCTTTCTTTACAAAATAAATTACTTCTACCTTTTTAAGTTCCACTACTCAGTAATTCCAGGCTACCTGTACAAAAGGAGATACAATCTTGCTCAGTAAAGGAAGGACACATAAAAGGAAAAAGCAAGTGAATTACTTTTACCTTTCCAAGCTATGTAGAATTAGTCTCTGGAGAAGAGAGAGGGCCTCCAGCCCCCTTGCCTGCACCATGCAGGCAATAGAGTTACCCAGGCTTTGCTTTATTGTATTTAAAAAATAAACAAACAAATAAACCTGTGGCAATGAAAGATTTGGTTAGTGTTCTGTAGTTTTATAGGATATTACCATTTCAAGGGGTAAAGGATACAGATTTCTTTGATTCTTTTTAATTAAAATTTTATTTTTAGCAGGTTTATTAAGGTGTATTTTATAGGAAAATTCATTCTTCATATGTACACATTTCTGTGATTTATGCCAAACTTATACAGTCATATATCAACCACCACAGTTTGGATATAGAGTATTTCCCTGACCTCCTCTCCTGTTTGAAGACTGAGGCCAAAATGGTTAGCAGCCAGCAAGTCATGGACACCAACTAGATCAGAATGGATACTGGGAATTAAAAAACTAAAATGGTCATATAGGTACAGGCCCCGTGAATATTCTTTCCATCTCACAAATAGGCCATACCAGTGCCCACATTTACCAAACAGAGGACCTTGGAACGTACCTCAAGCCCCACGGACACCAAGCACAGTCTTTTAACCCAAGGCGAGACGGACCAAAAACAGAAAGCCCCTGTGGCAGCTTGGCATTGTTTATGAATTCCAAAAGTAAATATCGAATTGTGTTTATAAACTGGTCTCCTCCTCTGGGCATTTTAGATTGTATTAGATTCAGAGGTTTCACATTTACTTTATTAAATCAAGATTAGGGCTTTTATTTGACCACATCATTAGGGCGACTTGGTTTGAGTCCCTGCCACCACCCCACCTCCCCCTTTGTGGGCTTTATAAACAAGTGCTCAGTCATAAACAGGAAAGTAAACCCATGGAGAAAGTGAACACACAAAGCTGAGTTTTGAAGCTGGAGCCCCAGGGAAAGAGCCGAGCTGTTTGCCTGATAGTTTACAGCTGGCCTTGTGGAGTAGGCAGAGCAGCTGAGCACAGAAGGAGACTAGCCCTGGGAAGAGAGACAAGCCCGTGCTAGCCTACAGCTGAGATTGGAAAAAATTGGGACCAGGGAACCTTAAGAGGAAGAGGGAGGCTGAACCCTCACAGAGACCAGCAGCCATCTTGCTCCAACTTGTGGCAACAGACTTTGGTGAGGGAAGTAACTTACACTTTATGGCCCTGTAACTGTAAGCTTCTACCCCAAATAAATACCCTTTATAAAAGCCAACGGGTTTCTGGTACTTTGCTTCAGCACCCCTTGACTGACTAATACAGCTCCTATAAACAAGGGAGATGTCTTTGGCAGAGTTGATCCTAAACACATAGCTCTCACAAGAATCTGGTTCAGATCTTGTCCATCTTCCCATGCCAGCTTCTCTTCTTACACCTTGATTTCTAGAATGTTGATGGCAGTTTTCCTTAATTACTGCCACTGACTAGGAGAAAACCACTTGGGACTATAGCAGTCAGTTACACTAGGAGCATTGAAACAGGGAGTCAGAGAGTGAGTTCTCTTAGTGGCTGAGCCATGACCTGCTGTCATGCCCCAGCTGTGAATGAGGTTGAGGATCTGGTACACTTAAAATGCCTCTTCTGTCTCTGACATTCTCCTAAAACCTAATTCAGCTAAGTTGCCTACCACGGTGGTGGTGAGGGGGGAGCCAGAGGCTGCTAGCTGGCTCCCATTCTACCTTCTTCTTTAGTGTCTTAACTTATGGCCACCCAGCTAGAAGACAGCATTTCCCAGCTTCCTTTTCAGCTGTGTGTTACTGTGTCCTGCCAGTGAGATGTAAATGGAGGTGTCATATGAGGCTTCTACAAAGTCTTGAAAGAGCAGTCGGGCTTGGGGTGGGGAGAATTGTCCTATCTTGCCTTCTATATATATTTTTTACAACAACATATGACCCTACAATGCTCTCAAAGTAAGAAAAAATTAAGGGATCCTCTAAAATTTTGCCTCTGCTAGGAATGCGTAAAAACCACGTACTTTGAAGCAACCTGCCTATTTTATTCAATGTTGAGAATTCCATGCGTCCCTTTTTCCATTGTTAAAAAAATGTAGCAAAGCATGAAGTATAATTTTTAAAAAGAACCACATATTCTCATTTTAGCATTTGAAGAACCATGAAAATGTAAGGCCAAAAGCATCTCGTGCTGTGGCTAGGGAGAGAATTGAATATAGAGATGAGAGGTTGCTGAAGGCCATTCTAGAATCTGTCTCTATGTGTCAACTACCCTTTGACCACATAATCCCAGTTCCTTTGTCCTCGCCCCGGAGGCAACCACTATTATGAGTTTGGTGTATTTCCATTGCAATTCTTTTTAAAAATTTACATTTTTATATAGGATAAAAAAATACACAGTCCTGTGTTGTGTGTATTTAGTTTTTATATAAATTATGTGCATTTAGCAGCATTTCATAACTTGCTTTCACAGTGAATTTTTAGGGAGTTTTTTAAAAAGATTCATATTGATACACAAAGATCGAGTTATTTTTACTACATTTTATTTATCAGTTTCTCAATCATGGTTATTTAGGGATTTTTTTTAAAAATTCTTTTGCTTTTATGAACACTTGCGCAGCATACATCCTTATACATGTCTCTTTGTGCACACCCTTCCAATAATGATAATTATGATAACTACCATATTTCTTTAGGGCAGTTACTTAGAAGAGGTATTGTTGGGTCACAAGGTATTGGTAATTTTTAGCTTATTTAATAGAATTTGCCGAAGTTTCTTCTGTTGTACTATACCACTTTATACTTTCACCAGAAAAATATCTAGAACTATTTTAAAGAATTTCTGCTTTTCATTGGTCATATTTTTAAAGATAATTCTTTGAGAGAGAACATCTGATTCCATGAGGTCAAGAGCTTTTGATTGTGTTTAGTTCAAAATGTCTTGAATAAAATTTAAAGTTTTGGTTATTCCAAACAGATTTCAACTGAACCGTTAATTTGCTTATATCAGATAATTTTAATGCATGATGTTATCAGATAATTGGTTAAGCATCTTAATCAAATTTAGTATCTCAGGCTTTCATGACAGATTACCTGGGGATTATTTCTTTTCTTCCTTCCATAATGATAATTTTGATCACCACCACTTATTGACTGCCTATGTTATGGCAAGAATATTACATATTTATCTTTTAAAAATGCTGAGAGACAGTATAATCACCATTTTACACATGGCATAATTAGTTTAAAAGATATTACACTAATGTAAATCAAATAGCTGGTTCTAAAATGTGAAAGGTAGTGCTGTGATTCTAAATCCATATCTGTCGTTAAATAAGGTATGTACTTTCTACCACCATACTGCCTTTCAAAACTGTTTGAATTCTGATTATAACAATTAAATTACTTAAATGCTCTGGAAAAAAAACTTTTGTTTTGTCAAAGAAACAGTGGAAAGATAATCTACAGACTGGGAGAAAATATTCACAAATCACATATCCAACAAATAAAGTACTGTCAAGACTCAACAATAAGACAACAAACAACTCAATTTAAAAATGGACGAAAATCTTTGGCTAGATGTTTGGATCGCTGTGATAATTTGAAGCTGTATGTACCCCAGAAAGGTATGGTCTTAAATGCAATCCATTCCTGTGGGTGTGAACCCACTATAAAGGGTTATTTCATTTAATATGTGGCCGAGCTCAGTCGAGATTAGTCCTACTGTTATTACTGGAGTCCTTTTATAAGCAGAATGAAATTCAGAGAGAGTGAAAGCCACAGGAAGAAAGAGGCTTGGCATGGACGGCCCCAGAAGTGAAGGGAGAGACCAGGAGATGCTGCCGTGTGCCCTGCCAAGTGACAGAGGAGCCAAGGACAACTGGCGGCCACCCCAGAGCGCCATCTTGGAGAAAAAAGCTTCGCCTTGATGAGATCTTGATTTGGACTTTCTTTTAGCCTCAAAGTAAATAAATTCCCATTGTTTCACCTAACCCATTTCATGGTATTTGCTTGATCAGCCTAGGAAACTAAAAAAAAAAAAACAGGCAAATAAGTACACAAAAAGATGTTCATTCAATTGTGTAAGGAAAATACAAATGAAAACCGCATCAAGATACCCTATACGTTTACTAGAACGGCAAAAATAGAAAATATTGACAATTGCTGAATGCTGCCAAGGATATCGAAGAACTGAAACTCTCATACATTGCTGGTGAGAATGCAAAATGGTGGTCACTCTGGACAATATCGCATGATCCCATTGATATGAAATAATTAGAATGCTCAAACTTGTAGAGTCAGGATCTACCATACAGGTTACCAGGGGGTAGGGTGGGGATAGGGAATGAAAAGCTAAGGCCTAAAATGTACAGAGTTCCTATTTGGAATGATGGAAATGATTTGGTTGTTGACGTTGGTGATTAATAGCACTGAAACGTGTCTGAATGTGGTTAAAAGAGGATATGTTAGGATGTATATATGTAATAAAATAAATTTTTTAAAAAAAATTCAGGGAACTGCACTACACAGACAGTGAACCCTAAGTTAAACCATGGGCTATAGTTAATAGTACAGTTATAAAAATGTGCTTTCATCACTAGTAACAAATGTCCCATACCAATGAAAGGTGTTAATAATAGGGCAGTATATGGGAATTCTGTATTTTATGCATGATTGTTCTATAAACCCACACCTTTTCTAATAAAAGAGGAAAAAAGTGTTACTAGAATAAAAATTAAACTAAAAAACAAAGCACTATACAACACAAATAGCCCTAATGTAAACTATGGACTACAGTTAATGCAATTATAGTAATAATTCTTTCATCAGTTGTAACAATGCCTCCAAATTACTACAAAGTGTTAATAATTGGAGTAGGAGACTAAATGGGAACTCTGTTTAGTGCATGATTTTTCTGTAAAACTGAAACTTCTCTAAAGAGAAAAATATTTTAAAAGGTCAATACATCATTAAAAAAAGTCTATAGGTCTTGTGTTTTCTTTTATAATTAAATAAATATTTATTTTTGATAAAAATTTAATACACACAGCCTATATAACATGTATTAATATTTAATTACATTATGAAATTAATAGAAAAGTAAGTAAATGGCATTTATGTAATTTAAAATGGTATATTAATTAACTTTTTAAAACTTAAATGCAATTATATATCACAAAAATGATGACAGATATTTAAAAACTTAAGGGTGGAGTGAAGTTCTCTATTGCTATTAAGGTGGTTTAAGAATAGACATGAAAATCATCATATAATTTGCATCAGTTTGAGAAGTATTAATTTTTACAGTTGACTTATTAACATTTAAAAGAATTGGCATGCTGAGAATTTCATTGCAAAAATTATGGTATATAAAGAATATGGTTTTCTAGAATTTTAAGTGGCCATTTGGTAGCAGACCTTTGGTAAAAGGTAACTGTTAGTTTTGCTGGGGTTAAGAAATGGATACAGAATAACCTGTGCCACTGTCAGCTCAGCTTGCTGTGGTAACTTGGCCAGAGGTTAAGCAATCAGTCCATTTCCCAGTGTCTTCTCAACAGTGGCTTTCTTTGTGTTGTTCGACTTGTTAGAGAAATACAGCAAGTGTTATTGAGGAGTAAAACAAAGCAAGTCTTATATCAGACACTGATGGCTTTTTTAAAAGTTGGAACTGGAGGTTATTGGACGTTCCAAAGAGTGTATTGATAATACACCTTTATGGAAGCCACTGCTCCAGAGTGAACTGTGTTGGGAATCAAAGCAACATTATACATCGGTGATGCTTAGGTCAGTATAAATAATTATTATATGTCTCCTGAATCAACTTAGAGAGAAATGCTGGTGGCTTGGGAAGTAATTTTTTTAAAAAATCAAAACATAGTCTTACTCTCCTTAGCAAATTAATTGGGGTGGATTTTGCTTTCCATATAATTTTTTGTTTATCAGAAGTGGGTTTAAGCATAAAGTAAAAGGGAAACCAGTTAATTTTTGTATAGAATGATATCAGAGGCATGAATTGTTATTTAGGATCTTTCCTATAATGGCCAGGGAATATTTGTTGAGCATCCATACAGATTAGATCTTGAACAGCTGCATGGGGCACACAGAAGCCATGATTCCTGCCTCTGAATTAACTTGAATAAAGTCTTTCATCTAGAGATCTCACTGTTTTTCTATTTGATGAATCCCTCATCTCATCTCTGAGGGGCTCATTCAGTTTAATACACTTCTATTTTGTAGTTTAGTGCTATAGAAATTGCTGTTGTAAGTTATAATACACAAAATTAGTTAAAGTCATTTCAGAATTTTTTTTTAAGAGTGAGATAAAACACTCAATGATGTCCCTTGAAAAGACAGAGTGATAGTTTAGGATTCTAGTTCAAACTTTAGTCTTAAGTTATCTATGCTCTTAGTGTCCAGGTTCTCTGTAGTTGTGACAATGCCTTACAGAGTTAAGTGTAATTCATTAAAGTACTCAGGTTAATTTTTTTATATTGAATCCTGTCTTTCTCCTTTTGTCTTAGTCCTACTCATCATCCGAAGTTCATATCCTATCCCATGTTCTGTGTGAAATGTTCTGCAACCGCTTTAGCAGTGATCAAGCTGAAAAGATGCTGTCATATTATTTAGATAGGATTTGTTAAGAAAATATCAGATGATCTTTTTTTTCATAATGGTACCTACTTTGCCACTTACTTGGCAGTTGCTCATGTGTTGACTCCTATTTTAGGCTGCATACTTTTTATTTGTGTCAGCAAAATGAGTTGTTTTTTTAAAAATGGAAATTAACTTATTTGTGCTTTCACAAAAATTAATGTACAGAATAAACCTCTGTTATTATTTTTCTTTTTTTCACTGCTTTGGAGTATCCACAGACGTGTTCTTTTCTTATAGTGTAAATGGCCATATTTGATGCAGTTTTACTAAAGAACTTAATATCATAATAATTATGGTCGTAATCTGAGAAATCTGGTAGTCTTTTTCTTTGAGGATTTGAAAACTAGGAACAAGAGAAGGTTCACTCCAAATAAATCTAACTCAAACTGGTAAAAGCACAAAAGTTTATGTATTTATTTATTTATAAAATTTCTCTCCCCTTCCTTCTATCCCCGCCCCCCACAGTTGTCTGCTGTCTGTGTCCATTCATTGTGTGTTCTTCTGTGTCCACTTTATTCTTGTCAGTGGCAACAGGAATCTGTGTCTCTTTTTGTAGCGTCATCTTGCTGCATCAGCTCTCCGTGTGTGCAGCGCCACCCTGGGTAGGCTGCACTTTTTTCACTCAGGGCAACTCTCCTTATGGGGCACACTCCTTGTGCTTGGGGCTTCCCTACGTGGGGCACACCCCTGGGTGGCACGGCACGCCTTGCGCACATCAGCACTGCGTGTGGGTCAGCTCACCACGTGGGTCAGGAGGCCTTGGGTTTGAACCCTGGACCTCCCATGTGGTAGGCGGATGCTCTACCCATTGAGCCAAATCCGCTTCCCACCAAAGTTTATTTTTATAGCTGGTTAAATAATTTGGTGAAGTGAAAAGCAAATCAATGAAGTTTACGTCTTATCCTATCCTTATCATTTTCCTAAAAATGGAGACAAAAATGGACTATGACAATAATGAAACAGGGTTGTAAATATGTACCATTATCATTGATTCTTTACTGCTGAACCAAATTCTATGTTTGGAGAGATGGGATTTTCTAAGTAATATATTTTAAGGAAAAGAGCTTCCTTTATGCCATAATACTTATTTAAGAAAATACATTATGTTTTTAATTAGGGTATCCAGAAGTTGGCTAGTCAGTACCTGAAGAGAGATTGGCCTGGAGTAAAAGCTGATGATCGGAACGATTACAGGTAAATTAATAAGTAGTTCTTGCCCCTTTTCTTTAAAAGTGGTTAACTCAGAGCCATGAGTTATGCAGATAATATAAACTCCAATTTTTTAAAAGGTTGTTTCTTTACTCTGCTGTTTTCAGACATAATTTCAAAATTACAAAAAAATATATATTCTATAACAAATAGTGTACATAAGATAGATAATTTTCCTGTCTTAAGCCAAGTTTATATTTCTTAAATTAATTGACATGCACATATGGAAATTAAAGAAAGTAGATGAAATGGGATGCATATTGTTTCCTCACTGATCTACAGTACAGATGAAACACATTATTGCGACAATAATGATGCAAAGTTGTTGTGATCATTGATTTCTTTTGGTAGTTTTTTTTTTAATATGTTTTTTATTTATTTTTAAAAGATAAGTACATCATACAAAATGATACATTAAAAAAATATAGGGGATTCCCACATGCCCCATTCCCCACACCCCCCACTTTTCCCACATGAACAACTTCTTTCATTAGTTTGGTACATGCATTGCAATTGATGAACACATTTTGGAGCACTGATCATTGATTCTTTACTTGTGAAACAAACTCTCTAAGTTTGGAAAGATGGAATTTTGTCAACATAGAGTAAAGAAGTTTCTAAGAATGCATTTTAAGGAAAAGTACTTCCTTTATAGCACAGTATTTATTTTTGAAGGTTAAAAAAAAAAATTCCAGGCAAGAGACAAATACAGCAAAACCCTGGCACATACAAGCTCCCCCCCTGTAAAGCTTTCAGGTCCCTTTCATTCATTTCGATGGATGCTTGACTGCCTTAGTATGAGTAGATTATGATTTTGTTATCCATTTCCCTGTTGGTAGTAATTCATTTTGTTATTACTACAAATAATAATGCAATGAATAACTTAGTGTGCACCTGGGTATGTCTTTGTATACTGTGAAAGTATATTTGTAGAATAAATTCCTAGAGGGGGAAATGCAAGGTCAAAGGGTATATATATTTAAAATGCTAATATCGTCAAACTGTCCTTCATAAACTATCAATATATTTTACATTTCTTTTAACCTTGTTTGAAACTTTGCATTTCTTTTTAGTCTTACCAACAGTGCATTTTATTAGTCTTTTAAATTTTATTGGAGAAGTTCTGGGCTTACAGAGCAATCATGCATAAAATAACAGGATTCCCATATAATCATCCCACCATCACCATCTTGCATTGGTGTGGAACATTTAAAATTGATGATAGCACCTTTTTATAATTGTACTAATAATTAAAGTCCATGTTTTGACTTAGGGTATACTGTTTGTATACTGTAGGTCTATGGATTTTTCTTTTAAAATTTCATTACCATATATATAGTCTAACACTTCCCCTTTTAATCATATTCAGATATATCTATATCTATAGATAGATAAATATTTCAGTGTTGTTAATTACATTCACAGTGTTGTGCTGCCATCACCACCATCCATTACCAAAACATTTCCATTGTTCCAAATAGGAATCTTGCACATTTTAAGCTTTAACTTCCCATTCCATATCCCCACCCCATCCTCTAACCCTTTTCTAGACTCTGACTTAATGAATTTGCTTATTCTGATTGTTTCAAATCAAGAGATCATACAATATTTGTCCTTTTGTGTCAGCTTCTTTCACTCGACATGATGCCTTGAAGGTTGATCCATGTTATCGCATGTTTCAGAACTTCATTCCTTTTTACAGCTGAATAATATTCTATTGTGGGTATATACCACATTTATTTATCCTGTCATCGGTTGATGGCAGGATATAATGGTGAGCATGGAGTTTTCTCTATAGTGAGAGTGACATACATTAGGTAAAGATTGCATAAAAATATTTTTAAGTGAAAACTCTGGTAAATCCTATGAAGGAAAAGTGCTAGAGCCAGGTGAACAAATAACAGAGAGGCTCTTGACTGAGTTTGGGGAAGGCTTACTGGTGATCATGAAAGACTTCCCTAAGGAAGTTGCATTTAAGCTAAGTTATCAAGGGTGAAAAGCTGTTAACTATCCCTGCCTCCCTCCAATAATGGTTCTTTCTCATTTTCATTATTATTTTAAAATACTTTAAATTATAAATTAATAGCTACAAAACATAGTATTGTATAGTACAGTATCAGTATGTTCTCTGAGAAAAGCAATTATTTGGATTGCTTAGCAGGAGAACTTGTGGTTAGTTCACATCATAAATTCCATCAGTTGTCATTCAGACAGGTCATAGAAGACATTAATTTTGCTATTCTTAAGTCCATCAGTGCTTTTATGATGCCATTTTTTTTTTGCTGCCGTAATATACTGAATCTTTTTTCCAAAAGAATGATAATATTCCATCTAAACTGATTCCTTTAGCGTATTTTATGAGTTAATCCATAAGACTTGGTTGAAAAACGTAGTTTATCCTTCCAATCATAGATGAGAACCCAGGCAATTTTTCTTTTTCTTGTTTTCTGTCATTTATTGACCCATGGGTAGCATTTTATGTAACATATGGTCTGATACATTACTATGCTAGAAATTTATGTGATACCAGAAGGGAAATCTCAGAAGATGAACATAATAATCTATCAAAATTTCTGTGCAAGTACCTCATGTTTTAAAAGCAAAGTACTATCTAGTGTTGTGATGTTATAAAATATATTTACTGAGAACATATTGGAACTAAATAAGACATTTAGCAAAGTACAAGTGAAGATTTGGAAAGGACATTGGCTAGAAAAAGCAAAGGATGAATGAGTTTTAGAGATTGCTGAGTGTATTCATCAAGCAAAGATAATGGGACTTGTTGGAATGACTCTAAGCCAATTTGTTGCTGGCTAAGCTTTATTAAAACAGAGAGGTGTAGAGCAGCGATACCATAGATTTCTTCTGTCAGACAAAATAGACTTCTTAAACACATAAGCAGTTGCTCATAATATATATATTTTTCAGCCACATCAATTTATGTTAAGTTGAAAGAGAATGTGCATTGAGGGTACCTAACCTTAGTCTGTATCCCATTACTTCCATAGCCTTCTTGTGTGTTCTAGAGTGATTCTCTAAATATAAATATCTCTGAGCCTCTGAGCCTCAGTTAAATGTAAAATTAGGATAATATGTTAATAAAATAATGATACTGATAGTTATAATGAGGATTCTGAGACAGTGAAAGTCTGAATTACCAGATAAATTATCCACTAATTTTGTAGTGCTGACTTTGTCTAAAACTGAAATCCTTGTATCATGTTACTCCATTATTAAGAATATCTAATGAGTCAAAACACCCCATTGCCAAATTATAGAAAAATAAATTATGTGCCATGTTTATACATACATTGCTAAAATATGATTACCTGTAAATCATAAATACATTTACAGTTTTAAAAAGTCATTCATTCTATTTCTCATTACTAGCCAGAAAGCAAAAGGTTAGCTAACCTTTTCTTCCTTTTCCTTGCCTAATAACTTTTCTGTCCTTCTTTGAATTTAGGAGCATGTATCCTGTTTGGAAATCTTTTCTTGAGGGAACAATGCAGGTAGCCCAGTCTCGAATCAATATATGTGAAAACTATAAAAACTTCATTTCTGAGCCTGCAAGGACGGTGAGAAGCTTAAAAGAACAGCAGCTAAAAAGGGTATTGTTTCTATTTCTGTCCTTTTCTCATTTATATCCATTTTAATAACTCAGTGCTACATATGTAATCTGCAAGATTATATTTCATTTAAAATTTTGAGGTTTTCTGTATAGTCACAATTATTTCTGGTTGAGATTTTACTAGGATTTTCTGGTTTCTACTTGTTGCTTCTAACTACTGTAGTTTATTCACTGTTAGAAGTGACTGTAAATTCAATCTATGGACATTATGAAAACTCACATACATTTTTTAGAAATATCGCTTTTCAGCTTAATTCAAGTAAATGGATCTACCTAGTTTCATAGTATTGAAAGTATTCAAAGAGAAGTATTTTCTTTGATTATACATAAATCCCAAATTCATAGAAATATATTATTATTTAATGTGATTTTTAAGAAAAGTTTGCTGCTGAAATTAGATGATTAAATTGTGTCCTTTTTGAAATAAGAAATTAAAATTGTTTTATTGAAGTATTAATGCTTTAGAAAATATTTAGTGATTATTAAAGGGTGTATTTCAGAGACCATCCATGTTTTAATTTTACTTGTCATTTGGATTTTCAGAACTTTTTTACAAATTAAAATTACAAAATCTTACTTTTTTCTTGTTTGCCAAAGATGACTTCAGTAGCATGAAATAGTGTATAAAATGGGTGTTTGTGCATGCATAAAATGTTTATTTCTTTGGAACACTCACCTCACTTGGTTTTATCACATTTAAATAAGAGTGCCTATGCTTTATCTTTGCCAGAAATTCTTTCAAACATACATGATGGAAAACTATGTGATCATTGACTATACAGTGATTTCAGATTGGAAGAAAATTAATATTGTATGCATGTATGTATGTTAATATATGCAGAATGAGTGTTCCTGTCTGGCCACATCCTCTCCAACATTTGTCATTTTCTGTGCTTTTTTTTTTAATAGCAGCTATTCTAGTTGGTGTGAAATTGTATCTCATTGTGCTTTTTTTTAAAAAAAAAAGATTTATTTATTTATTTAATCCCCCCCCCCCCGCCTTTGCAGGCTGCACTCTCTTTTGCGCTGGGCGGCTCTCCTTACGGGTGCACTCCTTGCGCGTGGGGCTCCCCTACGCGGGGGACACCCCTGCGTGGGGCGGCACTCCTTGTGCGCATCAGCACTGCGCATGGGCCAGCTCCACACGGGTCAAGGAGGCCCGGGGCTTGAACTGCGGACCTCCCATGTGGTAGGCGGACACCCTAACCACTGGGCCAAAGTCCGTTTCCCTCATTGTGCTTTTGATTTGAGTTACCCTGATGGCTAATAATGTTGGGCATCTTTTCATGTGCTTTCTTGCCATTTCTATATCTTCTGTGGAGAGATGTCTGTTCAAGGCTTTGCCCTTTTTTAATTGAGTTGTTTGTCTTTTAGTTAAGTTGAAAGATTTCTTTATATATACTGGATATTAATCCTTTATTACATATATAGTTTCCGAATATTTTCTGCCATTGTGTAAGTTGTCTTTTTACTTTCACGATAAAGTCCTTTGAGGCACAGAAGTTTTTAATTTTGATGAGATCCCATTAATCTGTTTTTTCTTTTGTTGCTTGTGCTTTGGGTGTCAAGTCTAAGAAACCATTGCCAACACAAGATCCTGAAGAAGATTCTCTGTATTTTCTTCTAGGAGTTTGATAGTTCTAGCTCTTGTATTTAGGACTTTGATCCATTTTTACATTTTTAGCTGATTTTTGTATGTAGTGTGAGGTAGGGGTTCTTTCTCTTTCTTTCCCCAAAGGGAGATACAATTTTCCAAGCACCATTCATTGAAAAGACAAGTACATCCTTGTTTAGATTTATTCCTAGATATTTCGTTCTGTTAGTTGCTATGGTGAATGGAAATTTTTTCTTGATTTCTTTTTCTGATTGCTTATTTCTTGTATATCAGAACACTAATGATTTTTGAGTGTTGATCTTGTATCCAATCCTTTGCTGAATTCATTTATTAGCTCTAGGAGCTTTGTTGTGAGTTTTCCAGGATTTCTGCATATAGGATCATATCATCTGCAAATTGGGAAAGTTTTTTTTCTTCCTTTCCAATATAGATGCCTTTTATTTCTTTTTCTTGCCTAATTGCTCTGGCAATAACTTCTTGTACAATGTTGAATAACAGTGGTGACACTGGACATCCTTGTCTTGTTCCTGATCTTAGAGGGAAAGCTTTCAGTTCTTCCACTATTAAATAAGATGTTAGCTGTGGGCTTTTCATATATAATGCCCTGTATCACATTGAGGAAGTTTTCTTCTGTTCCTAGTCTTCCAAGTGTTTTTATCAAGAAAGGGTGCTATATTTTATGCAGTGCCTTTTCTGCATTGATTGAGATGACCACGGGGTTTTTCTTTTCAACTTGCTAATGTAGTGTTATATTAATTGATTTTCTTTTCTTGCTTGAGAAGTTGTGCGATTACAGAACAATCATGCATACCATACAGGATTTCCATATATTGCCCTACCCACCAACTCCTTATACAGTTGTGACACATTTGTTACAGTTGATGAAAGAATAGTAGGGTGGTTTGGATGGGATGGGAAAAAGATACCAAATATAAGCTGTGGATTGTAGATGTCAGTGATATTATGACAGTCTTCATTCATCAATTAATTGATTTTCTTATGTTGAACCAACCTTGTATGCCAGGGATAAAATCCACTTAATTATGGTATGTAATTCTTTTAATATGCTGTTAGATTTGGTTTGCTAATGTTTTGCTGAGTTTTTTTATCCATATTCATAAGAGATATTGGTCTGTAGTTTTCTCTTCTTGAGGTATTTTTACCCAGCTTTGGTATGAGAGTGAAGTTGACCTTGTAGAATGAGTTAGAGAGTATTCCCTCCTCTTCAATTTTTTTTTTTAAGAGTTTGAACAGAATTGTAGTTAATTCTTATTGGAATGTTTGGAAGAATTCCCCTGTAAAGCCATCTGGTCCTGCTCTTTCTTTGTTGGGATGTGACTGATTTAATCTCTTTACTAGTAATTGGTTTGTTGAGATCTTCTGGTTCTTCTTGAGTCAATGTAGATAGTGTGTGTGTGTATAGGAATTTGTTCATTTCATCCTGGTTATCTAATTTATTGGCATGCAGTTGTTCATAGTATCATGTATAGTACTTTTTATTTCAGTGGGTTCTGTAATAATGTCCCCCCTTTCATTTCTGATTTTGTTGTTTGTATCCTCTTTTTCTTTGTCAGTGTAGCTAAAAGATTGGTTTTATTGATCTTTTCAAAGAACCAACTTCTGATTTTTTTTATTATTCTCTTTTTTTTTTCTTTTTCTATTTCATTTATCTTCACTCTAATCTTTGTTTTTTCCTTCCTTCTGCTTGTTTTGGGTTTAGTTTGAGCTTCTTTTTTTCTCGTTCTTCCAGTTTTGAGGTAAGTATCTGATTTGAAGTCTTCTTTTGTAATAGAAGCATTTAGAGCTATAAGTTTGCCTCTCAGCAATGTCTTCATTCCATCCCCTAAGATAATGTATATTGTATTTTCCTTTTCATTCACCTCAAGATATTTCCTAATTTTGCTTCTGATTTCCTCTTTAACCCATTGCATGTTTTAGAGTATGTTGTTTAATTTCTGCATATTTATGAATTTTCCCTTTCTCCCTCTGTTATTGATTTCCAGCTTCATCCCACTGTTGTTGGAGAATATACTTGTATGATTTCAGTATTTTTCAATTTCTTGAGACTTGTTTTGTGACCAGCATATGGTCTATCCTGGAGGATGATCCATGTGCACTCAAGAAAAATGAGTGTTCTGTTTTCGTTGGGTGCAGTGTTCTATATGTGTCTGTTAGATCTAGTCGTTTTAGTGTATCATTCAAGTCCTGTACTTCCTTATTGATCTTCTGACTAAACGTTCCATCCATTATTGAGGGTGGAATGTTAAAGTCTCATACTATTAACACAGTATCGTAAATTTCTCCCTTCAAATGTCGGTATTTACTTTGTATATTTTGGGGTTCTGTTGTTAAGTGTGTATATATTTATAATTGTTAGATCTTGCTGTTGAATTGTTCCCTTTATCAGTGTGTAATGACCATCTTTGTCTCTTTTAACTGTTTTTGAGTTAAGGTCCATTTTATCTGGTTTTAGTATAGCCACCTCATCTCTCTTGGTTATTACTAGCATGGTTTGTTTTTTTTCCATCCTGTCACCCTCAACCTATTTGTATCTTTGTCTTTATGGTGAGTCTCTCGTGGAGAGCACAGAGGTGGGTTATGCTTTTTGTATCCATTCTGCCAATCTCTGCTTTTTGACTGAAGAGTTTAATCCATTTACAGTTAACATCACTGTGCTAATACAGGACTTTCTTCTGCCATTTTGCTATTTACCTTTTGTCTTACACTTTTTTTGTGCCTCACTTCCACTAAAGCCTACTTTTATATTTATTTTCTTTCTTGTGTTTTACCATATTGAGTGCCTTCTCATTTCTATCTAGATATATTTTTCATCCGATAGCATGCACATATATCTTTCCCATGCACTGCTGTCCCTTCTCCCATTTTTGTACTTGTTTCCCTTATATATTTGTACATTGTCTGTCCAGAAACCTAGATTTATCGTTCCTTTTTATATATTTGCATTTTAGTACCTATAGCAAGTTAGAAGTTGAGTTATATACCAAACAATATAATGTAGTAATATTGGCATTTATAATTACCCAAATAGTTTCCTTTTTCATCGGTTTTTATTTCCTTATGCTGTTTTGAATGACTGCCCTTTCGTTTCAATCTGACAGCTCCCTTTGGCATTGCTTGCAGGGCAGGTCTAGTGGTAATATATTCCTTCAGCTTTTGTTTATCTGAGAATGCATTAATTTCTCCCTCATTTTTGAAGGAGAGTATCTCTAGATATAAAATTCTTGGCCTGCAGTTCTTTTCCTTTGGCACTTTAACTATTTCAGCCCACTGCCTTTTTGTCTAGATGGTGTCTGATGAGAAATTGGCATTTAGTCTTATTGGTACTTCCTTGTACATAACACACACTTTTCTCTTGCAACTTTCAGAACTCTTTTCTTATCCTTTATATTTGGTAGTGTAATCAATCAAATATATGACTGGGTGTATTTTTCTTCAAGTTTATCCTGTTTGGTGTTCTTTGATCTTTTTGGATGTGTATATTCACGTCTTTTGCTAAGTTTGAGAAATTCTCTGACATTATTTCTTTGACTCATCCTTCTTGCCCCTTTCTCTTTTTCTTGCATTCTGGGACTCCCATAACACATATACTGGTGTGCTTGATGCTTTTCCATAGCTCTCGTAGGCTATTTTTGCTTCAAATATTTCTTTTTTCTTTCTGCTCCTCAGAAGACTCATTTCAAGTATCTTGTCTCAAGTTCATTGATTCTTTCTTCTGCCAGCTCCAGTCTGCTCTTGTAACCCTCCTGGGCATTTTTCATTTCCATTATTGGAGTCTTCTCCCTTAGTTCTGTTTGGTTCATTTTTAAAATTTCAGTCTCTTTACTTAGACTCTCATATTGTTCATTCATTATTTTCCTGATATTCTTTAGGTCTTTCTGTGTATCTTCTTTCATATCCTTGATCATTTTTAAGATTCATTTTTTAGAGGCGCGTCTTCTTTGTTGGTATTTTCTGTGTTTTTGTCTTCTTCCTTTGAATGAGCCATCATTTCCTGTTTCTTTGTCTTTTACTACTTTGTTATACTCCCTGGGATGTCTCTTTACTGATTTTTTAACCATCTGGTGATAAGACATTTTCTTGAACTTCAGCCTTCCTATTAGGAAAGTCTACCCAAGGCAAGTACATTGTGCAGGTTCTTCCTGGTCTTAATGATGTTTGTCTTGTCTCGGGCTTTTGCTTTTTAGTTGTTTTGGAGTCCCCATGTTTATAGGAGTTTGGTTATCTTCTTTCTTTTCTCGTGGACAAACTTTTTTCTCCCAGGTATGTGAAACCAGCATGCCTTTGTTCCAGACTGACTTTAGAGGTTTTTACACTTTCTTTCATGTTCTTTTGCCTGGAGGGCAAATTCTGGGAGAAGGGTTAACCAGGGGAAGACTTTCCCAATTTGGTCTTTTCCAACCAAATCAAGGTCAGGGACCCATGAATGAGGCACACATCAGCTACTAAGTGCCCTGTGGAGGGGGTCAGGAAGGGTGCCAAAATCTTCTCTATTGGCTCCCCGAACCTGAGCTTTCCTGTCCTCCCCGGCAAATGCAGCCCTTCAAGCTAACTGCCCCGAGGGTCCTGAGGGAGCACCGCATCTTTAAATCTCCACCCCCTCTGCCCTTGTCCAGGGAGTGCTGAAACATGGCTGCCGCCACCTTTTTCTGGGGTGGGTTGGAACTAGCTGCCCTCAGAGCCAGGACCTAGTGATCCAATTTTGATCATCAAAAGCCATGTTCGGTTATGGACTGTGTACACCCCTGTTTTGGGGAAAGAAGATTTTTACGTCCCTTTCTGCCCGCAGCAGCTAGGCAGGGACTGGACCCCATGGCGCCCTGCCCCTGTAGTGGGGCATGGGTGACGGTAGCCTCCCCAGGGAGAGAGCAGTTCACAGTTGTCTCCCATAATTTCTTAGCCTTTTCCTCCTGCTCTTCCCTGGATGCTGTACAGTATTCTTCTGGCCTCTGGAATTTCATAATAGTTGTTTGAGACAGTTCCTGTCTATTTAATGGTTGTTTTAGTGGAAAGACTGAGTCTTAGAGCTCCCAATTCTGCTATCTTGCCTGAAGTACCTTTTGGATTAAATCTTATATTTTTTATTATTCCATTTTTCTCCACTATTAGCTTCTTAATTCTGTAATCTTACAGTATTCTTTTAGTAGTTTCCCTTAAGATTCCTATGTTCCTAATTTATTATAATCTACCTTGAATTGGTATTTACTATTCTTCAAACCTTATTCCATTTTTATTTATTACAGTCTACTCTGAATTACCATTTTACCACTTTTTTGACAATAGAATCTTTCAACAGCATAATTCCACTTATGTCTCCATTATGATTTTTGTCCTTTTGGCCCGTTTGACTTTGTCCATATATATCTTTTGTGCTCTCTTCCACATTTCTATAATTCTGCCCTTTTTTACCTCTGTCCTTCAATATGAGTGTTTTCCATTGACCTACCTATCTCACAGTTTATTATCAGTTCTGCTATTTCGAATCTTTTGGAATCTTAATGTATTTTTCAGTTCTATAATTTCTATTTGACTTTTTGAAAATAGATTTTTTTTTGTGGTGCAGTTCTCTATGCTTTCCTTTTATCCTGTTAAACACGTTATTCCTAATCTCCGTTTTGTAGTCCCACTATCTTTGTCATTGTAGGTCTTTCTAAAAAGTTTTGCTGTTTCTCCTGTTTTTCAGTTTTTGGAGGCCTGTGTTTCAGTATGTCTCGTAAAGCTGGACATTATGTGTTAAATATTGTAGAGGGTCTGCAAGATGTTATCTTCTTCCAGAGAGGGTTAAGTTTTCTTCTCATGTGTAGATGGGATCCTATCACATATCACCTTGATCCTGTTATTGTGTCATTTTAGGCTGTTTTAGGGCTGATCTTTTCCCCTTGTATCTTTACTTCTAGGATCTTAAATGGAAGTGTGTAGGACTTGAGAATTCCAGTCCCTTTCTTCTCCACATAGTGTAGCTAGCTGTTCTGATCCTCTTGACTCAGCTCAGCTAGGTACTAGTCTCTACTGGATTTCTTAAGTTTCACCCCACACCTGCTGTTTAGAAATCAACTAATGATTCAAGGGGAAATTGCATACAAATTTTTGGACTTGCTCCTTTGCAGTGTCCTTCTTTCCAGATCTTTCATTCTTAAGCCTCTCTTCCTTGGCATCCTCAAAGTGCAACCACTACCTCCATAGTCTGGTTTCTCTGTGCCACTGTACAACAAATGCCCTAAGAAAAACTGACAAGTTTCCAATAGAACTTACTAAGATTTGCTTCCCTTCTCCTAGATACCACAGTTCCTTAAGTTCAGTGTGTGTTTTTGGTCTTCAGTTCCTTCAGTTTTTTCAAGTGTATTTTGGCCAACTTTTAGTTTCCATACTACAGGAATGTATCCTGATTTTACATTGCTCTGTTTGGATCAGAATCAATTTGACTTTTAAAATTCACGTTTCATAATATTTCAAGGTTCATGATCTTTTGTTAAAATTTTCTATTTTGGCCATGTTCTTTTATAACAATTGCTAATAAATCCAGACACATTACAATTATGAAGACTCTGACCATTGTGGAGATTAATCAGAACAATAATATTATCATTTTCTGTATTATAAATCAGATCAATAAGCTGTTTTGTTTTTTTGTTGTTGTTTTGCCATTCTTACTTTCACTTAGCCATGTTTTTTTTCTATATATGCCTCATTTATATTATGTTACCTTTCTGGAAATAATTATGATTCACATTTCTTTTAAGTAACTTAATTTTTTAAGTCCCTGCCCCCAAGATGTCTCCCTCATCTGTCTGCTTATTGTCTGCTCATCTTCCTCAGGAGGCTCTGGAAACTGAACCCAGGGCCTCCCATGTGGGAGGCGGGTGCCCAACTGCTTGAACTACTTTCATTTTGCGGCTCATTGAGGTTTGTCTTCTCTAGGACGTACCGGGAATCGATCCTGGGGCCTCCCGTGTGGGAGGCAGGTGCCCAATTGCTTGAGCCTCATCCACTCCCCATGATTTCCATTTGTATAACCCTTGCTCTAGTTTGCCAGGCCACTGAAAGCAATATACCAGCAAGGGGCTAGCTTTTACAATGGGAATTATTAACTTACAGTTTTACAATTCTGAGGCCATGAAAATGTCTAAATCAAGGCATTTTCAAGATAACACCTTCTTCCTGAGAGCCAGCTGCCAGGGTTCCTGGAGTCCTCTCCTCTATCACATGGCAAGGCACTTGGCAGTGTCCACTGGTCTTTCCCTTCAGGTTTTTTTGTTTCCAGCTTCTTGATTCTTTGGTTTTCTCTTTGTCTGAATTTCATTCTCTTATAAAAGACTCCAATTAAGGGGATTAATACCCACCCTGAATGAGGTGGGTCACATTCTAAGATCCTACTCACCAAAAGATCCTGCTCACAATAGGTCCACACCCACAGGTGGATTAACTTGAAGAACACGCTTTTCCAGGGTACATACAGATTCAAACTATTACAGCACTCCAGCATTTGCAAGCTGCTCCTATATGCATTTTTGTTTGATTTTCATAACAACCCTGTTAAGTATGTAAACATTATTATTTTACAAATGTTGAGATTAAGGCTAAAAAGTTAGAGACTTAAGTAGTAAATAACAGTAGGAAGTTGAATATCCTACTACTTAATTCCAATCCTATACAGTCTTTTAAAAATACTTGAAGTATAATATTTAAACAAGTTTATAGAAAAATACATGTAATTCCTTCACGTTGGTAGACTACTTAATTTCCTTACTTCTTTTTTCTTCTTAGCTTTTGTGTAGTTAACATACAGGTAATAGTTTAGGGTATCCCCTTTACCCCATTCTCTCTGCTTATTGTCATGTTTCTATACAACCTTCATTTTATTATTTTATTGTTAAATAAATTTTCCATTTGTTCTGCTTTATTTAGCTATACCCCTTTTGGGGGGGCATTTGAATTAATAGTTTTTGGACAATACCCACCAAAAGTTAATTTTTTTCTTTTAAATTATTCTCTTAGGATAAATTTCCAAGAACATAATTACTAGGTCAGAGAACCTAGTGGTTTGTAGGACTTTGAGATATGGGCCCACTTTACTTACCCCCTCTCCCAGGGTACTCTTAATATTGTTCTTGTCTTGAAGTAATTAGCAATTCTTTCTACCCTAATGTCTGTGTCATACTCAGGGAGCATACTTTTAATTTCTTCATTAGAATCTGTGTTACAGTCATATTGTATGATCCCTTAGACTTACACTCCATTCTATGACTGCTCAGAGCTCGGCTTAAATCACACAAAGGCCTTTTTTCTTTTTTAGCTACACCCACTCCCCCTAAAGCTTTTTTAAAAATTTCTCTCTACTTCCCCGCCCCCCCCACACACAGTTGTCTGCTCTCTTGTGTCCATTCGCTGTGTGTTCTTTGTGTCCGCTTGCATTCTCAGCGGCACTGGGAATCTGTGTCTCTTTTTGTTGCGTCATCTTGCTGCGTCAGTTCTCCATGTGTGCAGCGCCACTCCTAGGCAGGCTATGTTTTTTTCACGCGGGGTGCCTCTCCTTGCCGGGCGCAGTCCTTGCATTTGGGGCTCCCCTATGTGGGGGGGTGCCCCTGCGTGGCATGACACTTCTTGCATGTAGCAGCACTGCGTGTGGGCCAGCTCACCACATGGGTCAGGTGCCCTGGGTTTGAACGTGGACCTTCCGTGTGGTAGGTGGACGCTCTATTGGTTGAGCCACATCTGCTTCCCCCAAAGCTTTTTGTTTTTTTTTTAAAGATTTATTTATTTATTTCTCCTTCCCCCTACCCCCCACCCCAGTTGACTATTCTCTGTGTCTAGTTGCTGCGTCTTCTTTGTCCGCTTCTGTTGTCAGTGGCACGGGAATCAGTGTTTTTTTTCATTGCATCATCTTGTCGTGTCAGCTCTCCGTGTGTGCGGCACCATTCTTAGGCAGGCTACACTTTCTGTCGCCCTGGGCGGCTCTCCTTATGGGGCGCACTCCTTGCGTGTGGGGCTCCCCTATGTGGGGGACACCCCTGCGTAGCACTCCTTGCATGCATCAACACTGTGTATGGGCCAGTTCCACATGGGTCCAGGAGGCCCGGGGTTTGGACCGCGGACCTCCCATGTGGTAGACAAACGTCCTAACCACTGGGCCAAGTCCGCTTCCCCCAAAGCTTTTTTAATGCAGGTATTTTTAGCTTCTCTTTTAAGTTCATAATTTAGCCCACCACCAAAAAATGAATTCTTACAGCAAAAGTTTATTTTAAAAGTTGGAAAGGGAATCCCAGGTAATCATTTTCTTTGCAAATTAAGTTTGGTGACTTTTTGTTGTTGTTGTTTAATAAATACTTTTGATATTTTGCTGTGTGCAAGAGCACTTTCCTTCGAAGAGGAACCCAAATTATCATGACTTGAAACAGTTTACTTCGGTGTTGGAAAACATTTGGTTGTGGATTTATTGTTAAGAAAGGATCACGGAGATTTATATGTGCACATAGGAAATTTCTAATACTGTTTGACAGTATCTTAGAAACTTTATGAAAAGGATAAAAGCAAGTAGCAATAGAATCAACCAGAGTTTTCTGATGAGATTTTTTGGGAAATCCTTTCAAAGATTTTAATTATCACAAAATGCATCTGGTATTGTGAAACATGTAGAAAGTTACTTAGTTAATTAATAGTCCTTTGTGGATGAAAGAGAAATAATCTCCATAAGATGTTTTCATTGCCCAGGACTAAGGAAAGATAGGTGTCTTATTCTCCAGGTGGTAGGGATGTAGAAAGTGGGCAACTACATGTGTATATACATGTGTGGATCCACCAAAACCCAATCCAGATGTTTGCAGTCCCTTGGGAAACCCTGCCACTATGCCTACTTTCCTCTCAAACTGTTCAAATTAGCAGACATATCAATGGATGTGTGTTACTACAGGTTTCTTGGGCTTCCCTTTAGCCAAAACCATACTGATTAGTTTTCTTGAGGCCAAGTTCCATTATTTGGAAAGAACACTTCAAATATTGATACCTTATAACTGATTCCACTTTTAAATATCCTATCCTGTTTTCCCATTAAACACAGTTGTATTTTTCAGACCATATCCAGTTCGTGATATCTAATTGTAGCCGGGGTGCTTTCCCTTAGCTCTTCACACCTGCAAACCTGGCATTATTGGGATGCTTAGCATTTCCCTATCAGAATGCCAGATTGTCATCATATCATTTCTTTTTTTTTTCTTTTTCTTTTTCTTTTTTTTTTTTTTTCCGTACCACTTCTTAAACAATAAATATACAGAATACTCCTTATACAATAAAGAGTATAAAATTCATAAGGGAGAAGGAATTTTCTGCTAGATAAAAGCTTACTATTTTAGTCTATCCATAAGATGAAATAATGTTCAGCCATAAAGAATGAAGCACTAATATATACTACAGCATGGATGAAAACATGTGCTAAGTGAAAGCAGTCAGACACGTAAGACCACATATTGTGAAGTGTTCAGAGTAGGTGAATCCATCAAGACAGAAAGTAAATTAGTGGTTGCTAGAGCCTGGGGACAGGAGGAGAATGGCAGTGACTGCTAATGGATACTGAGTTTCTCTTGGGGGTGATGAGAGTATTCTGGAATTAGATGGTGTTGATGGTTGTACAGCCTTTTTTTTTTTTATTTTTAAAGATTTATTTATTTATTTATTTCTCTCCACCCTCCCCGCCCCGCCTCAGTTGTCTGCTCTCTGTGCCCATTTGCTGTGTGTTCTTCTGTGACCACTTACATCCTATCAGCGGCACTAGGAATCTGTGTTTCTTTTTGTTGTGTCATCTTGCTGTGTCAGCTCTCCGTGTGTGCGGTGCCATTCTCAGGCAGGCTGTACTTTCTTTCGCGCTGGGCGGCTCTCCTTACCGGGCGCACTCCTTGCGCGTGGGGCTCCCCTATGTGAGGGACACCCCTACGTGGCAGGGCACTCCTTGCGCGCATCAGCGCTGCGCATGGGCCAGCTCCACACGGGTCCAGGAGGCCCGGGGTTTGAACCATGGACCTCTCATGTGGTAGACGGATGCCCTAACCACTGGGCCAAGTCCTCTTCCCTGTACAACCTTTTGAATATACTAAAAGTCACTGAATTATTAACGTTAAAAACGTGAATTTTATGTTACATGAATTATAGTTCAGTTTAAAAAACTTACTATTTTAAGACAAACGATCTCTGTATGAGACCTTACAGAACTGTGGTTGCACTATAATGGGTTACATGGTAAATGGTGACATCACTTCCTACCTATGTGACTTTGGGTAAGTTATTCAATCTCTTTGAGTATGTTTCTCATCTTAAAATGGGATGACTGCTACCTACCTTTTTTACAGAGTTGTTTTGAGGCAGAAACATAACTGTAAGTGTTAAACATAGTGTCTATGAAATACCCACAGGGAATGTTTTAGGTGTAACTTATCAGGCCACACCGTGCATGAGGTTTACTTAGGACAGAAGACAGGGAAAACAGATTGCCAGTAGTGCAGTATCCAGTATTAGTGGAATTAGCCCTCCCATCAGTGTGTGCCCCAGTCCACACAGCTGTCCAGGTAACAAGTCTGGAACAAAGGAATGAGACTCACCGGTGCAGGGCAGCCTCAGGACCTCAAGCAGACTGAGCTCTTTTGTTACAGCTCCACAGACAGAACTTCCAGGGTCCATGCAAGGGACATGCCCAGGTCCCGGAATCACCACGTTCATGGAATCCCAAAGCCAAGGCCTCTCCATCGTATATTTATAGATCATTTACAGTTTCTCCCTATCACGATGCAACTTACCAATCAGGATTCATAAGTGATACTGCCTGATAACACAGTTGACCTTTTGTCTTCATCAGGGTTCCATTAGAATACAGAGCCAGAAAGTTAAACAAAGGTCCAGTTTTCATGCAGTGGGGAAAGGAGTTTTTTTTGTTTGTTTTACATTATTCACAGCCTGACACTTAGTAAGTGTTCAATAAATGTGTGAGTGGTTATTTTGCTTTTGCATGCCCATACTGGACCTTCCAAAACTCTCATCGCCTGTGAAGTGTTCTTCCTTAACACCTAACAATTTCTGGGAGACTAGCCTTTGTGTCATATATCTAAGTCTAGGTTTAATCCTGCCGTATCCTTTCTGTTCTCCATACTTCTCAGCCTTGCACAGTGGTCTTTCACCAATGTCTCTCCTGCTCTGCTGAACTTTTATCATCCCCCACGTAGCACTAACGGTGCTATTCCAGACACAGCAGTTTTTTCTGGTAGTTGCCTTGAGCTGGCCTCAGGCTAGGGAAACTTCCCATTGGTTTGTCTCAAACTGGGGAAAGATGACTCCCCTTTGGACTTAAATGGGTCCCAAAGCAGTGTTATTTTGGCCCCAAATGTGTTATAAGAGTTTATCTATTAAATAGTTCTTTAAGTTCTTATGTATATCCCTTTTCCTAGAATGTATATGTGCATCCACGGAGTTGGGCTGGCGATAGTTTTGAGTAACAACTGTTATGTTTTTTCCAGGTTTTCTGCTTCTTTCATTAATCTTGAGCTTTAAAGTCATACTTCTTAAGTTTCACTCCTTTCCTAGGAGTGAATTCTTCGGCACTCCTTGCACTATCAGTTTCCCAAACATAAAGAGACATGATTAAGATTATGGAGAAATAGAGAATTGCTTTATACTTTCGCTTTTATTGTCATTATCTCTCCAACAGAGTATTTTCATAGTTGCTTTTATGCCTTCCCTTAAAATAAGTCATCAGTAGTATCTAGGGGTTATTTCTCAAAGAAGGGTTGTTAGGCATATTGTGACACTATTTGATACAGCACTTGAAATGGGACTACCATCTGTTCACTGGATTTTAATTTGCAATTTGAAGGAGACCAAAAGTGCTGATTCTTCTGGGTTTGCATCCGGAGGGCATAGTGCACAATTCGTCGGACAGACTCATTTTCTATAAACCTAAAAACTAAAATCATAATAATTGCACTTCATATTTTACAGTGTGTGGACCAGTTGACAAAGATCCAAACTGAATTACAAGAGACGGTGAAAGATTTAGCTAAAGGCAAAAAGAAGTATTTTGAGACTGAACAAATGGCTCATGCAATACGAGAGAAAGCTGACATCGAGGCCAAGTATGTGTTTTTAGCATTTCTGAAAAATTGATTATGTAAATAAATGTTATCCTTGCTAATTCTTTACTCCCTGATAAATACAGGGTGTATACTAACTGTTAGGCTATGTTGGTTTCATTTGATCTACAAATTTTATGTACTTTAGATCACATTTTTTAAAATATTGGCTGATTTTTATCTAAATTAATATAGCAAAATGAGAATATTTGATTTTTCAGATTTTTGAATTAAATTGAATTTTGAAAGGAAAAGAAGATAAATGAGTATTGTATTTATTGCTAAGTTGAAAGCTTAGCAAAAGTGGTTAAAGTTGCTCTGGTATCTGACTAGCAGCATTTAAGAGACTCATTTTTTACACTATATTTTAAATCAGTTGTAATTGGAAAACCCTGTGATCCTCATGATGCTATGGAAGGACCATGTACGTAAACATATGCAAGTAGACAAGAGCACTGACCTTTGTATAGAAAACCTGCCTAGGTGCAGTTTTTTTCTCCCATGTATATATAATTGTATATGTTTGTTTTAGCAACTCTTCACTTCAGTATATGTGAATAAGATCTTTATTTTGGGAGTATTTAGGAAAAGAAGAAACTGACAATTGATAATAGAGTTATAAAGCAAACAATAGACATTTTTGCTGTGACAACTTGAGGAAAGAGAAAGAGAGAAAAAGTAAACCTACTTCATAGAACTGGACTCTGAAGGGGTCTGTGGGAAGGAGAGTTGAGAATCAATTCACTGAGCTTAGTGATGTAAAATCTAGGAGTCTACACTTCTAGCCATGAAATCAGAAAGGCTTTTAACACTTGTACAAACACACTGGCAAGGAGCGAATGTTTTTCTAATATGTTTTTACCTGTAAGAAACTTCATAAGCATCTTGTGAAAAATCAGGACTCTGGAAAGTTAATTTAGTAGGAATAGATAATAAACGAGTACTCAAATAAAAACTAACTGTTACTAAAAATTTAATGATCCCTTAATTTGGTTTACTACCTATAGTTTTATTTTTGTGATCATAAAAATATATCCTATACTTTCATAGAGTCAATGAACCAATCTTCCCAATAAAACCTAAAGTTTTTAGATTAGGAAATTTCTGTTGGGGAGAAAAAGCGGTGCTCACTGGGATGTGGAGACTAATGATTGCAGATGGAAAGTTTATTGGGAAGCTCTCCCAACTGAGGGAGTCAAAGAATAGACTTCAACCCACCTGTGGAAGGGAGAATATGAATTTATACAGTAACTTCCTAGGCGGGGAAATGATAGTCAGTGGGAGGGGGTCGAGGGTCTGAGTGAGGTGCAGGGGCCAATAGGAAGCCCTAGAGGTGAACATTTTCCCTTGTATGGCTAGAAGGCAGTGGGCTAGGGAGCTAGGTTTTCTTGGAATGCTGGAGGAGCAGGTGGTGCTTTGATCTGGAGAGGGTGAAGGTCTCTATCTCACTTAACTCCTGTCTCCACGTGGTTTCTTTGTTCAACCTTTGCGGTCAGTGCTGTTCTTTCAGACGTGGAGGCTATTGCGGGAGGCGGGCTTGTCTTTTCTCAGTGCATGTCGGAGGGAACTGAGCTACAGTTTGTTAATTATTGCAAACCTAGTGAGGGGGAGCCTCTAAAAATTTCCATCAATAATATCTTGTCATGGTGGTTTTTAGGAACTTGTCTTTTAAACCTCTCAAATTCTAAAGCACAGCTGACAGATTTGTAGAGCAGATATAAATACCTAATTGAACCAAACCCTATGTGGGTGGATATGGGGATAGTGGAGGGATATTCCTGAGAAAGTATATGTTTGTCAGGCTTTAATGCTTAACTGCTAATTCTAACCCTAGAAAAACTCCCTTTTAATACGATCCAAATTCACAGGGCCACAACAAATTATGTATTTTAGTCCAATGTATAACTTTTCTGAAAATTAACTACAGAGTAAGAAATGCCTATTTTTATCTTCATTCATTCACTAAATGTTTATTGAATAATTACTATGGGTACAGAGGTGAGTAAAATAAGCTTGTGTCCTTAAAGATTTTATTTTATTTTATTTTTTAAAAGATTTATTATTTATTTATTTATTTCTCTCCCCCCCCCCCCCTCAGTTGTCTGCTCTCTGTGTCCATTCACTGTGTGTTCTTCTGTGACCGCTTCTATCCTTATCAGGGGCACTGGGAATCTGTGTTTCTTTTTGTTGCGTCATCTTGCTTTGTCAGCTCTCTGTGTGTGTGGCACCATCCCTGGGCAGGCTACACTTTCTTTTGCGCTGGGTAGCTCTCCTAACGGGGCGCACTCCTTGCACGTGGGGCTCCCCTAAGCTGGGAACACCCCGTGTGGTACTACACTCCTTGCGCGCATCAGCACTGCATGTGGGCCAGCTCCACACGGGTCAAGGGGTTTGAACGCGGACCTCCCATGTGGTAGGCAGACGCCCTATCCGTTGGGCCAAGTCCGCTTCCCCCTTGAAGATTTTAAAGCCTAGAATTAAAGCAGTTTGGCTCAATGGATAGAGCATCCACCTACCACATGGGAGGTCCAAGGTTCAAACCCAGGGCCTCCTGACCCATGTGACGAGCTGGCCCACGCGCAGTGCTGATGTACAAGGGATGCCGTACCATGTACAGGGGTGTCCCCTGCATAGGGGAGCCCCATGCGCAAGGAGTGCACCCCGTAAGGAGAGCCACCCCATGCAAATAAAGTACAGCCTGTCCAGGACTGGGGCCACACACATGAAGAGCTGATGCAGCAAGATGACTCAACAAAAAGAGATACAGATTCCCAGTGCCATACAGGTGAACACAGAAGAACACACAGTGAATGGACACAGCAGATAAATGGGGGGGGGGGGAAGGGAGAGAAATTTTTAAAAATAAATAAATAAAGCCTAGAATTAGAGGCAACTGCATTTAAAAGTAACTTTTTGTTATGTTTATTCACAGTAGACTCAAAGAAATTAAGTGCCTAAAGTTACTCAGCAAGTGATTATTTACAACAGTAGTGTTGTACGAAAGCAAAGAGAATGAGGAGACTATTTTTAGCTGCTAAGGGAATCTTTTACAGAAGAAGGGACATTTGGACAGAGTCTTAAAGAATGGATGTGATTTTACTAGGTAGAGATGAGAAAGAAGATCAGGAAGAAGTGAAGACTAGACAACGTAAAGTCTTGGTAGATAGTGGGCTATGCGTTTGGAGAGACCGTAAAGACTGTGGGATACAGTTTGAAGGAATGAGTTTCCATTTTGCATATGTAGATTCTGAAGATCCTGGGGGGACATTTGTAAGGGAGCTGAATGTCTGGCCCTCAAATGTGGGAATGTGGCCAGAACATCTCTCTTCAGGGTCATTTGGCTATCAGATGATAGTTATAGGGATGAATTCATACATAGAATGAGATGAGAATAATTTCGAACTCTGAGAAACACTAACATTTTAGGGTTATAATGGGAATAGGAAACCCCAGTGTAGTTCATTATTTTTTTTTCCTAGACTGTAATCTTTGAGGACAGGAACTGTTCTACTCTACCTATCATTAATTATATCTACCTTAGTACTACACAAGAAGTGTATGAGGATTAGCAAATGAAGCAGAAGCCAAAAACTTAAAACCTTTTATTGGAAAATCCAGGTATAAGTCAACCCATTTGGGTTGTGACGATAGGAAAAAGAGAGTTGAGTACCCCCCCTAACCTAGCCTTCTTACCCTGGACAGGCTCTCTCATATCTTAAGCTTGTGGCCTTTGCTTTTTTAGATCAAAATGAATATAAATCTGATTAATAAAAATGTAAAAAAAAAACATGTAATATAAATATGATAAGGTAGAAAATAATAGTAATTTCTTAGACCCAGTTTTATTAACAGTGATGAAATAGTTGAAGATGCATATGTGTACATCCCTGAATGCTTTTTTTCTTCCAAGTAAGATGAGAAGCTTCTTTTGCTGTCCTCCTCACATTTGCTCACCTGAGACTGGCTATTCAAGTCTTCCAATCCCAAGTAGTCCTAATACTTCACATTATGGCATAGCTGCCAGCACTGGCATTGAATTCTCCCATGGCAATCACCATGACACTGCAGTCAAGACAAACATTGCAGCTTCAGAAATCACTGTTGTGGGATGTTAGCTTTTCCTTAACATCCGGCTTGACTTTCTCCCTGCATTATCTCTAATTGTTTGAATAAAACCTGAATATTTTTACTACTGATTGTTAAATTGTGGTTCCCTCTCCAAATTGAAAGGGCTCAAGGGAGATAAGGGTGCCAGAATGGGAGAAGATTAAATAGAGAAAACAATATCATACAGGATAGAGAGTCAAGGACTTTTTCTTTGGTTAGAACACCTAAAGAGTAGAAGAGGCAAGAGCTAAAGCAAGAACTTTTAATTGGGGAAATAATGGAATTAAGGACTTTCTAAAGCCTGGTCAGTATCGTCCTGCAGGTTGCATTCCTGGTATTGTTACAGCAGGTCACACACGCCTGCTGATCTTTTCCACCCTAGGTTGGTGGTGTCTGGGCTGCCTTGCAGGAAGTAAAGTTTGTAAAATTGTGTGGCACTGGGAATAACCTGTGGTTTGTTGGCTCATGTTTATTAGGATATACCAATATGTATTGAAGTTTTCTTTGTCAAATTGCATTTTTGTTCAGGATGTTTCTATATCGATCCTAATGTTTTCTGTTTCATCATAATATTAAAATCTTTCTGTAATAAATGTAAAGGAAAATAAACATTCCTCTTTGTTTACCTTTTTTTTAAACAACTTTCAGCTTTTAAAAAAAATTTTTTGTTTACCATTTTAAATTCTATTTTACAATAGTGTCTTTAAAAGAGTCACTTTAAAAAATAGTAACTAATATTATTACTAAATTATTATTTTTACTTTATGATGTAATTTGATAATTTTATTAAACATAATTTTCTACTTTTATTCTAGATCTAAACTTAGTCTTTTTCAATCAAGAATCAGTTTACAGAAAGCAAGTGTAAAGGTAAGTTTTTGAAAACTGTATTTCACAATTGAGAAACCTCTTAGATTGGTTCTTTTGAGGGCAAAGCATTTTAAAGTCATTAACTCAGGAACTTTCTTCCTGGTGCATGGGGGTGTTCCATCCAGGCGTCAGCACTCTGACTCGACATTCTTTGCTGCTTAAGACTGCTTTAGGGAGAGTCTGTTGTCTTTCTCTCTTCCTAATCTTGCTTCAGTAGTTTGTCCTTATCCCTTAATCCAGTAGACAGTCCACGGGCTTTAGAAAACTATACGAAATCCATTTCATGTATGCTTACAGATGTTCTGAACCAGAAGCAAGTGAGTTTTTCTTGTGGGATCCTCAGGTTGTAGAATGCCAGCTACATAAGCTCAGTGACCTGGCCGTGGCTGCCAGGCTCCCAGCTGGCGTGCAGTTCCCCTGGCCCATTAGGACTGTGGATTTTTAAAATGCTGTTTTCTAACTCTACTAGATTTAACCATGCCTTCGAAGATAAGGAACTTATTCATTTGGGAATCTTTATTTTCCCATCTGAATAAAATGAGCAGAATTATTTTGAAGATCTCTAGAAAGCTTTGGTTGTATGTTAAGTGTAAATAAAAAATATTTGGAAACACCACGTTACTGTTCTAATCACTTTAATTCTGCAAGAGTGCTGAATAATTTTTCTAAGCATATAAATGTTTTTCCCCACCTGATTACTCTTAGTTGGGAACCATTAATTGTCAGCTAAGAGTGGTATCCTTAAATATTTTTCAGTATAATATCAGTTTGGACTGATTTCTCTCTTTCCTTTTTTTTTTTTTAACTGTGTTTTAGTTAAAAGCCCGACGATCTGAGTGTAATTCTAAAGCTACTCATGCAAGGAATGATTATCTTCTTACATTAGCAGCAGCAAATGCACATCAGGATCGCTACTATCAAACAGATTTAGTTAACATTATGAAGGTAATATGGCCTTAATATCTATACTAATTTTGTTTCATTAAAAAAAAAATCTCATGAATTGGGTGTTGGGTATATGGGATCAAGTCTGTAGAATAGCAGCCAGGTTACTGGGCATTTCCTTGGCATATACTTGTTGTTTGGGTGAACTCTGTGCCAGGTAATTCTGAATTAATTTTTAATTTAAAAATGTTTCAAGCCAAATCATAGTAATGGATTGTATTATTCTCAAGCAAAGGCTGGTATTTACGGTATAGTGGTTATTGATATTAGTAATACCTCGGCTGGGGAACTATTTCTGAGATGTTTCCTAAGACTCAGATCATTAGTATCGATACAGTACCGAAACTACTAAAACTAGTCAGAATCTTGAAGCATCTTCTTAATCATCAGAAAAAGACTGATGTTTTTTGTTGTTGGTTGTATACTTACTTTCTGAAAAGTGGATTATATTTTTATATTGTATCTCTTAAGTAACCTGAATTCTTTATTAATCAGAATATTAGCCATCAACTGTGTCTGATAATTATGTGGCAATTTTTTTAATTTAAAAACTTAGAATTTTAAAGTGTCATAATTTTATCCTATTAATAGGTAAAATTATGCAGTAATACTAGATGATTTTGAAGTACCTATGGGACAAACAGGAGAATGTGTTTAGTAGCTATATGAAGATGTCTGTACTTAGGGCGTTACTCTGAAATATATATAGATAGTTGGAGTACAGTTTCTCATGTACCCAACCTTGTTCACAGTCGTTTCCTGTTTTTACCATCCGTATACACTTTGACTTTCACTGAGGATCTATACAGAAATAAAGGAAACAGCGTGGAGAAGAAAGCCTTTTGAACTTGCTGCCAGGTTCCCCCCTGTTCCTGGCAGACAGCCTCTGCTTTGGATTGAGTTTCATCCTTCCTGTCTTCTGAGGGACCCAAACATTTGATTATTTTTTTCTTTCTCTTAAATTTCTAGCCCATCCTCCTCAAATACATTATTCTTAATGATTGTTGAACACAGTACATTTGAAGAATTGCTTGCTTTAGGAATCAGCTGAGAATAGGCATGCAGCCTGAGTAATACTCTTTTTTATAATGTCTCTGAGAAGGAGATAAAATCTGCTCAGGAACTCTTAAGTTCTTTCCTTGAAAGTAGAGACAGGAGATTCCCTGGGACTTTCTGGGAGAAACAGGAGAAGATAATAGGGGAATTAAACTGGCCTAAATGATATCCAGTTGCAAATTTTAAAAATTTCCTTTTCACTACTTGATTCCCCTTTTTCTATCTTCTACCCCTTTGTGGCTTCTGCTGTTTATAATAGGTAAGGGAGACAAGGGATTGTTTTGACACCCCAGATGAGAGCTCTGCATACATTTTTCCATAAAAAATTGAATGTAGAGGTTTAGGTGTTTTAGTATCTAATTAGCTGTTACATAGTGTTTCAGATTTAAAAGACCAACTTGGCTTCCCATTGTGATAAGTCAAACAGCTAGTTTACTAAAGAATATTGTTAGCACAGCTTGCACTTGAAGTTGTGATTTCTTATAGACTGTCTACCATTAGGTCAAAACTGATAACTATATATTTGTGTGTGTGTGTGTATATATATATATTTCCCTTTGAATACTTTAAAATGAACATTGGCCAGCTGTCAGTGTATTGTGTATCCTTGAATTTATTTTGTAGTCTTCATGCATGTATTTGATCAGCATTGGGTAAATTATGCTTCAGATTATCGTTTCATGAAACATTGTAGGGTACTGATTGAATTGATCCAAATAGGAACACAACTCCTTTATATCCCTTAAAACTGAGAAAATACATTCTCAGTTTTCCTGTTACATTTATTAACTCATTCTCTTCCGTAGTATGGGAAAACTCCCATCAGTCATGCTTAGCTACTTCATAAATTTCTATCATTAAATTAACAGTGGCCCTTAGCTGCCTTTCTTGAATATGTCCATTTTTCTGAATTGTTGTTAAGATGATAATGACCTAGAATCTTTAAAAAGTTATATGGATAGCTTGGAAACAGGAGATTTGGTTCATTGATTTAGTCATATAAATTTAAAGTCACTTACAGTATGCTAGGTGCTGGGCTAGGCAGAGGGAAGAGGCAAAGGTGAGTAAGACATAGTCCTTTTTCTCAGAGCTCAGTCTCGTAGAACAGAGATATACAGAAATGATTACAAATAAGAATAATGAAACACTGCTACAGAACTGTGGGTAGTAATAATAAGAGCTATCTTTTTAAAAATTGCTTTATATTATCCTAGTCACTTTAGACATGCTATCCTTTCTCATTCTTTCTTATCTTGGTTAGATTTCATAGTTCATTATTTAAATAATACTATAAACTCTAATCTTTACTGTCTTACAAAGGAAATGAAATGGAAACTCAGCTCTGTATGAACCCAGATAACCTCTTTCTCTACACCTGCATTCAAATAGCCAAGTACTGCTGAAGAAAATCTTTCCAGAAAGCAGAGTCACAATCTTAAACTAATACTAGAACCAGTCTCAGTTGGGCCCTCTGCACTGCTTAGTAATCCTACTGTATATCCCAGTTAATTTTCCTACTATTCTTAACAATTATTTCAACTTAATTTGTTCTCCCCAAAACTCAGTTATCCCTTTTCTTTCACACTTAGCATGCAGTCTTTCCTCCTGATATATAGGGAAGATAGAAGCTGTCAAAAGGCAACTGCCTTACTGTTCCTGTACCTGCCTTGATCTGTTTTCCACGCTCCTCCAAGGAGTCTTGGTAGCGGCTCATTCCTCCTGTCTAAAGATGGTCTTTCCACCTGCCTCTGGACCTTACCGGTCTCATGCTGTCCTGCCTTCTCAGGCACCAAAGCAATTCATTGTTCGTTCTTCCCCTTATATTTCTGGACAGTCTATCCTTAGCTTAAAAAGATGGTCTGGGGTTATGGGGCCTTGGTGATGACAGCCCTCATTGTGTCTTTTGAGTTACACTCTTTAGTCTAGATGTAAATTGCCCTCTATGTGTGTCCAGTTCAATGCAGCCATCCTGAGATCCCTCTTCGCCCCTCTCCTGTGTTGGATCTCCAGTTTTCTGTATCATATGTTTTATTTTTTACTTAGTTTACTTGCTTCTTTGGTGGAATACATCCTCCAGTAGTTTCTTGAGAAAGGGACTATGAGAGATCAATTTTTTGCAATACTATGTTTATGAAAATGTCATTATTCTGTTCTTTTCATTGGGTTTAAAGGCTGAAAAAACATTTTTTTCAAACGTTGTGGTCAGTACTCCAGTGTTTTCTTGTTTGCTGTGTCAATATTGAAAATCCAAAGCCAACCTGGTTCTTGATTCTTTGTATCTGATCTGCTTTATTTTTTCTTTTTATTTATTTTTTTTAAAGATTTATTTCATTTATTTCTCTCCCCTTCCCCCATTGTCTGCTCTCTGTGTCCATTCATTGTGTGTTCTCCTGTGTCCGCTTGCATTATCTGGCAGAACTGGGAAACTGCATCTCTTTTTTGTTGTGTCATCTTGCTGCGTCAGCTCTCCATGTGTGTGGCGCCACTCCTGGGTGGGTTGCCCTATTTTCACTGGGGCGGCTCTCCTTGAGGGGCACATTCCTTGCATGTGGGACTCCCCTGCATGGGGGCGCCCCTGCGTGGCACAGCATCAGCGCTGCTCGTGGGCCAGCTCCACACGGGTCAGGAGGCCCTGGAGATCGAACCCTGGACCCTCCATATGGTAGACAGACACTCTAATCGGTTGAGCCACTTCCACTTCCCGTATTTTTTTCGTTTTAGAAGCTTATGAAGTATCTCAATGTGTCTTTTGGCTTATTGGATGAATTCTTTCCTTTTATTTTCATTTTCTGGTATTCCTGGTATGAAGATGTTAGATATCCTGGCATGGTCCTTTCACTTTTTTTTGCCAGTATTTTCCATCTTTGTTATTATGCTCTACTTCCTGGAAGATTTCCTCATTTTGTATTTAAACTCTTCTATTGAATGTTTACATTTTCAGCATGGTGTTAATATCCAGTGTCTCTTTTTTGTTCTCTTAGTGTTCCTTTTTTATCGCATGTTCTAATACAATATCTTTTCTTTTTAGCCCTGATGGTGTCAGTCATGGACTTTATTTAAAGTTTTCTTTTCCCTGTACACGCTTTCTAAGCCTGTGATAGTGTTTGTCAACTTTGAGCTGCTCAGACCCTACCCCCACTCCCTTGGTTCCTTCATCACATCTTCAGATCTCTCCTCGCATGCTGCTCTCTCAGGGAAGACTTTCACTCACCTCCTCAGCCTGGTTATCCCACCATCACCGCCAAGTCCTGTGGCATCATAAGATGTTTTATGTTTTCTTTGCAGCACTTAACACAGTTGCAATTTTACATTTATGTGTGAGATTATATGATAAATGCTTTATCTCCCCCTCAACTGTATAGTCCTCAATGAGGACTTATATTTGTTTTACTTAAGACATTATCTTTGCTACATACTCCAGTGTGTGGTTCCTAATAAGTGTTAAATGTTTGTAAATTAGTGTTTACTGAATGAATGAGTGAATGAACAGTAAATCTCATTTTAATCCTCACAGAGTCAATCATTTCTATTTTACAAGTGAGGAAATTATGACGAAGCTTGGATTCAACGCTGGCAAGTCCAACAGCAGAGCCAGTGTCATCTAGTTCCTTGGCCCTATTTCTTCTTCCCATGTTAAATGGATATAATCCCGCACTATTTTATCTCTTTGGCTTCTGTGAGGAGCAAATGAGATAATGAAAAGTGTATTACAAATTTTAAAACTTGGTATCCATATTTTATATTGTCTTTTTAAGTTACAAATCCTATTAATATTTTATATATATATATATATATATTGAGGTACCAAACCGGGGATTGAACCAGGACCTTGTATGTGGGAGGCTGGTGCTCAACCACTGAGCCACATTGGCTCCCTTGAGTTGGCTCGCTCGTCTATCTGCTCATTTGTTTTTACTCGTTGTTTGTTTTTTGTTTTTTTTTTAAGGAGGCACTAGGAATCAAACTTGGGACCTCCCATGTGGGAGGCAGGTGCTCAACTGCTTGAGCCACATCTGCTCTCAATATTATATTTTTAAATAGGTCTTTTAATTTTTTGTTTCATTTTTGGGGGGCAGTGGGAGATAGTTATAGAAGAGAACCTGAATGCTTGGGAGTGAGAATGGAACAACTATTTAGGTGCCTAGCATTGTTAGGTACTCTGACTCCTCCCCCCATAACAACAACCTCCTCCATCATCATGAGACATTCATTGCACTTGGTGAATACATCTCTGAGCACTGCTGCACCTCATGGTCAATGGTCCACATCATAGCCCACACTCTCCCACAGTCCACCCAGTGGGCCATGAGAGGACATACAATGTTGACTGCGTACTTTTAAATAATTATTTCATTTAGTTTTCACAGTAACTTTCAAGTTAAATGGCATTATCCCTGTTTTATAGGTTAGACATCAGAAGCTAAGTAAGGTTCAGTTTTCAGTTCACATGAATAATAGGACAGTCTCTGTGACATCACAGCCTATGCGCTTTCCTACATACCATTCCAATCTTCTGGATAGTAAAAATTAGTATGGAGCAGATGTAGCTCAGTGGTTGAGTGCCTGCCTCCCCCATATGAGGTCCTGGGTTCAATCTCTGGTACCTCCTTTTTTAAAAAAGTAATCAGTAGCATGTTATGAATGTCTTAAATTGTGAGAAAATTGCAAAATAAAATTATCAATTGAAAATTGCAAATTCTCCCCTGTTCTAACTGTTGTAAAGAATAAAGAACTCACAGATGAAAGGCTTGGCAAAGAACAGAGTTGAGGGCTTTTAATGTTGGAGTTTTGATTTTGGAGTTTGATGCTGAAGACTTAAACTGGGGCCCTGGGAAGTCAGCACGCAGAAGAAAGAGAAGCCAGCCCCAGGAAGGAAGGAACCTTGAAGCCAGAGTAAGCAAGCCCCAGAAACGTAGGAACCCAGGAAGCCTGAACCCTCGCAGATGTTGGCAGCCATCTTGCTCCAACACGTGAAAATAGACTTTGGTGAGGGAAGTAACTATGCTTTATGGCCTGGTATCTGTAAGCTCCTACCCCAAATAAATACCCTTTATAAAAACATTTCTTTTTGGAATTCATCAATTAACACTGGGGTAGTGGATTTGGCTCAGTAGATAGAGCGTCTGCCTACCACATGGGAGGTCCACGGTTCAAACCCCGGGCCTCCTTGACCCATGTGGAGCTGGCCCACATCAGTGCTGATGCGCCCAAGGAGTGCCGTGCCATGCAGGGGTGTCCCCCACGTAGGGGAGCCCCACGCGCAAGGAGTGCGCCCCATAAGGAGAGCCGCCCAGTGCGAAAAAAGTGCAGCCCTCCCAGGAGTGGTGCTGCACACACGGAGAGCTGACGCAGCAAGATGATGCAACAAAAAAGAGACACAGACTCCCGGTGCCGCTGACAAGCGGACACAGAAGAACACAGAGCAAATGGACACAGAGAGCAGACAACTGGGGGCGAGGGCGGGGAAGGGGAGAAAAATAAATGAAAAATAAATCTTAAAAAAAATAAATAACACTGATGCCGAGTGGGAATAATTCAGTGATTGAGCACCTGCTTCACATGTAGGAGGTCACAGGTTCAATACCTAGTACCTCCTAAAAAAATAAAAAATGAAAAAATAACATTAACACTGAGAAATTTTTGAATGTTTTTATTAATACATTTAAAAATAACAAAATTACTTACCACACTAATGAAAGAAGTTGTTAATGTGGGGGAAGGTGGGATGTGTAGGGAGTGGGGCATATGGGAATCCCTTATATATTTTTATGTAACATTTTATGTATCTAAGTATCTTTTAAAAACAAATAAAAATATTTCTTAAAAATCACATGTAAACATGAACAATATTATCATGATAAATATTTTCTAAAACAAAATTGTGAGAAAAGGGACATTTGTTTTACATTTTTGCAACACTTGAAAGAACACAGCTGAATTTTCATAGTTCCTATTACATTTATTCTGTTACTGTATGTTGTATAGGTTGAAGTATATGAAGAAAATCCAGCCTTGCACAGATAGGTTGTTGGAAAGGGGGAGTGTAGTGTTTTAATAGCCTTTTCACAAAAATGTGAATATTCCTCAATGCCTCACCAAAAATTAACAAGTGGGGTTATTTTTTAAAGGCTATTTGCAATGTGAAGTCTAAAACCATATATACAGCTACATATATAGTAATGTTACATTAAAAGCCTCTCTTGCGCTTTGAAAGCCTCTGTTACCTGTACATGGCTTATTATTTTTTGTTTACTTTTTTAAAAAAATTTTTTTGTCTTTATTTATTTTTAATGTTACATTTAAAAAATATGAGGTCCCTATACACCCCCCCACCCCCCTCACCCCACTCCTCCATCATCATGGGACAGTCATTGCACTTGGTGAATACATCTCTGAGCACTGTTGCACCTCATGGTCAATGGTCCACATTATAGTTTACACTCTCCCCCAGTCCACCCAGTGGGTCATGGGAGGACATAAAATGTCCAGCATCTGTCCCTGCAGTACCACCCAGGACAATTCCAAGTCCTGAAAATGCCCCCACATCATATCTCTTCTTCCCTCTCCCTACCCTCAGCAGCTACCATGGGCACTACAATTTCTTCCATTACTAATCACAATAGTTCTGTAGAAGAATATCAGTAAGTCCATGCTAATCCACACTTTATTCCTCCATCCTGTGGACCCTGGGATGCCTATGTCCACTCCACCTCTGTGTTGAGAGGGTGCTTAGATTCCACTTGGATGATGGATGCAATTCTCCTGCTTTCAGTTGTAGGCACTCTTGGCTCCCTGGTGTGGTGGTTGACCTTCTTCACCTCCTGTTAGCTGAGTGGGGTAAGTCCAATAAACCAGAGGGTAGGAGTTTCAAGTCTTTTGAGGCTCAGGGCCTGGCTATCACATGGACATTCCAGAGATTCAGGTCCCCTAAGCATACATTAAACCCCAGTGCCAACCACAGGTCTGGTAAAAGTGACAGGAGAGTCTTGTGAACAAAGATCACACCTGAGTCCAACTCCATCACACTCACGAATACAAACTCCAAAGAAGGGCCAACTGACACGGCACTGAACTCCTTCTGCCATGACCATAGAACCTGTGGGTCTCTGTAGCCCTCACAAGAACCAGTACCTGGGGCTGTATCTCCTTTATCTGTCTCTGGGACTCTGCTGAGGTGTGCGTAAGGCGACCCCTCTGATGACCTCAGGCTCTTTTTTGGAAACTCCATATAAACTCATTTGTCCTTTCCATTTCCCCCTTATATTTAAGGTCAAAAAGCATTTTTAACTCCTGACATTACATGTAGGCTGATGTACATGGTTTATAACATCATGCATTGGTCATTTGGAAAATATTTACTGAGTTATTCAGTTATTTCCATGTTTTGACAAATTTTATTATATAATGTAAAAAAGTCATGTTATTTAAAACCACCACTCATATCAGAGATGTCAAGCTCACAATTGTAAATACAAGTTTTCCAAAATTCTAATTTTCTCTTGAAAGCTCAGATTTTATCATTGGCAACAAATACTGTTAATTTTCTTGAAGTGAGAGGCTAACTTCATTCATTTTTGAAAAAATGTCTGCTAAATACCGAAGTTTGAACAGTATTGTTTGTTAGTCCTTAGTTATTTCAAGTAAAAATGGTTGTTCTACAAAACAAATTTGCTAGTTCAGTTTGACACTCAGTTGAACTAATGCTTCTCCTCACAACGGCATTCATACTTCAGTAATCAGAAGTGCTTTATTTATACTTCCCATTTCATCACATAATATATTAAAAAGACATCCAAATATCAAGATTTAATAAAAATCAATATATTTTTACTTCTTTTTTTTTTTTTTTAAAGATTTATTTATTTATTTAATTTCCCCCCCTCCCCTGGTTGTCTGTTCTTGGTGTCTATTTGCTGCGTCTTGTTTCTTTGTCCGCTTCTGTTGTCGTCAGCGGCTCGGGAAGTGTGGGCGGTGCCATTCCTGGGCAGGCTGCTCTTTCTTTTCACGCTGGGCGGCTTTCCTCACAGGCGCACTCCTTGTGCGTGGGGGCCTCACGCGGGGGACACCCTTGCGTGGCACGGCACTCCTTGCGCGCATCAGCACTGCGCATGGCCAGCTCCACACGGGTCAAGGAGGCCCGGGGTTTGAACCGCGGACCTCCCATATGGTAGACGGACGCCCTAACCACTGGGCCAAAGTCCGTTTCCCAATTTTTACTTCTTTATCAAAGGAATTGTTAGATGAAACTGACTTTTTCCCCCTTCCTTTCTGTCTTTCCACCTGTCCTTTTTTTTTTTTTTAACCCTGAGTGTTTGGCAGTAAAGAAAGAATAAAGTGACTAGAGTTAGTTGGGTACTGCTGCCCTAATTCATGCTCCAGCACCAACAATTTTACCAACCATTGCTTTTGTACTATTGGTGCAAATGTCAATACAGTGGAAAAGGAAAATAACATCTTAGTAGTAATGCAAAAGCAGGTGTGATCTAGTGGATCCCCTGAAAGAGTCTCAGAGACCTCCAAGAGTTTGCAGATTACACTTTGAAAAACTTTGACTTAAGATATGAATGGAAAAGTTGTAGATGAAAACCTGATATCAATAATCTTGCCACTTGTATTTTTATTCTGTATAGCAAATAATTACGTACCCTTCTTACCAAAGAAATGAGATGAGTGCTTCAGATAGTGCAATGATTTTAAGTCTCAAGCTGTCAGAAAAGAACTGCTTGGAATAATGATGTTCCAAGAAGCCTTCCTTGATTGACCCCTCCTTCCAACTAGGTAAAATCCTCATTGTGCCCTGTTCTCTCTTTTTTTTTTTAATCATTTTTGCTATTCCTCACTTTTGTCTTCCCTACTAGAAAGTAAATTCCATAAGGGTAGAGGTCATGAGTCTTTTCTTCACTGCTGGGTCTCTAGTATGTTTATTATATCGCCAAGTACTTAGAAGGAAATTAATAAATATTTGTTGAATGAATGACATGTGGAAGATGGGTTTAAATACTAATGTCATCAGTTATCAGGGTCACCCTGACTAGTTACTCATTCTCCAATTTTTAGTTGAAAATGGGTGTGATATATTGGGTCTGATAACTATCTCATTTGGTTGTTGTGAAGAGTAAATGAAAAAAGACATATCAAGCACTTAGCTTAGTACCTTGGCGCTTAATTAATGCTATTTTTAGTGGATCCTTGCTGTCAGGGTGCTTACAAATTAGAAATAGTGCTAACATTTGCATGAAAATAGCTACGATCTAAATGCATGTAAAAGTAAGAGCCATAATTCTTTTGACCTTTTATATTATATCAGCTTTACAGTCATATTATCTCATTTAATCCTCAAGTTAACCCAGTATGTGAGCAAATAGCTACCTTCCAATCATGTTTTTCTATTAATGCAAGTGGTACAAATAGCTATCAGCCATCAGACCTCACTAGACTGTAAACTTAACTGAGAGCAGTTAACTTGTTTTGTTCCCTATTGTATACCTAGCACCCAAAATTGGCATTGAATGAATGAGAAGGGAGAGATTGCAGTGGTCTTTCTTCGTGGAGGAATTAGCATCTCAGACAGGCATGTAAGGTAGGTAGGATGTCAGCAAACTGCGGTGGCAGAGTATGGGATTGCACAGAGATGGACTGTTATGGGCAGGAGAGTGAAAGTGATGTTCAGATGAATATGGTGGCTTCATTGGTCTTGGGAGAGGCGTGAGAGTACTTGCTAAGAGTTCTAACAACAGTTTGTTTGTTTTTAATTTAGATTTTATTTGAGAAGTTGTGAGTTAGCAAAACAGTCATGCATGCCATACAGGATTCCCATCCATTACACCAACACCTTACATTGTTGTGACACATTTGTTACAAATGATGGAATAACATCCTCATATTATTGCTATCTATAGTCCATAGCTTATATTTGCTGTATTTTTCCCACAAGCCATCCCATTATTAACACCATGTATTAGTATTGTATTTTTGTTATAGTTCTTAAGAGAACATTCTCATATTTCTACTGTTAGCCACACTAGATCATTTACCATGAGGTTCATTATGTTATATGGTCCCCAGCTTTGTACAGTCCATCCAAAGTATACACTCACTGGCTCTCATTTTCATGACAAGGGCTGTGCTGTCATCAGCTCAGTCCATTTCAGAATGTTTCCATTACTCCAAAAGGGAAAATCCCATATCCCCTTATAATTCTCCATTATTAATGCAGTACCTTCTTTGACATTGCTATAAAAATATTACAATATTACTGTTAACTATAGTCTATACAGTACATTAGGTCTTTGAGGACATTATGTTAAGTGAAATAAGGTAGACCCAAAAGGACAAATATTGTATGGTCTCACTAATACAGGGGTTCTTAAACCCTTTTTGTTCCATGGACCCCTCTGCCAGTCAGGTGAAAACCACGGACCTCTTACTAAGTCCACACTGTACTGTATATTATTTAATAAATATATCACACCCGCACCAACATGATCCCACAAAAATAATGTTTTTTTGAATTTCAATTCTAGCTCACGGACCCCTTGTTAAGAACCCCTGCACTAATATGAACTAAATACGATGAGTAAAGTCATAGAGGTAAACTAGAATATAGGGTTCTAAGAGACAAAATGTGAGTTGAGAAGGGGAAGTTGATGCTGAATGTGTGTAGAATCTTTAATAAGCTTGGTTATAAATGTGTGGAAGTGGGTAGAGTTGATGGTAAAACATTATAGTGAGTATAGCTAACTCTGCCAATTTCTGAATGTGAATGTGGCTGAGAAGGATAGTCTAGGGAGGTTAATTTCAATTAAAAGAAAGCTAGAAGGAAGCGGATTTGGCTCAACAATTAGAGTGTCCGCCTACCCTATGGGAAGTCCAGGGTTCAAACCCGGGACCTACTGACCCATGTGTGCGCTAATGCGCACAAGGAGTGCCGTGCCACATGGGAGTGTCCCTCGCCTAGGGGAGCCCCACATGCAAGGAGTGCATCCTGCAAGGAGAGCTGCCCTGCACAAAAAAGTGCAGCCCACCCAGGAGTGGCGCCCCACGTAGAGAGCTGACGCAGCAAGATGACGCAACAAAAAGAGACACAGATTCCCAGTGGCGCTGACAAGAATGCAAGCGGACACAGAACAACACACGGTGAATGGACACAGAGAGCAGATAGACGGGGGGGAGGGGCCAGGGAGGGGAGAGAAATTTTTTTTAAAATCTTAAAAAAAAAGAAAGAAAGCTAGAGTATAATCTAGGGACTGTATAACAGTAATTTTGGTGGTAGATGATGATTGTGGTTAATAGTACAAATACTAGAATGTTCCGCTTATACAAAGTGTTAAGAATAGGAGATACATGGGAAAAACAACAGAGTTTTTTAATGAATTGGAAAAACTGTCTTTGACCTTGATGAAAGAATTCTAAAATTCTACTAAAGTAGCCCCTTGGTTTTTGGGGGTTTTTTGTTTGTAACCATACTGATTTGAATGTAGATATTTGCCTATTTATTATCTTAGTTTTTATGAAGTTTTCTATGAAGTGTGATATTTTCCCATTAGATTTGATTGTGATTTTTGCATATAAGATACTTTCCTATATTAGAATTGTCAAATTATTTTTTGCAATAAGAAACTTTATTTTTAGAGAAGTTTTAGATTTACATATACAGAAAAATTAGGGAGTTCCCATATAATCCCTCCACCCACCCACATACACAGTTTCCTCATTACTAACATCTTATATTAGTATGGTATACTTGCTAAAATTAATGAACCAATATTGAAACATTGCTCTAACCTAAGTCTATAATTTAATTATGGTTTGCACTTTGTGATGTACAATTCCACAGGTTTTGACAAATGCATAATGCTATGTGTCCATCATTGCAGTATCACATAGAATAATCTCTCAGCCCCCGATACGCCTTGTGTTCCATGCATTCATCCCTTTCCCTCCCTTCTGAAACCCTGGCAGCCACTATCCCTTCTGAAACCCTGGCAGCCACTATCTTTGATAATGTTACAAGTTCTTCCATTAACACAAGATAATAACTACAATAGCAAACATACTTTGGTCCGTGGTTACACGCCTCCCTTATGTTTGTATTATTTTTGTTTACTGGAATTTGTAGATTGTTAGGTTTTTGGCAGTCTTCCTAAATTCTTTTTTTTTTTTTTAGAGATTTATTTTATTTATTTCTCTCCCCTTCCCCCATATTGTGGCTATCTGTGTCCATTTGCATTATCCTGGCAGCACTGGGAAACTGTGTCTCTTTTTTGTTGCATCATCTTGCTGTGACAGCTCTTCGTGTGTACGGCGCCACTCCTGGGTGGGCTGTGGTTTTTTCACGCGAGGTAGCTATCCTTGCAGGGTGCACTCCTTGCACATGGCAGCACTGTGCATGGGTCAGCTTACCACACGGGTCAGGAGGCCCTGGGGACTGAACCCTGGACCTTCCATATGGTAGACAGACACTATCAATTGAGCCACGTCAGCTTCCCCCTAGATTCTATAACATATTTATTGTTGATTAAAAAGTTGTGGTGTGGACACTGATGGCTTTTGCTTTGGGATTAAGGAAGGAAGACAGAATCCACAGCATTCTTAGCCATTTCTGGCTTAAGCAAGTTTTCTTGATATATCATTCGTATGTCAAGTACCCTCCCTCTGTTCTTTTTCAAATCATTTTGAAAAGGCAAGTGGCATTAATGTTTACTGGTTATGATTCTCAAATGGAAATAATGATCTTATAAGATAGTGATTATCTTCTATCCCCAAGATGCTTAGTCATTGTTAAAAATGCTTCCAGGTTACAGGCAAGTAAGTGTTTCTCTGGCCCTCTGTAATGCGGGCCAGGCCTCTCTTGTATACATTTGGGACATTATACCTGGCATGTGGGTTTTTAATTTCATTTAGGAAAGCCTTCAAACCTAAGAATTTTACTTCATTGTCAAAAATAATGTGGTATAGAGTTAGCTGAACTCTATTTTCAGATATGGCTTTGTAATTTCTGACTTACTTGCATGTTGTCATCCCTCATCACACACCATAGCCTGTTATTCTAAGGCCTGGGCTTTTTTATCATTTAACATTTTTAAATTAGTGATGTTTCTTATATTCTTTGGTGAACTTAAGGAAAAGAGAAGACAGTTTTTCTTAAATTTCCGCTTGTTACAAGGCACAGAAGTAGTGATAAATACTTTCTACCCTCCAAAAATTTAGTATAGATGAAGGCTAGTCTGTCTCTCTGATACACACCCTTAAATGTTAACTGACAATGCAAGGTGGGGTAAAACCTTAAATGTTAACTGACAATGCAAGGTGGGGTAAAACCTTAAATGACCATAAGCTTTTCTACATAATTTATTAATCTGACTTTTATTCTAGATATAAATAACTCAAAGCCAAATGAAATGAAATCATTCTAACATGATCCAAGAGGGAGAAATTCTTTAGAAAAAGATAATAAGCATTGGGATGCAGCTCTTTCTCTTTCTAAGGTTTTTTTTCTTTTTCTTTTATTGAACCATATTCATAAACCATACAATCCATCTAATGTGTATAATCAGTGTAATTTGGTATAATCACAGAGATGTGGATTCATGACTTCACTCAATATTAGAGCATTTTCATTACTTCAGAAAAGAAGGAAAAAAGAACAACAAAAACAGAAAAACCCTACTCCTTAGTAATAGTCACCTAGCAATCTCTCTGTCCTTCCCTTGCCTTACATAACTGCTCATCTACTTCTATCTCTGTATTTTATTTGTGTTTACATTTTGTATAGATGTAGTCAAACAACATGTAGTGCTTTTTGTCTAGTTTATTCCCCTTGGCATAGTTCCTTTTTATATACCATTAATATATTACTATACACTACTGTCCATAGTTTGTTTTTCTCATATTTTTGCCCCCAAATCACCCTGATATTAACATCTTACAACATTAATATATTTTTGTTCTATTTCAGAGGAAAACATTCTTTTATATGCAATATTAACCATACTCATTTTTCACATGATGGTTCACTATGTTTCGTATTTTGGCTTTCCTTCTAGTGATAGATATGACCTGAGACTCTCCCTTTCAATCACTTTCATACTCCTGTATTATTAGTGCTGCTAATTAGAAACACTCTAATCACTCTGATGTGCTTTCACCATTTCTATCCCTTTACAAACGTTTATAAAAACCTTTTTACCATTTTACCTATTCTGTACAGATTAAACCTCTTTTCTCGTTCTATTTTCTGGTGACCTGTTTTCTAGTTATTAACTCCATAAGTTTACACAATATATTTAGTTCATAATCGCAAAATCAGACTATTTGTCCTTTTGACTTGCTTCACTCAACATAATGTCCTCCAGTTTCATCCAAGTTCTCATATAGTTCATGACTTCATTTCTTCTTACAGTTGAATAATATTCCATTGTGTGTATGTACCACATTTTGTTTATCCATTCATCACTTGATGGATACCTGGATTGTTTCCATCTTTTGGCAATTATGAATAATACCACTGCGAACCTTACATCCAAAGCCCAAAGCATAAAGTAAAAAATAGGTTTTGAAGGGCATAGGTAGCCTCTTACTGTTGAATTTAACATTCCGTGCCAAAGAATTCAAGTATTAACTTGAACTTGACAAGTAAGGATGAGGCTTTTGGGGGTTAAATAAAATCGCCACCTTTGTGATGCCCCAGGTATACTATTTGAAATTGATTTCAAAGAAAACCTATAGAAAAGATACAGATATATAGATTTTATATATATCAAATCAAATCAAATCAAATTCAGTTTGATCCCAGCAAACAGGCATATTGAGAGCATTCTAGTTTTAAAGGCAACAATAATTTTGGACTACAGAGGTAAGTGGTTCAGTATTTTATACAGTAGGAGGTACCAAGAGAAGAGGCTGGATTATAGACAGCATATAAAAGGGTCTGTATGCCTAAGAAAATTCAGGTCTGTCCTATAGCCAACGGGAAATCATTGTAGACTTGTTGATTCAATAAAGAAAAATAATCACACACGTTAGAAAGATTGTTCTGGCAGCAGTATATCAGATGGATTCTAACAGCAAGAATACCAACAAGGCCATTGCTCCAATGACCTGGGTCTACAGATTGTGAAGGAGGGTAGATTCAGAAGTAATTCAGAAGATTCTGATGCTGCTGATGATAAAAGCTAACATTTATGGAGTGCTTACTCTGTGTGAGGCACTATGCTAGATTGTAGGTGGAAAGATCAGAAAGACACAGTTGTTGCCCTGAAGAAATGAAAAAGATGGATGCGTACCTCTGGAGACATGCACACCATGTGATAGGAGGACTGAGGAGTGATCAGTTCAGCTTCAGGGAGTAAGGAAGACTTCTCAGAGAAGTCTGGAAGGATGGAAGGATGGAAGAAGAGGTATAATGACATGTTAAGCTGAGGGGGCAGCCAGTGCAAAGGCACAGGGTTTTTAATGAATTTGGTCTTTTCTAGAATAGTGCATGATTTGATGGGGTTTGCAGGTAAGATTAGAAGCATCATCCAGGTTTCCTGTATCCTGTACATATTCCACTGAATTTTTTTAAAGCTCAAGATACATTTACATCTGTTCCTTTAAAATTAGTTTTCTGATTTTTGTTCCATTGTTCCATTCTTTGAACATATGTTCGAGTCCTGATTCCATCACCTACAATATTGACCATACTCTTCATCTCTGTATCATCCATACATTTGATACACTTTCCTTCTCTTTATTTCTTCAAGGATTAGGTCATTGAAATTGGATAGGACACTGTGGTTACTTGGTTACTAAAGATCTACTTCCAAGTTTACCCCTGTTCACTAGCCACTATTAATCAACAACTGTGAAATGTGTTAACTACAGAGAATTTTCATCTAATCCATGTTTTTTCAAACTTGTCTATAAACAAGCATAGTACAATAGCTAAGGAAGAGAAGTTTTGAAGCAAGGCAAATCTGATTTGACTCCTAGTCTACCACTTAGTAGTTTTGTGATCTTGGGCAAATTATTTCCCTTCTGTAAGCCTCAGTTAACTCATCTGTAGGGGAGATGCTAATAAGTAACCCAAATTGCTTTGGAGAGTATTCAATGAGCTAATCTATATTAAAAACTTAGTACTTTGTCTGACATATAGTAAATACTCAATAAGTGGGAAAATGTCCATGAATGAGAATGAGAGTGAAAAAGGCAAATATTATTATGAAAATAATTGTGACCTTATAGACCCCTTAAAGGGTCTTGGGGATCCCCTCAGTGGTCTCTTACTCTTACCTTGAGAACCCCAGCTTTTTACTAAATAACCTTATTACTACCTTGAGTTGGAAGAAATTCTAATTCTAAAATTAAAGACTGTCATAATTATTTCAGTGGAATATGTAGGTTTCAGTAACAACGCTTGTTAAGGACTCTGTATATACATGTATATATTTTAAGGGATATAAAGATGAAACAGATACAGTCTCTTTTCTCAAAGGGCTCAGCCTCAGGAGAAATGAAATTTAAATTTGAAATACAAGTAGAATGTGATATAGTGTTTGTCTCAGTAATGAATACCACTGAACTCACTTCTGCAGTTTATAAATTAAGATGCATAATCCCATAAAGTAAGTTTGACTACTTGTGATTCTCTTGGCATGAGTAAGAGTAATAGCAGCAAAACTGACAGTAGTAGATTTAGAAATCTTTAGTTTGTGTTTTGCTTAGGCTGGTAGATTTAATAACTCATTCTGAAAGATTAGGGTAAATAAAGATCAGGGAATATTGCTTGTTTCAAAGCATTTCAGATTTAATTCTCAAAAGTGTTCATTTCTGAATTGTACATACTTTCTGTATTTAACACAGCACTAAATAAAAAGAAATACAATTCTAGGTGACCTGGAAACACCTAGAACAATGTTTGGGAAATACCAGGCTCTTGATAAATATTTGTTCAATGAATTTTTGTGGATTCAGGCTAAATAAATTCATTTCCGTGAAATTTATTTGTGATTTATTTAGCAATATGCTTTCTATAGCTGTAAATTAGGTAGATGTTTTGTTTTTCAAGGAGAATTCACATCAAATTAGCTATCAACTGATCTTAAGAAAGTTCGCTTTGAGAATGTAGGTATTTCAGAAAACAGAATTAGAAATTGGAGATATTTTGAAAGGGAATATGGTAATGGAATTTGTCAGAAGTGTGCTCATTACCAGTTATATGTTTCTAAGAGCTAGAGTTTACCATGCTGCCTTCGTTTCTAATGTTCGGCAAGTTCTCTTAAGACCATTTCTCAAAGAATGTCCTTCTCCCCTTTCTTTCTTACCTAAGTTTGCCAGGCTTTCTGGCATGTTCTATTTTTCTTACTATCCAATATTTTTCTTACTATCCAATAAAGTATTTATTTTATTTTCTGTTGAAGCTCACTAACTTCAGAAGTTCTTCTTATTCTTTCCACTTCCAATGGCATTTTTTAAATTGAAGTATATTAGAACTAGTAGAGTAATTTATTTGCTTTGGGATAACTGATGATCTAGAGAGAGTAAACCAGTGCCTTTAAGAAAAAGCAGATAACTCAATCAAGAAAGCCTTCCCAGGAATAGGCTTTCACTGCCTTATCATCCTAAACTATTGAAGACTTTATTCATAGAGTAAAATAGAAGTCAGCTTAAACTTTTTTGTTAAATCACCAAAACCTAAAACTAAACTAAAACTAAAATTTAAAATACATTTTTTTTGGTGGCGGACTTGGCCCAGTGGATAGGGCATCCGTCTACTGCATCGGAGGTCCGCGGTTCAAACCCCGGGCCTCCTTGACCCATGTGGAGCTGACCCATGCACAGTGCTGATGCGCGTAAGGAGTGCCCTGCCACGCAGGGGTGTCCCCCGCGTAGGGGAGCCCCACGCTCAATGAGTGCGCCCTGTAAAGAGTGTTGCCCAGCGCGAAAGAAAGTGCAGCCTGCCTGGGAATGGTGCTGCACACACGGAGAGCTGACACAACCAAAAGAAACACAGATTCCCGTGCCACTGACAACAACAGAAACAGACAAAGAAACAAGACGCAGCAAATAGACACAGAGAACAGACAACCAGGGTGGGGGGGGAAGGGGAGAGAAATAAATAAATAAATAAATCTTAAAAAAAAAATACATTTTTTTAAAAAGCTGTGTGCATGACATAGACTTTAAATTTGACTGACTGGGTTTGAGTCTGTCATCTTTTTTTATATGTCTTTTTTTATACATTTCTTAAACTCTGAAATCCTGTTTCTTCATCTTTGTTAATAGGGCTAATAATATTTTCTCCATGAATTATATATGTATAGAGCCTGGCACATAGTCGGTGTTCATTAAGTATTCATTTTCCTTTCCACCATCCCTAATTTACGAATCTCAGCATTACTTATCTGTATCAATAAACTTACGTATTTTAACTAAATTTTCTTTCCAAAATAGTTGGATTTGGAGAACACATGTAATGGAATTATTTTTGCTCTAAGAATACTGGAGGCTAATAGTGGGTTTTTGTTTTCCCTTAAAGGCCTCACATATGTTTCTAGCATTAAAATAGAGAAGTGACAGTTGCTTCAGCTGGGTGACCAAGCGTAAATTAAAGTATCTAGGGGGTTTCCAAGCATTAAACTTACGGGTGCTCTTTACTCCTAACTTTATTATCTTCATTTGGTAAGACATCTGCAGGCACATCCTGAAGCTTTGGGGTTTTCTTTTTTGTTCGTGTTGTTGTTGTTGTTGTGTTGGTTCTTGTTAAAAAAATGAAAATGCTCCAAGGTGTTCCTTTTGAGTGTGTCAACAATATAACAAGTGGATTCTGTAAGTTATCTTTTAAATGGAAGAGAATATGTTTGTTCCAGTGTTCTTGTCTGTTAGAATTTTCCCCTAACTAATTTATGGGGTAAGAACTGTATCTGCCATACTGAACTCCAGTCTCATTTCCTCAGCAAGCATGATTGATTTCAGTTACATATTAAGAGCTTATAAACAGTCCCAAGTATGAGACAAAGTAAACTTCAAGTCAGTGAGGAAATAAGGTTATAAAAGTAACGGTGTTAAGAAAAAGAAAAATTTTATATTTACATCATAGCAGTCCAAAATACATTCTAGGTTTGTTAAAAAAAAAAAAAAGGGTAAGTGTAGTAGAAGAAAATGTGGAGGAATATTTAGATGATCTCTTAGTGTAAGGGTGGGATTTCTAAATATTCTAGCGAAGGAAAACACTATATGGGAAAATAGTGATAGGTGTAATAAATCCACATTAAATATATATATATAGTAGTAATAATAACATCAACAGTAATAGCTAACATTTATGGGGCTAAGTGCCAAGGTTTTGTACCAGGTGCCTTACATATATGTCAGTAGTGCCAAGGTTGAGAAACTCCTGCCTTAGAGCTACAGTATCCAAGTTATTATAGGTAACAGTATCACCAGATGTTTGCCATGGTATAACAGGTGTTTTCAGCTTCCCAGTCTGCAGCATCTGCTTCCTCTTTGCTTGCTATACTACCTCTGCTTAGCAAATGCTTCCTACGTTAGTTTTTATTTACAACAACTTTCCACTTCAAAATATTAATCTGTATTAATTATGATAAAGGGTAGACAACTGAAATAGGCCCAAAATGCAATTGCTCAAACAAGATAGATATTAATTCTTTCTCAGGTAATAGTTGAAAGTAGATAGGTGGGTTATGCATAATAGGATTATTCAAGGACCCATGTAGCAAATTGGTCCACTGCACTTTCTCATCCCCAATCTGTCCAAAGTTGGGTCATACCCAGTGAGTAGGGGAAAGAGAGCATGGAAAAGACACACTTATTCTCTTAAGGTCGAGGCCTGAAAGTGATGTATGTTACTTCTCACTTTCTACTAGAGAGAACTTAGTCAAATGGCCATACCTAATAGCAGAGACTAAGCAGTACAGTCTTGCCATGTGCCCAGGGAGAAAGGGAAAACAGCTTTTGGTAGACAACAGTTTCTACCACAACCACTCTGCTGTCCTGCCTCTAAATACATGATAAATCAAATGACGGCATGGGAGAAAAGATGTGTAATATGGCAGAGTTAACATTCTTCCTATTTAAAGAGTTCTTATAAATCAACAAGAAAAATAAAAGCATCCTGAACAAATGCAGAAAAGCCACAAATTCAGTTTTAAGAAGAGAGATACAAAAGATTAGCGACTGTACATCTTTACTCACTTGATTTTTAACAAGAGTTTTAAGACCATTCAAGGGGGAAAGGATAGTCTTTTTAGCAAATGATTCAGGGACAGCTGTCCACATAATGAAAAATGAAGTTGAACCCTTACCGCACACCATATATAAAAATTAACTCAATGCATCAACAACCTAAGTATAATAGCTAAAACTGTAAGTCTCTTTGAAGGAAACATAGGTCGAAGTCTGTGTGATGTTGGATTAGGCAAGAGTTTCTTAGATATCACCAAAAGCACACGCAGCTAGAGAAAAAAATGAAATTGGACTTCATCAAAACTAAGTTACTGTACATCAAAGGACTTCTAAGAAAGTGAAAAGACAGCCCACAGAGTGGGAGAAAGTATTTGGGAGTCATATATCTAATAAGGATTTACTATCCAGAATATAAGAACTCTTAAAATTCAACAATAAAAAGACAGATAACCCAAGTTTTAAAATAGGCAAAGGATTTAAATAGACCTTTCTCCAAGAAGATATGCAAATGACCAATAAGTACATGAAAAGATGCTCACCATAATTTGTCATTAGAAAAACGCAGATCAAAACCATAATGAAGGGAGAAGATGTAGCTCCGTAGTTGAGTGCCTGCTTCCTGTGTACGTGGTTCTGGGTTCACTACCAAATACCACACACAAACAAAACCCATGAGGAGCTACCACTTCATACCTACTAGGATAGCTAAAATAATATTTTGTTTTTTAAAAAAAAAAGCAGAAAATAACAAGTGTCAGTGAGGATATGGATAAATTGGAACACTTACCTATTACTAATGAGAATGTAAAATAGTACAACCACTGTGGAAAGTAGTTTAGCAATTTCTTAAAAAGTTAAACAGAATTATCAGAAGTTCTACTCTTAAGTATATACTCAAGAGAATTGAAAGCAGGTACTCAAATACATGTACACAAATGTTCAAAGCAGCATTATTCATAATAGCCAAAAGGTGGCAACAATCCAAACGTCCATCAGTGGATGAATGGATAAACAAATGTGTATCCCTACAGTGAAATACCATTCATCCATAAAAAGAAATGAAATGCTGATTCATGGTACATCAGTGACTCTTGAAAACATTATGTTAAATGAAAGAAACCAGGTGCAAGGGGCACATATTATATAATTCCATTTATCTGAAATTTGTAGAGTAGGCAAATTCAAGAGACAGATTAACAGTTGCAAAGAAGTGAGAGTGTAGGGTGAAATCGAGACTGATGACTAATAGGTTGGAGGTTTCTTAATGGGGTGATGAAATGTTCTGGCATTAGATAGTGGTGATGTTTGCACAAAGTTTTGAATATACTAAAAGCCACTGAATTGTACACTTTACAATGGTGAATTTTGTTTTATGAATTCTATCTTAGTGGGAAATAAACAACGAAAGAAACTAGTGACTGAAAACCTTAACATCCTATTAATAATAAAAGAAATGGAAATTATAACTGTTATATCAATTTTGTCCATCAAAATAGCAAGTTTAAAATATTGTCAATACATTATCGTTGAGAGCATAAATTGATAGTTTGGTTTATTTTGGAGAACCACGTATCATTGTAATTTCTAATATTTCTCTGCCTTTCCCCCCACCCACTTTTTGCCTCTTTGGGGGCTCTGTCACCCCTATTAATAATGCACGTCCCACATTATAGACCTGGTAAATGTGCTCTGTCAAATATATTACTAGGCAGCATTGCATTAGTAAAAATGACCCCTGTTTAGTAAACTGCCTCTAAACTTGGAGAATGATATACCCGGTAGGAGGGCATACCACTGAGTTTTCCTGAGAGCAGTGACTCTGGTAATTTATCAGTTAAGTTCCCTCTCACAGAGAGGCCCTTTGTGAGAACCTGTGGCCTATACCTGTAGAGTTGTTACAAGAGGTGCTGGCTTTTGTGGGGCATGAGGCTTTTAAGCCAGGGTAGCTCCCAAGCCCACTGGCAGGAGCCTCATTATCTTGGATCTGAACCTCACTGGGAGGTGGGGACAAGAATAGCTCTTCGGAAGCTGTGTGAGCTATTGTATAGATTGGTGGGAAGAATATTTCCATAAAAAGGAACACTTGGTTCTTTCTTGTTGGCAGACATTTTTGTCCTATGTCCTTCTGAGTAGGCTGGTACCAAGTGTGTCTTAGGGTAGTGTTGTGAATGTGATTGTTTAGTTGAACCTGAAAAATTCCTCTCTGGCCTTGTACTTGACATTTCTAGCCTCAAGTTTCCTGCTCTGTAAAATAAAAATATCTCCCTTACAGAGTTATTGTGTAAATTAGAGATACTGTACAAAGTTCCTGGCACATAATATATATTCTGAAAATGGTAGCTATTATTCTGTTCATACCACCATATATTTTTGTGTGTGATATATGCTTGATATTTTCATAGCACATGCTTCCACTGATTTGTATTGAAGGTTATTGCCATATGTTGATTATTTTAGCATTATGTTTTTTAAGTCATGATTCTATTACAACTACTCATCTTGGAATAGAATTTAAAGTTGGCAGCATCCCAGTGAATAAAAATTCAAAATCTGAATATTGGGAGCGGGTGAGACTCACTGGTTTGAGCCCCTGCTTCCCGTGTACTAGGTCTTGGGTTCAATCTCTGGTACTTCCTAAAAAAAAAAAATCTGAATATTTATTTATCATTTCATTTGTCTCCATATTTACTTAATTTAACAGTATTTTTATGTGCCATAGTGCAAATATCTCAATTAGTGCTACCTGAGACTTCTTGCAGCTTATGAGTTTAGAAAATATGGAAATTTAATATTTACTTACTTCATCTTGTTCATTCAGTAAATATTTATTGAATAAATACTAAGTGTGAGGCACCATTCTGAGTGCCTGAATATAGTAGTGAACAAAGGAGAGATCTTTTCCCTTACGGATTTTACTTCTAGTGGGAAAAGGTACAGTAAACAGTAAACATAAGAAGTAAAGATATTTACACTGATTTTTTTCCAGTTAAGTTTTTTTTTTCAATGTTGTGAGACATTTATTACAAATTATGTTTTTAACATTTAAGCTTTCTTATGTTCTTTTATTTTGTATTTGTATCTTCTTTCCCCATAGTGAATCTAATATCAGTGTATTCATTCATTTGCTCTAGACTACAGTATATACAAAGAAGTTTCAGAATTACAATACCAACATTACTGTTGACAGTAGAACCACTGAGTAAAAAGATAAGGTTTCCTTGACTTTTTTTTTTCTCTTTTGTTTCTTAGAATATATCCCACTAGGATGTACAGTCAGAATACTATTTCAAAATTTATTTCTGATAACCCTTTTCTTTCTTTGGTTATTATACCATATAGTTAAGTTTCTGTCTCTATTCAATTTAGCATTTTTTATCCTTTTAAAATATAGTTTTATTTTTTGAAAATGTAAAAATAAGTTAAATTGTGTATGTTCAAAAGACAGTTCTACTGACTCAAAATTCTCCCTTCCATCCCTGTCCTCTTCTCCTTCTCACCCGCTCCTATAGGTAACCATTTTCGTTTTGTCAGATTTATCCTTTTCATGTTTTTTCCTACAAAAATAAGCATATACATACTCATTGCATGCGTGTACAGAATTTGTCCTTTTTCCCTATTAAAACTTTACATACACTGTTCTATACCTTGATCTTTTAATAGTTTCTGGAAATTACTCCTCATTTCATTGAAATCCACACTACTCCATCGTGTGGAAAAAAACATACTTTTTATCTAACTATTTTTCTTTTGATGGATTTGGGTTGTTTTTAATTACTATACAAATAATGCCATGATGAATGGTCTTGTGCAAAGGTGATCTTATATTTGTTGCGGTGAGTCTTCAGGGAGATTTTCTAGGAGTGAGATCATTAGATAAGAAGATAAAAGCATATATAAATTTATTTAGATATTAAGTTTCCTTTCCATACTATTTTAGCAGTGTGTGAGGGTGCCTCTTTCTCCACAACCTCACCTACAGCGTGTGTTGTTAAACTTTTGGATTTTTACTAATCTGATAGGTGAAAAACTATATCTCAGTGTTGATTTAATTTGCATTTCCCTCAACATGAGTAATCTCATATATTCTGGGGGACTTTGCACATTTTTTCTTATAACCAGCCCATTTCTTGACCATTTTTAAATTGTGTTTTGTTATCTTTATTCTCAGTTTTTAAGAGTTTTTCATTTATTCTGAAGATTAGCCTTTGTGTGATGTAAGAGCAAATATTTTCTACCAGTTTATATGGCCCTTTACTTTGCTTATTGTAAGTTCTAACTGACCATGAAGAAGTAAGATCGAAGTGAAATTAGAAAGTACTAATAATAACTCATTAAATCTGATGTTTTATTGAAATGCTTTTATTTGTGAAAAGACTAGATGCCATTTCCCTCTAATTAATTTAGATATATCAAAAACCCTTTCATACTCATGATTTTTTTCTTACTATCAAAATAATGCAGTTCTGTCAGATTTTTTCTGGTTATTATTGCAGGAACTATAGTGGATTTTGTTTCCTATTAGTAGTTTTTCTCTTAGTACTTGTAGAAGGTATTTATACAAAAATTACTTTCATATGTTCCTCTGACTCTCGTGAAATTCTCGTTCCTCTTTCCAAATTTTCTTTACACACATTGTGAAATTCAGAATCCATGTTAGTTTCTGGTGCTGCCTCTTAGAATAGCCTGACATTTGTGTCTTGTATGACCTGTCTCCAACACAGGAGGGATCAAGCTGTAAAGCTTCCCTTGGCACCTCTTTTAAGCTGCACTGTAGTTACTTCTGCCTATTTGGTTTGAAACTTGCCTATTTCTACTCACTTTATAATATGCAATCCTTAACTCTGTGCCAGTCATACTGGTGCTCCATAAATCATTGTCTACGCCCTGATTGTGCAGAGGGCATTATTGTACTGATAATGTCGTGACATTTCAATTGGAATACTGTTTATAAGCAATGATAATGAAGGAATTCCAAAAATAAATGTTTCTCATCTTCATGACAGCCACGCAGAATGTTGTACCTGTATACTGTGTTATCCTCCCACTGTCCATTGACTCGTTAAGGGCCAAAGTCGTGTTGTTCTACTCTCACAATGTGTTAATTTTTAAAATTTGGTAGTAAAATTGAAAGATTTTTACTTATAAATTTGTTCTAATGGGATGTTACATCTACCTCTTTTTAAAATTATACTATAACTGTCATTTAACTAGATATTACTTAACTTACACATATAATCATGTAGTTTATTATATTATTACATATATTTATTGTATTATATTTTCTTAGGTAATATAATTTAGATTATCTTACTATATATTATTTAACTGTATAAAATTAAGCAACAAGTAAAAGAAATACCTGCAGCAGTTAACATTTTTTCATTGATGTGTAGAATAAATTATCCCCTGACTTTGTAAATTGGTATAATAAATGCATAGTTTAAATGATGGAAGTAAAGCTCATCAAAAACACAGCAATCCAAAATTATAAAGCACAATCAATTATTGGTGTAAATGAAAAGAGGAATTAGTTAATATATTCTGTGGCTTCTATCTGAACCTGATCAGACATGATCTTCAATTTCCTCCTCTTTTATTAAAACTATTAATAATTAACTAAAAGTAATGTGAATTTCACCTCTACTTCCTTTCCATAATCAAATGTAGATGCCTAAAAATTAGTGAAATTAGAGAAAACCAAGAACAAAAGAGAATTAATTTTTAAAGCCCCTATAAATTAGATGTAGACTAGATTCATTTCCTGTAGAATTTCAAGTCTCCACCCAAGATTTGAACCTTCCTGAGCATCTCTACTCTCCCATACCATAATCTCTATCAGTTCTAGACTGCCTTTCTCTTGATTTAATCTCTCTCTGTCTTTTCCCTCCTAACCCTTTCCATCAGGCATCCAAGTCCCTTATTTCCTCAACGCTAAAAAAATACTATAAAATATTTCAAACATATAGAAAAACATGAAGAATAATATAACAACTGCTTGTGTATCCATTACTTCCAATTAGCAAGTAATAGCATTTAGTTAGATTCAGATGAACTTTTTAAAGAAGTCAAGATCAATTTAAATCCCATTATAACCCTTACCTGTTCCATTCCTTTTCTGTCCCACCCCAGAGAGGTAAAGACCAATGAAACAGAATACAAAAGCCCAGAAATAGTTTTTCATATATATGAGAATTGGTGTATAATAGAGGGCAAGTCAAATCAGAGTTATTAAAAATGGTACTGGGGCAATACCCTTGTTTTTTAATTTTGATGTCATCAAATTTGCCTTTTTTTGTTTTTTCATTTGTGAATCATGATATTGGTGTCTAAGAAGACTTTAGCTTTCTTGAGGTCACACAAATTTCCTCCTTGATTTCCTTCCAGCAGTTTTATATAAATTTTAGCTCTCACATTTAGACCCATGATTAATTTTGAGTTCATTTTTATGTATGGTATAAGGTAAGGATCTAAGTTAGTTTTTGGGTTTTTTTTGAACTGTATATGCAGTTGTCCCAGCACCGTTTTTTTTGCCAATGAAAATAAACTTTATTATTACATCAGGTAATAAATACATAAAAAGATGCAATCAGTTTAGTCATTTTTTTCCCAGACATTTTGATCAACTTATGGGAAACACAGAACTTAAATCTACATACATTCTCAGTATGAAAATGTTCAGGGGAACTTGTTAGGTATGATAAGTTACTCTTCTGTATTTATAACTTGTGCACTTTTTAACTGACTAAGCACTAATATTCAAGCAAATGCTTAAGCAAAAAAACTCATATTAAGCAGAATCTACACTGTATGCCAAACCATGTCCCAGCACCATTTGTTGAAGACTGTCCTTTCTCCATTGAATTTCCTTAGTTCCTTTGTCAAATATCAATTGACATAAGAGTTTATTTCTGTTCCATTGATTTATCTGACTATCTTTACATCAAGACCATACTGTCTTTACTGCTATATCCTTACAGTAATTTCATACTGCATGTCTTCAACTTTGTTATTTTTCAGATTTGTTTTGGCTTTTTCTTTGTTTCCAGTGAAATTTAGTACCATCTTGTCAAGTTCTATTAAAAATAGTTTGATTAGATTTTGATCGGAATTGTATTGACTCTCTACGTTAATTTTGGGAGGACTGCCATCTTAACAATATTAAGTTTTCCATTCTAAGAACATGGAATATCTATTTATTTAGATTCCTTCAGTCTCTTTTGTAATAGTTTGTAGTTTATAGTGTATCAGTCTTACACTTCTTTTATTCTTATTAAGCTGTGCTTTTTTTGCTATTGTGAATAAAGTTTTTTCTTGATTTCATTTTCAATTGGTACGTTGCTTGTGTATAACAATACAGCTGATTTTTATATATTAATCTTATGTCCTGTAACCTGAGTAAACTATGTTTTCTTCTAAGAATTTTATGCTTATAGCTCTTTTAATTAGGTCACTGATCAATTTTTATTTAATTTTTGTATATGGTATGGGTAGGGTTCCAGTGTCATTCTTTTGCAATAAGAAATCCGTTTTTCTGGCACTATTTGTGGAAGAAATAGTCTTTCCTCACATTGCATGTACTTGGCACCCTTGTAGAAAATCAATTGGCCATAGACATGTGGGTCTATTTCTGGACTTTTAATTCTATTCTATTGGTCTATGTGTCTGTCCTGTGCTGGTATCATGTTGATTACTATAGCTTTGTAGGAAGTTTTGAAATTGGGGTTTGTGAGACCTCCAACTAAGATTGTTTGGGCTTTTTGAGATCCCTTGCAATTCCATGTGAATTTGAAGATCAACTTCTCCATTTCTGGGAGGTAAAAAGGCTGCTGGAATTTTGATAGAAATTATGTTGAAGATTGCTTTGAGTAGTATTGACATCTTAACAATATTAACTATTCCAGTCCATAAGCATGGGATGCCTTGTCGTTTATTTAGATCGTGATTAATTTCTTTCAGCAATGTTCTGTAATTTGCATTGTGCAAGTCCTCTGCTTGGTTAAGTTTATTCCTAGATATTTTTATTGTAAATGAGTTGTTTTCTTTATTTCTTCTTCAGATTTTTCAATGAGCAGTGAACAATCTGAAGATAAGATTTCTATACATTGCTAGTATACAGAAAACACAGAATGGCAGGTATATATGACAGAGGTTGAGAGATGATGATTAAAAGGGTTAGCTTTTTTTGATTGTTTGTTATTATTATTGGAAAAATGAAAATGCTCTAATAATGATTGAAGTGATAAATGCACAACTACGTGATTATACCAGATACCATTGATTGTACAGTTTGGATGGATTGAGTGCTTTACTAATATGTACCAATAAAATTGATAAAGAAAATACAAGTGATTATTGCAATTTGGTCTTGTGCTCTGCAACTTTCCTGAATTTGTTTATTATCTCTAGTAGCTTTCTTGTGGATTCCTTTAGATTTTCTGTACATAAAATCTTGTCGTCTATGAAAAGAGATAGTTTTACTTCTTCTTTTACGTTTTGGTTTCCTTTTATTTATTTTTCTTGCCTAATTGTTCTGGCTAGAGCTTCTGGTGCATTGTTGAATAGCAGTGACAAAAGAGAACATCCTTAACTGTTCCTGATCTAAGGGGGAAAGTCTTTTGCCACTGAATGCCATGTTACCTGTGGTTTTTTCTATAAATGGCTTTTATCATATTGAGGAAGTTCCTCTATTTTCCTAGTTTGTTGGGCGTTTTATCACAAAAAAAGGTATTAGATTTTGTCAAATGTTTTATCTGCATAAATTGAGATGAACATAAGGTTTTTTCCCTTATTATTAATGTCATGTATTACATTGATTTTCATTATGTTGAACTATATTATGTTGAATTATATTCCTGGAATGAATCCTTTTTGGTCATGATGTATAATCTTCTTTTTTTCCAGTCTTTTTTTCCCCTTCACAGTGAATTAGGAAGTGTTCTCATGTTCTCTCCTCTTCAATTTTTGGGAGAGTTTTGAGAAAGATTGGTATTAATTCTTTTTCCAGTGGTTGGTAGAATTCACTTGTGAAACTATGTGATCCTGGTCTTTTATTTGATGATAAGTCTTTGATCAGTGATTCAATCTCTTTATTTGTTATAAACAGTATTAATCTGCCAAAAGGGTGCAAAGTACCAGAAATCTGTTGGCTTTTATAAAGGATATTTATTTGTGGTAAAAGCTTACAGATACAAGGCCCTAAAGAATACAGCTCAAGGCTGCTTTTTTACCGACGGCAGTTGCCATGCGTCGAAGCAAGATGTTGCTGATCTCGACAAGGTTTCAGCTTTCTCCTCTGAACTTCCTTTCACTCTGGCATAGGGCTATATATATATATTAATATATCAGTCTCGGCTTTCTTCTCAAGGTCAGCTGTAAGCTATCAGCCACATGGCTATCTCTTCCCAGGGCTCTAGCTGTTTGAGCTTTCTCCTTTCTGTCACACAGCATGATCGAAAATGACAGAGTTCTCTCCTCTGTTTCTTCTTGAGTGTCCATTTATATTGGCCTACCAAGGGGGCAGGCACTTAACCTGAGTCATGCCTTGCTGATGTGGTTGAATCAAAGCCCTAATCTTAACAGGTAATTTAATCAAGGTCCCATCAGCTAAATCTAATATAATCTAAGGAAATCACACCCAGAAGAATAGATTAACAAACAATCTTTCTCTTTTGGGGTTTCTTAAGTAATCTCAAACTGTCACATAGATCTTTTTAGTTTTCACTATCTTCTTTTTTTTTTTCTTTCTCTCCCCTACCCCCTGGCCATCCGCTCCCTGTGCCCACCCACTGCATGCCCCTCCGTGACTGCGCCTATCCTTATCAGCGGCACCCGGAATCTGCACTTCCCCCTGTTGCATCATCTTGCTGCATCAGCCCTCAGTGCACAGCGCCACTCCTGGGCAGGCTGCACTTTCCCTTGCGCTGGGCGGCTCTCCCTACCAGGCAAACCCACCCCCCACCCCCGCGTAGCACAGCATTCCCTGCGCGCACCAGCACTGTGCATAGACCAGCTCCACACGCATCAAGGAGGCCCAGGGTTTGAACTGCAGACCTCCCACGTGGTAGGCGGAGGCTCCATCCACTGGAACAATTCTGCCTTCCAACTTTCTTCTTGATTCAGTTTATTTTGTACGAGTGTGTCTATTTCATCTACATTATCTAATTTGTTGGCATATATTAATCATAGTATTCTCTTATAAACCTTTTTTCTGTGAAATTGGTAGTGGTATCTCATTACCGTTTCCAATTTTAGTTATTTACATCTTCTCTTTTTTTGGTCAGTCTACCTAAAGGCTTGTCCATTTTATTGATCATTTGAAAGAATCAACTTTATTTTTTGTTGATTCTCTAGATTGTTCTTCTATTCTCTATTTCATTTATCTCCACTCTAATCTTTATTATTTCCTTCTTTCTGCTAGCTTTGGATTTACTTTGCTTTTCTCTAATTTCTCAAGATGTGATGTTCAGATTTTTGGTTCGAAATCTTTCTCCTTTTAAAATATGTGTTTATATCTATAAATTTCCTCTTACAGCTGCCTTTGCTGTGTAAGTTTCGGTGTACAGATATAAGAGTTTTGGTAAGCTTTGGTATATTGTGTTTTCATATTCATTCATCTCTAAGTATTTTCTAGTTAACTTTATTTGATTTCTTATTTGATTCAATGGTTGCTTAAAAGTTTGTTCTTTGATTTCTACATATTTGTACATTCTCCCATTTTCCTTTATTGATTTCTAGCTTTCATTCCATTGTGGTCAGGGAAGATAACTTTTTAATATTTTAGTCTTTTTACAATTATTAAGACTTGTCTTTTGACCTAACCTATGGTCTATTATGGCGAATAATCCATGTGCACTTAGAAGAATGTGTGTTCTGCTGTTGTTGGGTGTTGCTATATATGCCTGTTAGATCTGGTTTGTTTATAGTATTGTGTTGTTCAGGTTTTTTATTTCCTTGTTGATCTGTCTGGATGTTCTAGCCATTATTTAAAGTGGTATATTTCAGTCTCCTAACTATTATAGACTCTCTTTTTTCTCCTTTCATTTCAATCAGTGTTTGCTTCATGAACTTTGGAGCCCTGATATTAGGTGCATAAAATGATGTTGTTTGCCTCTTGTAACAGTTTTCATTTAAAGGCTGTTTTGTGTGATGTTAGTGTAGTCACTCCAGCGCTCTTTTGGTTACTCTCTGCTTGGAATATTTTTTCCATCCTTTAACTTTCAAACTATTTTGTCTTTGGATTTATGGTAAGGCTTGTAAACAGCATGTAGTTGGATCATACTTCTTTGCCATTCTGTCAGTCTTGCCTTTTGATTAAATTATTCCATTTACATTTGAGATAACTACTGATAGGAATTCTTACTTATACCATTTTGCTAATTGTATTTTGATGTCTTATGCCTTTTTGTCCCTTGAAATAGCAAGGTGATATAACAGTGGTAGCCAGTTTAAGTGTTCGAAAGGTAGCTGAGAAATAAGTTTTGTGTACTGCATGGAATTAAATAAAATAGAAAATGGCCAAAAGCTCTTTTTTGTGCCATAGAGTCTTCATCTTCAAGAATCCCAAGTGAACATTTGATCTAGCCTCCTGTTTATCATTGGCTGGGGGGGAGGTGGGAAATTAACAGCGGTTTAAGTATTTCAGGAAGGAAATAATAATGATTAAAGCTGAAGTAGCAGTGATTCTCAGAGATGTACTTACCGGGTGCAATGGATATGTCATGATGATGGGAGAGAGTGTTGCTGTGGGGGGAGTGGGGGGTGGGGGCGGTGGGGTTGAATGGGACCTCATATTTTTTGAATGTAATATTTTAAAAAATAATAAAATTAAAAAAAAGTGACCTCTCAAATGAAGATTAAAAAAAAAAAAGCTGAAGTAAATGAAACAAAGACTAGGAAAAAGAAATAGAATCAGCTTAAACAATGCTGATTCTTTGGAAAGATCAACAAAATTGAAAACCTTTGGGTAGACTGATTTTATTAGTGTCCTAGGGCTTTTATAACAAATTACCACAAACTCGATGTCATAAAGCAATAGAAATTTTTTTTTTTAAGATTTATTTATTTCTCTCCCCTTTCCCCGCCTGCCCCAGTTGTCTGTTCTCTGTGTCCATTTGCTGCGTGTTCGTTGTTCTTTTTGTCCGCTTCTGCTGTTGTCAGCGGCACGGGAATCTGTGTTTCTTTTTTTGTTGCGTCATCTTGTTGTGTCAGCTCTCCGTGTGTGTGGTGCCACTCATGAACAGGCTGCACTTTTTTTGCGCTGGGCGGCTCTCCTTATGGGGCGCACTCCTTGTGCATGGGGCTCCCCTACGCGGGGGACACCCCTGCGTGGCAGGGCACTCCCTGTGCGCATCAGCACTGCGCGTGGGCCAGCTCCACACGGGTCAAGGAGGCCCAGGACTTGAACTGCCAACCTCCCATGTGGTAGGCGGACGCCCTAACCACTGGGCCAAGTCAGCTTCCCAAGCAATAGAAATTTGTTCTCTCATAGTTCTGGAGGCCGGAAGTCTGAAATTGAGGTGTCAGCAGGGTTGATGGTTCCTTTTGGAGCCTGTGAGGAAGAATTATTACATGCCTTCCTCCGAGCTTATGTTGACTTCTGACAATCCTGGGCATTCCTTGGCTGGTAGACACTTCACTTCTTACTTCACCTCTATCTCCACATTACTTTAGCCCTCATGACCCTTCGTGTATACTTTTTCTGTCTTTTATAAGATTCATTATATGTAGGACCTACACAGATAATCCAGAATGGTCTTTGTTGGTCAGTGGGAAGTGTGGGAGAGGGAGAAAGTAGGAATCCCCCTTATTTTCAATGTAACATTTGTATAATCTAAAGTGCCTTTAAAAATAAAGGAAAAAAAATAAACTCATAAATGAGTCTTGGGGGCCAGCTTTGATAGCCACTGAGTTCAGTAGTTAAGAAGCAAACCATTCTCTTAATAACGATTGGGACTAATATAATTCTGAAGTATTTTAAATACACAAGCCTCTCCCCCTACGGTTGTGGTAGAACATTGCCAAAGGACTGATGAAAGTTGACCTTCTCTTGACAAAACTAAAGAGACTCCACACTACCTGCTGGAACATGCCTAAGCTTTTCCTTCTGCTAAGACACTGTAGTCCACTTCTCTTCCAGTCAAGAAAAGGACACCTTGCAAGTCCTGACTTGTCCTACTGGCTATGGTTACACCTTGCTACTAGTAGAGAAGGCAGTAGAAGGCAAATGGCACTTGGCTTGCTTCTTCCCGAACTACTGCTTTGAACACTCTTAACCAAGTATCCTAGACCCTTTTTGTGTAGCTCTTTGAGAATTTCTCAGTCCTTCATGCCATGCCAATTTCCTTGAAATTCTGATAATGACCGTGTCTAACATTCTCTGCTGAATTCACCTTACTTCCCCAGCCTTAAACTTCAGAACACTTAATTTTTTACTTCCAGCAACTCACTCCTACCATTGAGGAAACTGGGGAAGATGCATTTCCCAGTCTGACATGCCTCCTTCTTACCCCAACTTAAGTCACAATTAGGGGTACATTCTCTTTAAACTCCAGCTGTCATTAATCTCTTGTTTCTCTTACTATTCATACATAGCACCCATCCTTACTTTTGTTTTCATATTTTGGTTTTACTAACTTATCATCATTATTCTTTAACTGTTTCACATGTATATGTCTTATCTTATATTCTATATTTCCATGGCACTTTGCATAATGCTGACTGTACTCAGTATTATTTCCTCAAGAAAATCTTCCTTAAATTTCCATGCTTGTCCAAGTTTCTGTCTTCTAACACCTTGTAAAAACATCTGCGTCAGTGTGTATTAATTGAAATTATCCTGTTTCATCCTTGTCTTTATCACTAAGGCTGAATTTTGTATATACATGAGACACATATACAAACACAGACCTGACCTTGAGCAGAGATTCAGAGTAGGTGCTTGAAAAATATTTTATTGAATTGAACCGTTCAATAAGTACTTTATTATTGTACTTATCACAGGTTCCTTTTTGTAATAATATCCCAAATTGCATAGAAAAGACAAGTGTAAAACATTGCGCTGTCATGTATAAGTATACCAGATTTCTAAGGTGGTGGTTTCTGTCAGAGGCTGTCTTGAGACTTTAAAGGATCAGATCTCATTCATTGCAACTACCAGTTGTTCTGGAAGCAAACAATGGAGACATCTAAGGGACATCTGTTCCACGAATAATCCCTTATATCCGAGGAATGTTTATTAACCCTTCCCTAAGACTTCAATGAAAGGAACTTTCAGATTACCAAAACTGTGGATACCACTTCATGAACTAAAACTAAGGCTTTATCTTCTTTGTCCTGGCTTGAGTATTTTGTGGATCCCAGAAAATTATGTTCTAAGCTAACCCATTCCTGTGCATGTAACCCTATTTTATGTGGGACATTTTGATTGTATTTAGTTAAGGGACCTTTTGATTGGGTCACTTTCAGGACTACTTCAATGAGGGGTGACCCAGATGGGTTTTGGCCCCCTCCCTGAAGTCTTATAAACAGAGAAGTAAAAACAAAAACACAGAGAAGGAGAGCTGCCATTTTTACCCTGCCATGTGAGAAAGTACTCCAGGATTGCCTGCAGCTACAAAAAGACAGAGAAAACCTGAGAGATTAAGAAAGAGGGTGGAGGCTGGGGTCAGTGGAGCAGCCTGAAGCTGAAGAGATGAGCCATGAGATGTGCCTGATTGCTGATAGCTGAGCTCAGGGAGCAAGAGAGCCTGGAGGAGAGAGAGAAACCCACACACACACAGAGGCCACCATTTTTGCCTTGCCATGTGGCAGGAGCTGAGGATCTGGCAGCATCCGACCTGTTGATGAGATAGCATCTCTGATGATGCCTTGATTTGGACATTTTCAGAGCTTCAGAACTATGAAATTTTACACTAAATAAATTCCCATTATACAAGCAACTGTGCCCATTTCCTCAACACCTGTTGATCATCAGGACTACAACTGAGGAAGAGGCCTTCTTTGCTCTTCATTTTAGCAGAAGACATACCCTTCCAAACAGTCTTATAATGGGAATAAAAACTGGGACAATGATGACACTTTAGTTTTGAGTAATCTATGACTTTCAGTTGACAAAAAATTTATATAGACTATTAGATTATTTTAATTAAATTGTTACTTAAGTATGCACCAACAAGACTAGATGTAAACTTAGGCTTATAGCTTTTATACAACTTTAAAACCAGATTTATCATTTAAATACAAACAAATCTATAAAATCAATAAAATTCAAATTGACAAAATTAGTTATATATGGTAATTGATAATGATTAGTTGAACCTAATTGCTGTTTGAAATGTGAATTATGGTATTGTCTCTAGAGACTTTTGAGTTCACAGTGCCTTTACTATGAAGTGCCTATAATGACTCTTTTCTCCTACCACTCTTCTCTTTTCACTAGAATAGCACTCACTTAGGTTATCTGATCTTCACTTATTGCAACTCTGTCATTTGCATTTTAAGTTCAAAGTCATCTCTGTTCTTTTCTCATTAGCCTAGGACCATTAGAGTAAAACTAACTAAGGCCACACCCATGTGCAGAGCTGTGCACATTGTCAGGAAAGACCTGAGAAGGCCCTAGTCTCTCCCTCTGGCTGACCCTGAGATCTATGCAAGCAGCAAATGAAAGGTAAGGCAGCGTTGTAAACAGCCAAAATGTTGAAGGCATATCCCAACATACATACACACACAGACCTCCTTGATAAACAGTGAGAAAGGTTTTGATTCGAGGCATTTAGGGATATCTCTGTCGATCATTAGATGAAAGACTTATACAAACTTTACAGAATTAGTTCAGGAAGTCACTAAATAAAAAAACAGCAGCAACAAACCCTGGGGAGAGGGGAAATCTGATTTCTAGAATTGTAACATTATTTTAAATGTCCAGTTTTTAACAAAAATTACAATCCATGCAAACAAACAGGAAAGTATAGCCTGTCCATGCTATAAAACAAAACAAACAAATAAAAAGCAGTCATTAGAATTTGTCCCTGCAGAAGCCAGTACATTGACAAATATTTTAAAGTCACCTATTTTTAATATGTTCAAAGAACTAAGGGAAAGCATGTCTAAAGAACTAAAGGAAAGTAAGAGAGCAGTGTCTCACCAAATAGAGAATATTTTTTGTTAAAAATTTATCTCTCTCTCCCTACCCCCTCATTGTTTGTACTTTCTGTATCTGTTCATCTTCCTTGTTTCTTTTAGGAGGCATCAAACCTTTATGTGGGAGGGAGGTACCTAATTGCTTGAGCCACCTCCAGGCCCTGCTTTGTTATGTCTCTCACTATGTTTTTCTTCTTATGGCTCTTGTTGCATCAGCTTGCTGTGCCTGCCCGTCACACCAGCTTGCTGTCTTCTTTAGGAGGCACCATGACCCAAATCAGGGAGCTCCTGTGTGGTAGGCAGGAGCTCAGTTGCTTAAGCCACATACACTTTCTCAAATAGAGACTATTAATAAAAGGATAGAAATTATAAAAATGAACCAAATGAGAAATTCAGGTGTTGAAGATTAGAATAAAAGAAATGAAAAAAAAAATCACTAAAAGGGTTCAACAGCAAAGTTGAGCTGGCAGAAGAAAATAAGTCACTGAACCCAAAAATAAGTCAATAGTATCCAGTCTGAGAAACAGAATGAAAAAAGATTGAAGATAAGTAAACAGAGCTCCAGATACTTGGAACACCATCAAGAATACCAACATATGCATATGACAAGGAGAGGAGAGAGCTAGGCAGAAAACATATTTGAAGAAGTAATGGTTGAAAACTTCTCAAATTTGATGAAAAGCATGAATCTACACATCCGAAAAGCCTAGCAAACTCCAAGGAAGATAAACTCAAAGAGACCCACACCAAGACACAGTAAAGTTAAATTATCAAAAGGTACCGACCCTGAGACCCTTGAAAGCAGTAGAGAGAAGTGACTCCTTATGTACATGGAATCCTCAGTAAGATTCATAGCTGACTTCTCATCAGAAACCACAGAGGCCACAAAGCAGTAGGATGACATACTCAGAGTGGTGAAAGAAAAAAAGGTCAGTCAAGAATTTTATATCCAGCAAAACTCTCCTTCTGAAGTGAAGGAGAAAGGAAAACATTCCCAGGTAAATAAAAACAAAAATAGATGTCACTAGCAGCCTTGCACTACAAAAGATACTAACAAAAGTCCTTCAGGTTGAAATGAAAGGACACTAGATAGTAACTTTAATCCACATGAAGAAATAAAGAGCACTCGTAAAAGTAAATACCTAGGTAGATATAAAAGACAGCCCAAATGTATTTTTGTTTGTAACTCTTCTATCTGATTTAAAAGACAACTGCATAAAGCTGATGTGCTTTTAATATATAAAGATATATTAGTATTCTAATAATAGCACACAGAAGTGGGGAGAGAATTTAACAATGGAGAAGCAACATTTTTCTATACTATAGAAATTAAGTTGACATTAATCCAAAACTAGATTGCTTTGAATTAAGATGTTCATTTAAATCCCCAAGTAACCACTAAAAAAATAACTCCAAAAAATGTGTAGTAAAAGAAACAAAAGGGGATTAAGATGGTACACTGGAAAATATTTAACAGACTTCACAAGGAGATATTATTATTAACTCTTTTATTTTATAAATGAGAAAAGTGAGGCTTAGAGAGATTATATAGCTCATATACATAGTAGAGCCAAGACTCAAAACCAAGTCTCTCTGTTACCAAAATCCCTTACTATAGTTCTAGAAAGGAAATAGATGAAATTCTCTCATAGAACATGGAGATGGTTAAGTGTTATCTTAACAACCATCATTTCCAAGAACCATACTCTTTGACCCCATGTGATCAGGAATTTGAAACTCAAAAAGGTTCACTGACATCCCAGAGTCACATAGGTAGTAAATGGTAGAACCTGGGATTTGAATCCAAGTGTCTATGGTTCGAAAGTCCACGTGTTCTACTGGACCATGCTGCTTTGGGCTTACAACATAAATTTTGTGATAGTTTTAGCTTACTGACTACCAGACAACCATAGTAGTGTAGCACTACACTACTACAAATCTGGCTTCTCTTGCATGCCATTCAATAACTCAAGAGCACAACACAGACTTTATAGACAGGTAGTGTTGAGTTTTCCTTTCCTGGCTTTTTGTAATTCACAGAAACTTTCTTCACAGGACCTAAAGTAACTCAATGCTTTTTAATAAAACACCAAATATAACATTAGATAATGTGTTTCCTTCATCAATTGAAAAAATCAGCCACATATTAAAATATTTACAGTAACTCACATGTAGTCAAATACTTTGTGCTTTGATCTCTTTAAATTTGTAAAAAGCTACTTTCATTGCATCTCTAAAGGGAAAATTCCTGGTTAAGTATAGCTTGAATTTTCTCAGAAAGATAAATAAAACCAGGCACGCAGACAGTCTCTTCTTCCAACATCAGCAGTTGTAGAATTTCAAGATTTAATTTTCAGACAGCTCACATTTATCATCATCTTGATATTTATATCCTTGTAATTTACCAAAGCCTATTTTAGAATGCCCATTGCTCTCAGAAAAAAAAAAGGTTGCTTTTCAAGGCTGCATTAAGGAAACTCAAGAGATTTCAGAATAACTCTACAACTACAAAGTGTATTCCTTTCCTTGATCTAAACAAAGAGGGCACTGTTTAAAGTTCTTACTTTAGGGGAAATTGCATCAAATGGCTAGAAAAAAATGACATATTTTCTTTCTCCTCATTTCTAATACATCATAATTTTCCTCTTCAAGTAAGTTCCAAAAAAATTATATTTTCCTGTGAAATAAATGTTCAGTGGAACATCCTAGAATTCTAAGTTTCTTAATTTGTCTTCAAGATATCCCCCCCAAAATTTTTTTTCACTGTTTAGGGTTCCAAACTCAATTGATTTTAGAGATCAAGTAGGCCAAATTAGTAAAGTTGGGGCAGGAGTATATATAAGGGAATGTTTGATCTCTGGGTAACTGGGAAAGTAAACGGCTGCTTAAAAGCATTCTCTCTAAGCTAAACTCTGCAAATAAACTCAATACCTTCCCTCAGTGTCTTACATGACTCCCAGGGATGAGCTTCCCTGACACCTAGGGATTATTACCAAGAGTTGATTAGTGATGCATTTGAAGAAAGACCTTGTTCAAAAGGGGGAAATATTTAATAGAGTTTTTATGGCTAAGAGATTTCAAAGTGAGCCGGGAGGTCATTACAGAAGATACGCTTATGTAGGTCTCAGACTTCACAAACTGCACAGTAAGCAAAGCCTCAAACAAATGTGCTCCTGAGGGCCCGAGGGACATCTGGACACCCTAGGCAAGTCACACAGCCACTGAAATCGATACCCCCTGGTGGGATCCATATGAGTATGTGAAAACCTATTTACGCAATATAGCATAGTTGTACTCATTTATGAATCCTCCCCAATTATGACTCTTCTTTTATTTGAACCTATAATTTTCAATATACTTGGTAAGTATGTTTCTCAGAGACTTAATGCTCTCAGATTGTTCCTGTGCTTGCTGAGCCCTGAAACCCAGCAGGCAAGAGGCTAACTCATGCTCTACAATGCTTTGGGCATGCCCTGGATAACTAGTAAAACAATGAAGATGGACTTTCCCATCCCAAAACCAAGAAGTATCTTCAACTGCAAGCAAAACAGTTCCATTCCTCTACTGTATAATATCTATAGCCCTTCTCTGCCTCAAGCAATCAGAGTGAACATTGTCCCAAATCCCTCAGGATTGAGGAATGAACAAAAATAAAAGTGGGAATGTAACCACTGACTAAAGCAGATTTATGGTTATTGTACTTACTATCTTGTGTTGAGTAATTTATAATATTGACATAAAAAATTTTCAATTAAAAGCATTTGAAGTCAATTTTTAAAGAGCACATTAAAACATCGTTTGGGGAACGGATGTGGCTCAAGAAGTTGGGCACCTCCCTCCCATATGGGAGGTCCCGGGTTTAGTTCCTGGTGTCTCCTAAAAGAAGATGAACAGACAACAGAGAGGACACAATGAACAGACAGAGAGCAGACAACGAGCACAACCATTGAGGGGGTGGGGAGAAATAAATAAATAAAGCTTTTTAAAAAAATCCAAAAACATATTGTTGCTCAAAGGCCCTGTGGTTTCTGGTTTCTCAGTTTTGATACTACAGGATTTTTCCCCTAGCAATTTATAGCAAATAGTCAAAAGTTTGCCATTTTAAAAATACACATTTGAGTGAGTTACCTATCAAATTTTTGCATATTGGAGACCACCAAGGAACTCATACTACCAGATTGACTTATATTTGTATAAGCATTGAAAGAATGCTTCTCCTGCTATTTCTGAACATATATGTGAACTGCAGTGTATCGTTAATTAAGAAATTTATGGTTCCTCACACAAGTTTCTCTATGAGTTCTGTACACATCTGCTCATTTCAAATTGAACAAACTACACTTAGAGAACATTGTTATTTAAATACCTAATGCTAGATACATGCCAGATGCATCTTTGCACCGCATGCCCTTTCTAAACTATTATAGCTGTGATGCTATCTTTTTAGAATTTATTGGACATTTCAAGTAGTTCTTACCTGACTTTAAATTTACAAAAAATATATGCACATATTGGATTATATTTGTGATTCAACTTCAAAATAAAAATTTCTCACTCCAAGCATTTACATATGTTTAATTGAAGAGAACTAGGAATAGTACGGCAAACTATTGACTTATAATTCTTGTGCTTAGTTATATATATAAATCAAGAGTTTCTTCTTATATTGCAACCAAAAGGAGTAATTTGGATCTTATGATTGATATAAGCTGCAGTTATCATCCAGAACCCTTTAGTAAGGAGCCTCTTGGTTGCATGTAACAAAGACCCAACTGAAAACAGTTTCAAATAGGGGAATATGTTAGCTCAGGCAACTAAATCACAGAAAACATAAGGTAGTGCTTACTCAGGGATCAGTGAATCTTCCTCTCTCCTGCCACCATTCCCATCTTTACTCTCTCAGATCTCGCTTCACTGCTTTTCCCTTTGAGTTGGCTGAATTCTTACTTACTGCAGGAAGGCTTTTCTCTATTTGGTGAGAAAACTAGACAATTTTGGACTCAACTTTCAATTTCCATCCCAGGGTTGGCCCACCATACCCAGTCATGGGGTGAAGGGTGAGCTTGCAGACCAACTCACCCTTGTGATCAAGAGAGCAGGGTCTGGGGCTAGAAAAAGAGAAAACATGTAAAACCATATATGCCTTGAGATTCCACATAAAGACATGCCACTATTAAAAAGGTTTGAAAACTACTGCCTTAGACAAAGTTTTGTGAAACCATTTTCTTCTTTTAGCTTGGACAAAATGTTACTATTGTTTTATCATATAATTAAGTTTACTTTTCAGTGATGGAACTCAAATGTGGGCTCATTAAATTTTTCCATGTGAGTTCTCATCAGTGTATTAAATATCTGTTGAACAAATATTTATTCAGCACCACACATATGTTAAACCCTGTACTTAGCACAGAAGATGCAGTACTAAACAGATAGACATGATCCATCCCTTCACAAAACTTCAAAACAAAAGGAAGGATAGATAAATAAGCATCATCGGCGCAAAGTTATATGCTATGACCAGGAGTTATGAAGCCAGAAGACAAGAGGGATGTGCAGGGTAGATAATACCTAAATGAGGATTTGAAGGAGGAGTAAGAATTAGCCAGACCAAGAAGAAAAGAGCAGAGAGTATTCAAGGCAGAGCAGAAGCTCGTGAAAAAGCATAAAGGCAAAAGAAGCATATTTGAGGAAACAAAATGTATGCATTTTTGGGAATGGGTAATGGGGAAGGAAATTGGGAAATAATAAGTAAAGAATTTGAAGAGGTATGCCAAGTCCAGATCATGAAGTCCATGATGAAGATGTTTTAAATGTTATTTTAAATGTACCTAACGAACGGTGTTAAGCAGTTAAGTAAAATATGCAGTTTAGAAACGCCCTTCTAGTTGCAGTGTGGAAATAGGTTGGTGAGAGGGACAGTTGGATAAGAACGACAGATAGGATTCACTGCAACATGAGACAGAGATGGCCAGAGTGTAATAGTGGAGATTGGAAGGAGGGATTGGATTTGATAAATATTTAAGAAGTATTATTAAGATTTAGTATTAACTGTAAGTTGGTGATGGCAGCGGGAAAAGTAAACCTTCACTTACAGGTTTCTGACACTGGTAAGTGGGTGGATTGTGCCATCACACACTGAGCTGGAAACACAAAGAGAGAAGCAGATGGAGGACTGAATGTTTCATTCTAAGAAGCAGTTTGATATACATTTCAAAGTCAGAGGAGGGAAAGAAATAGTATCTGGTCAAAATCTAAGCTATTTTGAATATTATTTTTCACCAGAGTAAAACTGACCCAATTAAGCTAAAAGTAAATGCGTGATTTTCTCGTTCACACTCAGAATGCTGCCTCAGTGCCTGCCTTCTTTCTAGGACAACTGGAGCCTGCTTTTCTAGCTACTTTTCAGTTCAGTTCATTTTAATAATCATTTATTGCTGGCCCTCTCAGCTAAGTGTTGGGGATGCAGAGAAGTAGGAGGCACTGTCTGCTTTTAAGGAACTGATGGTTTGTTGAAGAAATCAGACATATATAAAAGTGGCTTCAATACAATGTGGTGAGAACTGTGATGGAGGAGTTTGTAAAGAACATTTTCAAGCTCTTTGATACCCAATGTTTCATTCAGATATTTTTAGGACAATTTCTTTTCTCTTCATGGGCTTTTTAAACAAAGTCCATATAAATATTTATATGTGCCTTCTAATCACAAACCATGTATTTCTAATCATAAAAGTACATGTTGAGACAGTACTACCCAGCATTGCTTCTAGATGCCTTCAGTGGTTCAAACAATCGCAGTTAACTTGAAGCAGAGGACTGCAGTGAATCACAGGGTTTGAATTCCAACAGTTTCTTAATTTTCGTACCTCCAGTATTAACTCCTATGCATACTAACAGCAATCCATGCAAGCCAGAGGGCCTCCAGCTATCTTATTTTTATCCACCAAAAAAGTTGGTACATGTGCACCTACAATGATGGTAATTAAAATTTGGAGTGTCAAATAGGTAAAAAGAAAATATTTCGAGATTAGTCTCTGTCTGTTGGAAGAGGCATCCATCACTTGGCTCACCTCCCTCCTGATGTAATTTCATGAGCCATACTTCCATCGCTGAAGCCAAGAAAGACCTTTATTGTGTTTGGTCATGATGACTAATTGTTCGTTTTTTCTGGACTGGAATATGTTGGGTCTAGTTTGCCTGTGATCTGACTGATTCAGTGCATCTTTATTGCTGTACTAAACTCTAGATTAAAGCATTCATTTATTTATTCTATAAATAATTTTGAGTACCTGCTATCTTCCATATACTGTGCCTAAATAAGACTGAGTCATTGACTTGTGATAATACCCATGGAATGTACGGAAGGTTGTGAGAGCACGTAAGGGGCTTCTAATTGAGTAAATTTTGTAAAGCACTTGGAACTTGGTGGCAATAAAAGTTAGTTGCCTCTGTTAGCCATCAATATTATTATCACTGTTATTATTGGAGTGGGAGAGAAGAGGGGAAGGAGATTAGGCCAAAAGAAGAACTTAGTTGAAAATACAAAAATGAATACATTTTCACAATTACTCAGCGTGGTTGGAATGGAGAGTACAATGCAGAGAACAGTGATAGGAGATGGTGCTAATGAGAGGAAAGTGGGGACTAGAGTGTAAAGGACCTTTAATGCCAACTAAAGAGTTTTGACTTTTCAGACTAGGCAGTGGAAGCCATTAAAAAAAACTTTTTTTTTTTTTGGGTGGTGGGGGGACACTTTTTTTTCCCCTGTCTAATATTCGGTTATGGGTTTTTTTTTTACTTTAAAAATATATGTAAATAAGAGCTTTATTATATGAATTGGCTCATGTGACCATGGGAATTTGGAAATTTGATAAAGGTGAAATTGAATTCCCCAGAAGAAGCTGGCTGGGTGGCTAAAGTAGAGGCAGAAATTCTTCCTGACTTCTGAAATCCTCGATTTTGGCTTTAAGACCTCCAGCCGATTGGATAAGGAGGCTCCCTTCATTGCTGAGGGCAGTCTTCTTTGTCGAATGTGGGTTCACTCAGCCCCAGATGCAGCTGACCATACGTGCAAATCCATCTATGAAGTACCCTCGCAGTAACAGTCAGGCCAGTGCTTACTTGACCAGACAACTGGACACCATAACCTCGCCAGGTTGACACATGAATTTAACCATCATAGTTGGGTTTTTATTGTCTATCTGCCCCATCTTCATTGAGGGTCAGGACTCTGTTATTGGCTGTAATCCAGTGCTTAGAACAGAAGAGACATTCACTAAATTTTTTTTGAAGGAATGAATTAGTGAATGTATGACTGGAAAAAAAAAATCAATTCCCTATAAACAGTTCACAATAAATACAAATGGCCAATAAACGTGGAGACAAAGTCACTAACAAATCAGATGTAAATTACACTAAGGTGCTTCTAACCAATGAAATCGGCAAAGATTTTAAATGAAAGGAAATTATTCATTATTGACAAGTTGATAAGGAAAATATCATATGTTGCTTATGGAAATAAGAATATAAGGAATATGAAGTGCATCCTTTTTATTTTTTAGTAAGATTTTTATTTTGAAATACTTTCAAACTTACAGGACAGTTACAAAAATAATACAAATCACATATAAGGAAGCGGATGTGATTCAAGTGATTGGGCTTCTGTCTGCCATATGGGAGGACCCAGGTTCTATCCCTGGGGCCTCCTGGGAAAGGTGAGCCTGCATGGCAAGCCAGCGCCCAGGTGGTGAGCCACACAGCAAGATGATGACACAACAAAAGAGACGAAGGGGAGAGTCGAGGCAAGATGCAACAGAAGCCAGGAACTGAGGTGGCGCAAGTGACAGGGAACCTTTCTCTACATCGGAGGGCCCCAGGATCAAATCCCGATGAATCCTAGAGGACAAAAAAAGAAGAGAAGGCAAAAAAAGAAAAAGAGAGAGAGAGAAATAGACATAGAAGATCACCCACCCCCTTATATTTTTTATGTAACATTTTATGTAATCTGAGTATCTTTTTTTTTTTTTTGTCCTCATGGGACCTCCGATGTGCAAATGAGCACAGGCAGTAAAAAATAGGGCGGTGGGGGAGGGGGAGAAAAAAAAGGATATATATTTTTTAAATCACAGAAGTCCAATATACCTTATGCCCAGATTACCAGTTTTAACATTTTCCTTATTTGCTATCTTATCTATTTCCTTTTTTCCATCTGTCTACAATTCATCTATCTATGTGTCTGTCTTTTTTTTTTTGAGGCACTGGGGGCCAGGGATTGAACCCTGACCTTGTATGTGGGAAGCCAGTGATCAACCACCGAGGCATGTTGGCTCCCTGAATTGGTTTTTTTGTTAGTTTTACCTGTTGTTTGCTTTTTTGTTTTCCCAGGAGGCACCAGAAACCAAACCTAAGACCTCCCATTAGGGAGGCAGGTTCTCAATCACTTGAGCCAGATCCTTTCCGGTCTATTCTTTTTTAAAGATTTATTTACTTATTCCCTGCCCCCCTTGTTTACTCGCTGTGTCCATTCACTGTGCGTTCTGTGTCTGCTTGTCTTCTCTTTATGTGGCACTGGGAACTGATCCTGGGACCTTCTAGAGTAGGAGAGAGGTGCTCAATCTCTCACACCCCCTCAGCTCCCTGGTCTGCTGCATCTCTTATTGTCTCTCCTCTGTGTCGCTTTCTGTGTGTCATCTTGCTGCGCCAGCTCTCCACTAAGGCCAGCTTGCCACGTGGGCCAGCACTTCTCAGGCCAGCATGCCTTAACCAGGAGGCCCCGGGAATCAAACCCTGGGCTTCCCATATGGTAGACGGGAGCCCAATTACTTAAGCCACATCTGCTTCCCTATTTTTAATAAACACATTTTCTGAACACTGGGGTGTAGATTGTATACATCATGCTCCTTGAACACTTTTTACTGCCATGTGTATTCACTTATGTAACTATCGTAAGTGCAGTTAAAAATTTAACATTGATAAAAAGCTTACAGTCTATATTCCATTTTTTTCATGTGTCCCCAAAATGTTCCCTTTTTATCCTCCATTCCTAGATGCCATCTAGGATCATGCATAACATTTAATTGTTATTGTCTTTTTGCTGTTCTTTGGCTCTTTCTCCCTTCCTCACCTCCCTTTCTTTCCTCTTTCTTTCCTCTCCCATCCCCTCCCTCCTTCCCTCCCTCCCAAACCTCCCTCCCTCCCTCCCTCCCTCCCTCCCTCCCTCCCTTCCTTCCTTCCTTCCTTCTGTGGGAACACATATTCAACATTAATTTGCCCATCTCAACCCTCCCAAGCATGCCATTCAGTGGGATTAATCACATTCACTACTCTGGCACCCTCATCACCTCCTTCTACTAAAATTTTTCCATCTCCCCAAACATCAACCCTATACCCATTATGCATTAACTCTCTATTCCCCCTGCCCCATGCTCCTGACAACCTATTTTCTAATTTCTATCTCGATGAGATTGCATATTCTTCAATATATTCTTTGTAGTTACCATGTCACATAAATTTAATATCCTAAATCTGTATCATTGTCGTTTGCTTTGAAACCAACTTAACCTAATACATACAAACTATGTTCCTGTACCCCGCTGTTCCCCCTCCTTTATGTAGTTCTTGTCACACATTATATGTTTATACATCATGAGTCCAAACCAACTTTTTTATTGTTACATTTTATGCATTGGCCTTTTGGATTCTGTAGGATGTAAAAAAGAGGAGTTACAAACCAAAAATACAGTAGTACTGGCATTATAATTACATGTTATCGCCCTCACTGGAGACCTTTATTTCTTCATGCAGCTTCAATTTATTGTTGAGGATCCTTTCCTTTCAACCTGTAGAAAGCCCTTTAGCATCTGTTACAGCTGATCTCGTGGTGATGAACTTCCCCAGCTTTGGTTTATTTGGAAATGTCTTAATCTCTTCCCCTCTTTTGAAAGACAGTTTACTAGATATAGAATTCTTGGTTGGCAATTTTTTACTTTTAGCACTTTACATCTGTTATCCATTGTTCCCAATGAGAAATTGACGTTTGATCTTACTGAGGCTCCCTTGTGTGTGACCTGTTGCTTCTCTCTTGCAGTATTCAGAATTATCTGTATTTGCCATTCAACAATTTGATTATTATAACTTGGTGTCATGTGGGTCTCTTGAGTTTATCCTGTTTAAAGTTCATTGACCATCTTGGATGGATATATATATATATATATATATATATTCATGTTTTTCATTAGCTTTGGGAAGTTTTGAGCTATTATTTCTTTGATTATTCTCTGTACCCGTTTTTCTCTTTCTTCTCTTTCTGAAACTCCAACAATGTATATATATTGTTACACTTCCTAGTGTCCAACAGGTTCCCAAGCCTTATTCACTTTACCTCATTCTTTCCTCTTTTTGATTCTCCAACTGATTTCAGTAGTCTTAATTTCAAGATTGCTGATTCTTTCTTCTGTCAGCGCAAATATGCTGTTTAACCCCTCTAGGGAATTTTTTATTTCTATTAATTTTTGTGGTCTTTAGCTCTGTTTAGTTCCTTTTCATAATTTCTATCTCTCTATAGATATTCTCTTTGTGTTCATCTGTTGTTTTCCTGAATTTTCTTTAGTTCTTTGTCCATGTTCTCTGAGCATATTTAGGAATATTAGGACTTTTTTTAAAAATTTATTTAAATCTTTGTCTTGGTATGTCTCAGGTCTGGTCCTCCTCATTGATGGCTTCTAATGCTTTATCTTCTCTCTTGCCTGGGCCACCATTTCCTGTTTCTTTGTATACTTTGTAACGTTTTGTTGAAACCTGGACATTTTGATATTTCTATGTGTTATTGTTAGAATTTGAACTCTGCATCTGTTCCTTAAGCTTGTATCAAGCTAGTTTATAACAGAGCTTTCTTTAAATGCCAGGAGCTAACTAAAAAAAAAGGGAGTGGGGAAAGAAAACACCTTTTCCAGCTTTTGCAGATTGACCTATGCAAGTATTCTTCCATACTTAGAATTCAGAGAATGGCTCCCGGTCAAAGTGTAGGGGCCTCCCCAATTCTTTCCGTGCATGTGTCTTGTCATGGGCATGTGCATGTGGCCCTAGGAAACAGTTTCCTCAGATCCTGGTGCTGTACTGTACGTCCCACAGCCAGCAGTCTTTTGCCTGAGGCATCCACTTGACTGCTCTCCCACAGTGTTCTCTAGGGGGGCTCTGTTAGCCGCCTCTACATGCAGAGCAAGTTCTATGATGAGTTCTCAAGCCCTCAGCAGACAGATTGGGTCAGGCATGCATGCTCCTCATCTGTACATGGGGGTTACCCTGTTCCCTCCAGAACTGTGACCAGGAACCCACACTGAGCACAGGTCAGCTCCATGGTTTTGAGAAAACCATAAAAATGGTGAAGTAATTTAAAATCTGGGATTCCAACCCATATCCAGTGTATTTCAGAACTCTAGCTCCTTCGCATTCTGCATCTTATTGTCTCCCTAACTCTGATTTAGAGCATAAGCCTCAGTTTAAAACTGCTCCTCATCTGCTGTATTAGTCCTGTGGACATATTCGTGATGATAGGCCTCTCTGCCTCCAGCCCCTCTGCTTCTACAGATCACCAGGATCTAGCTCTATTTAAATGCCCAATCTAAGTAGCCTAAATTGACTCTGTAGTCTAGTGGTGCCCAAAGTGTGGTCCCTAGATCAGAAGTAAGTTGTTAGAAAATGTAAATTTTTCAGCCCCTCCACCCACAATCAGAAACTTTGGGGGCAAAACCCATCACTTATGCAATTTATAGAAATGTAAAATTTCAGGCTCCCAGACCACTGAATTGGAAACTGTGGTGGTGGGACCCAACAATCTGTGTTTTAGTAAGCCCCCCAAGTGATTTTCATGCACACTTAAATTTCAGAACCACTGGTTTACTAAGACACTGGAAAAAAGACAGTAGCTAGTAGTTGAAGAAACCTCCTTACTTCATCAAAACCTGTGAATTTTTACCTACCTGGCAAGGCGGAGATGAAAGAACTGCAATACATTTGTTTTATGCCTTGTGAAATGTTAATATATAAACATTTGAATTTATTACTGTTAAATAGGGCTTTAGCTTTTTTTTTTAATTTTTTTTAAGCATAAACCCTACCCCTATTTTGAGTTACATCTTTTCATATAAGCGGTTAGGCACTACTTATTCACTAAGTTGTCAGGCTTTTTATTACTTTTTAACTCTTTAGTGTGTTAAATATTCCACATCTCTAATTCTGGTTGACATTCCTTGAAAGTGAATGAAGAGAGAGATTTAAGTTCAAAACTGTTTTGCTAAAACTTTGGCAACCAAGTTTAGGAGATAAATATATCTTCACATGGACCTAGAATTCATTTGTCAGTTAAGTATTTTATAACCCAATAAGATAATATATGCTTTGTAGTTAAATTGAAATATACTGTCGCAACAAGTTACTTCTTAAATGTCTTTATAAAGTTTAGATTTTTAAAAACAGGATTTAAAAAGCTGAGGGAATGAATAATTCCTGATTGTGGCATACATTTCTCAAAATCAATAGCACAATTCCATTAATGAGAAATAGTATCTTTAATCCAAAGCAATCTTGATTATTATAGGGTGAAAAACTTAATTAAAAAAAAGAATTTCTAATCCCGTCTTCATCAATCTTATACAGTTAAACAGTGCCAAGTTTATATTGAGAGAGAATCTGTGCTCGTCTTTGATTCAAAATGCAGGTTTCCTCTTTTTGGAGCTCACGATGCCTCTGTTGCCATTTGCTTTATTTAAACAAATACTCCAGTGATTTTCCTGCTTAAGACCATCTACCAAGAGCTTTTCTCAGAGAAAAACTTCATATCAAAAGTAGTTATTTCTTTTTTCACAAGTTCGTGAAGAGCATGTCTTAAGGTAGAAACTTTCCTTCAGCTTTAACATCAACAGTTGTTCTTGGCATGTTAGAAAGCATCTTAAGATACAGTGTTTGGACTGCCTTTATTTAAAGTGCTCACTGGTGCCATCTAGTGATATAAGCAATATAGAATGTACAGTTTTATTACTCAGTGCCTTGGGGACAGAAATTGTGTATTTTTAAGAATCTGTTTTATAGTACAAGTTTAATTGAATAGCCAAATATACATAAAGAAGTCCTTTACTATAAAATTTCCATTGAGAATTTTTAGCTATGAAACTAAAAGTACAAGCTACAAAATTAAAATTAGATATATCAGACTTCATAAAAATTAAATACTTTTGTGTATCAGAGGACACTATCAAGAAAGTGAAAAGACAACTAACAAATTGGAAGAAAGGGAAAACCATGTAACTCATAAGAGTCTAGTATTCAGGATATATAAGAACTCTTACAACTCAACAACAAAATGACAACCCAGTTAAGAAATAGGGAAAGACAAATGAGTTTATATGGCTATGAGTCTCCAAAAAAGAGCCTGAGGTCATCAGAGGAGTCACCCTTACGCACACCTCAGCAGAGTCCCAGAGACAGATAAAGGAGATACAACCCCAGGTATTGGTTCTTGTGAAGGCTACAGAGACCCACAGGTTCTATGGACATGGCAGATGGAGTTCAGTGCCATGTCAGTTGACCCTACTTTGGAGTTTGTGTTTCTGAGTGTGATGGAGCTGGACTCAGATGTGATCTTTGTTCACAAGCCTCTCCTGTTACTTTTATCGGACCTGTGGTTGGCGCTGGGGTTTAATGTCTGCTCAGGGGACCTGAATCTCTGGACTGTCCATGTGATAGCAAGGTCCTGAGCCTCAAGAGACTTGCAACTCCTACACTTTAGTTTATTGGACTTACCCAACTCAGCTAACATGGAGGTGAAGAAGGTCAACCACCACACCAGGGAGCCAAGAGTGCCTACAACTGAAAGCAGGAGAATTGCATCCATCATCCATGTGGAATCTAAGCCCCCTCTTGATGTAGATGTGGAGTGGACACAACCATTCCAGGGTCCACAGGATGGAGGAATAGGGTATGGATTAGAGTGGACTTACTGATACTCTATTCATGAACTATTGTGATTAGTAATCGAAGAAAATATAGCATTGACGTGGAAAAAGTGGCCATGGTAGCTGCTGAGGGTAGGGAGTGGGAAGAAGAGATGTGATGGAGGGGCATTTTCAGGACTTGGAGTTGTCCTGGGTGGTACTGCAGGGACAGTTACCGGACATTGTATGTCCTCCTATGGCCCACTGGGTGGACTGGGGGAGAGTGTAAACTATAATGTGGACCATTGACCATGTGGTGCAGCAGTGCTCAGGGATATATTCACCAAGTACAATGAATGTCCTATGATGATGGAGGAGGTTGTTGTTATGGGAGGAGTGGGGTGAGGGGGGTGGGGGGTATATGGGGACCTCATATTTTTTTAATGTAACATTAAAAAAATAAAGACAAAAAAATAAAAAATTTAAAAAAATAAGAAATAGGCAAAGGATTTGAATAGACACTTCTCCAAGAATATATACAAGTGGCCAATATGTACGTGAAAAGATGCTCCACCTCATTAGTCTTTAGAAAAATGCAAATCTAAAAGCACAGTAAGATGCCTCTTCACATCCGCTAGGATGCCTATAATATAAAATATACAGAAATAGTGTCAGCACAGATATAGAGAAATCTGAACCCTTTTAAATTGTTAATGGGAATGTTAAATGGCACAGCTGTTGTGGAAAACAGTTTGGCAGTTCCACTAAAATTGAATGTAGCATTACCATGTGACCCAGCAATTTCACTACTAGATATATAACCAAAATAACTGAACAGATATTCAAACAAAAACTTTTACACGAATGTTCACAGCCCCGTTGTTCATTATAACCAAAAAGGAGAAGCAACCTAATTGTCCATCAAATGATGAATGGATAAACAAATTGTGGTCTGTTCATGCAATGGAATAGATTCAGCCATGAAAAAGAATGAAGTATTGATACTGCTTCAACACAGATGACCTTAAACACATTACACTGATTTGAAAGAAGCCAAAAACAAAAAGCAACATATTATATTATTTAGTTTATATGAACTGTCGAGAATAGACAAATCCATAGAGACAGAAAGCAGATTAGTGGTTGCCAAGACCCTGGGGGAGTGAGGAATAGGGAGTGACCTGCTTAATGAGTTCAGGGTTTCTTTTTGGGGTGAAGAAAATGTTCTGGAATAAGTGGTTGCACAATCCTTTGAATGTAATAAAGCTACTGAATTATACAGTTTATCATATTTAAAATGGTGAATTTAAGTATAGTGGATTATACCTCAACAACAACAAAAACCTGCATTGGGAGACTTCTGGGAAGATGATGGATTAGGCAGATATATTTTTCTTTCCCAGAAAAATAGCTAGAGGACAGGCAGAAACAGCATGGAAAAAAATGTTCTAGGGTTTAGGACACGAGGGAAAGGCTGGGCAGCACATAGAAGAGAGAGGGGCACAAGAAAAAACTCGATGGAAAGGCTTTGAGTGGAAGCTGCAGCTGCAGCTGTAGGTGCCATTCCCACACCTTATGAGCAGACGAGCTACTGGTGTGTAGCGTTTCTATACACTAGTAATGAGCAAGCTGAGGAAGAAATCAAGAAAAAATTCCATTTACAATAGCAACAAAATGACTCAAATTCCTAGGAATTAATTTAAGTAGGAATATAAAGGATCAGTATTCAGAAAACTACAAACACTGCTAAAGGAAATTAAAGAAGACCTAAACAAATGGAAGGACATTCCATGTTCATGGATTGGAAGACTGAACATGAAAATGTCAATTCTACCCAAATTGATTTTTATTTTTATCTTTTTAAAGATTTATTTATTTATTTCTCTCCCCTCCCCACCCCCACCCCGGTTGTCTGTTCTCTGTGTCTATTTGCTGCATCTTCTTTGTCCGCTTCTGTTGTTGTCAGCGGCACGGGAATCTGTGTTTCTTTTTGTTGCGTCATCTTGTTGTGTCAACTCTCCGTGTGGGCGGTGCCATTCCTGGGCAGGCTGCACTTTCTTTCGCGCTGGGCGGCTCTCCTTACGGGGCGCACTCCTTGCGCCTGGGGCTCCCCTACACGGGGCACACCCCTGCATGGCAGGGCACTCCTTGCGCGCATCAGCACTGCGCATGGGCCAGCTCCACACGGGTCAAGGAGGCCCACGGTTTGAACCGTGGACCTCCCACGTGGTAGACGGACGCTCTAACTACTGGGCCAAAGTCCACTGCCTCCAAATTGATTTTTAGATTCAAGGCAATACCGAACAAATTTCTAGCAGCCTACTTTACAGAAATAAAAAAGTCAATTACCAAATTTATTTGGATGGAAAGGGGTTCCTGAGTAGCCAAAAACATCTTTAAAAAGAAGAGCAAAGTTAGTAGATTCATGTTCCCTGACCTTGAAGTGTATTATAAAGCTACACAGTGGTTAAAACACCATGGTATTGGCGTAAAGACAGACACACTGATCTGTGGAATAGAATGGAGAATTCAGAAATAGACCCTTACATCTATGGTCAACTAATTTTTTTTTTTTAAGATTTATTTATTTTATTTATTTCTCTCCCCTCCACCCCCCCCACCCCGGTTGTCTTTTCTCTGTGTCTATTTGGGGCGTCTTCTTTGTCTGCTTCTGTTGTCAGTGGCACGGGAATCTGTGTTTCTTTTTGTTGTGTCATCTTGCTGTGTCAGCTCTTCCGTGTGTGCAGCACCATTCCTGGGCAGGCTGCGCTTTCTTTGGCACTGGGCGACTCCCCTTATGGGGCGGACTCCCTGCGCATGGAGCTCCCCTACGCAGGGGACACCCCTGCGTGGCAGGGCACTCCTTGCACACATCAGCACTGCACATGGGCCAGCTCCACACGGGTCAAGGAGGCCCAGGGTTTGAACCGCGGACCTCCCATGTGGTAGACGGATGCCCTAACCACTGGGCCAAGTCCGCCGCCTGGTAAACTGATTTTTGATAAACCTACCAAGTCCACTTTGCTGGGACAGAAGGTCTCTTTCATAAATGGTGCTGTGAGAACTGGATATCTATAATCAAAAGAACGAAAGAGGACCTCTATCTCACTCCCTATACAAGAATCAGCTCTAAGACCTAAACCTAAGGGGGAAATGCAGGTATGGACTAAAGTAGACTTATTATTATTCTAGCAATGGAAGAACTTAAATCATTGATAGAAGGGCAGTGGCCACCAGAGGTTCTGAGGGAAGGGAAAGGGAAGAATAGGTGTAACATGGGGCATTTTTGAGACATTGGAATTGTCCTGCATGACATTGCAGTGATGGGCACAGGTTATTATGCTTTGTGTCAAAACCTATAAAATTGTGCAGTGCAAAGTGTAAACTATAATGTAAACCGTAGACCATGTGCATTGCTTCAGTATGTGTTCATCAATTGTAGCAAATGTACCATACGTATAAGGGATGTTGTTAATGGAGGAGAGTGTGGGAGGGGGATATATGGGAATCCCCTATATTTTTTGATATAACATTTATTTATATTCTAAAGATTCTTTAAAAATAGAAAAAAATAAAAAGCCAGGACAATAAACACCTCAAAGGTACCATAGGGAAACATCTACAAAACCTTGTACTAGGTGGGGGTCTCTTAAACCTTACATCCAAAGCATAAGCAACAAAAAAATAATAGGTTAATGGGACCTCCTCAGAATTAAACACTTCTGCACCTCAAAGGACTCTGTAAAGAGAATAAAAAGGCAATCTACCAAATGGGAGAAAATATTTGGAAATCACACATCTGACAAAGGTCTAATATCCATTTTATGTAGAGAGATCCTACAAGTCAACCATAAAAAGACAAGTGACACAATTAAAAAATGTGCACAAGACCTAATAGGCATTTTTCTAAAGAAGAAATACAAATGGCTTTTTTTTAAAAAGCTTGTGAAAAAATACTCATCCTCACTGACTATCAGGGAAATGCAAATCAAAGCAAAAATATGATATCCTTTCACAAATGTAAAATGGCCACTATTAACAAAACAGAAAAGTGCCAGTGTTGGAGAGGATCTAGAGTGATAGGAACACTTATTCACTGCTGGTGGGAATGTAGAATGGTACAGCCATTGTGGAAGTCTGTTCAGCAATTCCTAAGGAAGTTGAAGATATAGATCTTTCATATGACTCAGCAATACCGTTACTAGGTATATACCCAGAAGAACTGAGAGCAGTGACACAGACAGACATCTGCACACCGATGTCCATAGCAACATTATTCACAATTGCCAAAAGATGGAAGTAACCCAGGTGTCCGTTAACCGACAGATAGATAAACAAACTGTGGTATATACATGATGGAATATTACTCAACTGCAAGAAGAAATGAAGTCGTGAAACATAAGACAATGTGGATGAACCTGGACATTATATTGAGTGAAGTAATCCAGACACAAAAGGATGAAATATTGTATGACTTCGCTATTATGAACTAAATATAATGAACAAACTCATGGAGTAAAAAGTTAGAATATAAGTTGCCAGAGAAAAGAATGTGTTTAGAGAATGGAAAGCTGAGTTTAATCTATGTAGAATTGGTAAACAGTTGTTTGTAAGTGTTTGGAAAGGAATAGAAATGGTAAAAAAACATCATAGGATTTGTAATTATTAGCGCTTACAAATAGATGTGATAGTGGTTTGTTTTTTGTTGTGTATTTTTTGGGGGAGTAATGAAAGTGCACTAATATTGATTGAAGTGATAAACGCACAATTCAATGATTATAACAAATGCCATTGATTGTACACTTTAGATAGATTGTATCATTTATGAACAAAAAAAATAATAGGGTTAGTTGGGAAAATATACCAATTTTAAAATACAGACTATAGTTAGTAGTAATACTTTGATGATGCTTTTTCATAATTTCTTAGAAATGTTTCACAACAATGCAAGGTGTTTGTGGTGGGGTGATGTATGGGAGTCCTGTATAGTGTTACACATGTAAATTCACAACTTATACTATATACTTATTGATTATATGTTCATGTATGAATGATATACTTCAATAAATTGTTTTTAAAATGAAAAATATAAAAGGCGAAAGACTTGAGTAGACATTTGTCCAAAGAAGAAATACAAATGGCAAAAAACACATGAAAAAATGTTCAACATCTCTGGTGATTAGAGAAATGCAAATCAAAGATAAAATGAGATATCATTTCATGCGTAATAGAATGGCCACTGTTAACAAAATAGAAAACTTCAAGTGTTGGTGAGGATGTGATAAGATAAGAATGCTTATTCACTGTTTTTGGGAATGTAGAATGGTGCAGCCACTGTGGAAGACTGTTCGGCAGTTCCTAACAAAGTTGAATATAGATTAGCCATGTGAACCACCAAGATGCTGCTACTAGTATATACCCAGAAGAACTGAGAGCCGTGACATAAACAGACATCTGCACGCTGATGTTCATAGCAGCATTATTCACAATTGCCAAAAGATGGAAACAACCCAGGTGTCCATCAAATGATGGATGGATAAACAAACTGTGGTGTATACACATGATGGAGTATTATGCAGCAGTAAGAAGAAATGAAGCCATGAAGCATATGACAACATGGATGAACCTGGAGGATATTATGTTGAGTGAAGCAAGCCAGACACAAAAGGACAAATACTCTATGATTGTGATTTTACACATTAAGTACATTGCGTAAACTCATGGAGTTACTAATAGAATATGGGTCACCAGAAAATGCAATGAGGTTAGAAGATGTAAAGGTGAGTATTAACCTGTGCAAATTGGTAAAAAGGTTGTCTATTAATCTTTAGCAAAGAATAGAAAAAGTGAAAGCACAACATAGTGTTTGTAACTAGCAGTGCTATTATATGGGTATACAGTGGTTGAAAGAGGAAGTAAGCTTAAATATATTACTAGATGGAAAGCTAAATAATGTAACATGGGACTGTATAGCATAGGTAAACTTCATGTGAAATATGAATATGGGTAATATTGCATGTATAAGACTGTTTTTCTTTGCAACTGAGTGATTTTATGTTAATGTGACAAGATGTTAATATCGGGAAAAAAACACAGTGAGTGAAAGAAACCAGACACAAAGTACTACATATTGTATGATTCCATTTATATAAAATGTAAATACAAATAAATTTATAAGGATGGAATTAGATTAATGGTTTTGTATGGGGAAGGATAGAGGGATTGAGAGGTGACTGCTAAAGGGTGTGGCATTTTTCTTTTTGGAATAATGAAATTGTTTTAAAATTTTTTTGTGGTGATGAATGCACATCACTGTGATTATACTAAAAGCCGTTGATTTTACACTTGGGGAAAAAATATCCTACCAAAAAAATTGTAACACCCAACCAAATTTACAACCAAGTATAATCCTACTTCTGAAGATTCCTTGTAAGTAAAATGAAGAGTATATAAATAAGTAAAAATGTTCATAACCTGTTGAGCTTAAGAAACAGAATGCTTTCTTTTTTTTTTTTTACCTTTGTGTGTGGCAAAGTTAAAAAAAATTAAAAGTGACAGCACCCAATGTGGGTTGTCATCTCTTAAGGAAGAGTGAGTCATCACTTCAGTTGTGCCTTCCTCCAGTTTGTAGGGTTGAGGCAGAAGAGGTACTGCTGTTGCCAGGAGCATAAGTAACGCAGTCAGCCTCCCTTACTGCTTGCTAAAGGAGGGGTGGCAGTGAGGGAAATGTGTTCTTGCCATAATAAGCACATGGTGATGCCTGCTCACAATAAAAAACTCTAGACTCATGGGCTAGAATAGACAACTCATCTTTGCATACATGCAGGACTATATCTAGAAGATACATTTCTAGGTTAGGACAATGGATATGTACATTTTAAAAATTGGTAGGAATTGCCCAGTTGTCCCTGAATGGATTACATCAATTTATACTCCGACCTCTTACTATCCATGTCCCACATCACAGCTGCACATCCCTCCTTACCAGTGTAGACTCCATGGTCCATTGCTTTAATCCCTCCCTTCCGTCTCTCTTCTCCATTGCACTTGTTTGGCAAAAGTTCAGTCCCTGTTAAACTCTATTCTCCACCTACTTACTCCAAGCTGGCGCCCAAGTACCTAAACATAGAAATCTTGATTTCACTCTACATGTGGGACCGTAAATCTCTAGTCGACATTGAGCCCTGCCCATCAACCGACCACATTTCCCTAATTAGGTCATTATCCTATTCTCCAGGGTGACTATTCCATACCTTCTCCTCTCTTCCCAGATTTCCAACACTCTTCCATCCAGCCCCCACTCACTCTCAATTGATAATCTCACCAAAAAAAACAGAAGCAATCAGAAGTGAATTACCTGTTTTTTTCCAGGACAAATAGACAACCTCCCTGTGTCTATTTTCATATAATCTGTCTTCTTTCATCTTACAATGGGCATACCGTCCCATCCCCTGCTCCTACTGGAAGCCTGCTCCTCCACATCCTGTATTCTTCTGCATACACTAGGGCTAGATGCTTGGAATTACCCCCACTGATCATATCATCAATTTTTTTCCCTTTCTCTTCGGTCATTTAATCCATTGCTTTAAAGGCCATCAATATCAGGGATTCATGAGCTTGAATTGAAATTCAAAAAAAATATTCTTGTGGGGATGTGTTGATGTGGGTGTGATGTATTTATTAAATAATACACAGTATAGTATGGACTTATTAAGGGGTCCATGGTTTTCATCTGACTGGCAAAGGGGTCCATGGAACAAAAAAAGAACTGCTGATCTATATGCTGTTGACTCAGACTATCTCCAGCTTGAGCTCCAATCACATATATCGAGCTGTCAACCTGACAGCTCCATGTAGATGACAAATAAGTACCTCAAACCTGACATTTCCAAAACAGGACTCTTAATCCTCACCCCTACTCCCATCTTCCCCAGCTCAGTAAATGGCATCCTTTACCCTACAGCTTGAACCAAAACCTTGGGGGCACTGAGAAATAGGGAGCTGACACTTCCCTTCCCTCATCTCCCATATCCAATTTACCAGCAAGTCTTAATTGTTCTATCTTCAAAATATATGAGGACTCTTACCATTTCTCTCCTTCTCCACTGTCACCTGCACAATCTCCCATTATCTCTTGCCTAGACTACTGCAGCAGCATCCCTGCTTCCATTCCTACCCTCCTGTCAGTAATCAGCAGAACAGCCACAGAGTCTTTTTAGAAGATAAACCAAATCCTCACACTTCTCTGCTTGAAATCCTCCAATAGCTTTCCTTTACAGAATAAAATCCAGAGTCCATGCCATGCCTTTAAGACTCATTGCTCTGCCCCCGCTCTTCCCACTTCTCCTTAGCCTCATCTCCTACCACTCTCTTCTCTCTCTATCCACTGCAGAACAGTGTGGCCTTCTGGCTTGTCCTCAGTCATACCAAGATCATTTTGCCTCAGAATTTTCTGTTTGCTGTTCTCTCCATCTGAAATGCTCTTTCCTCAGAGCTTCACATGTTTAACTCCTTCACATTATGCAGGCCTCAGATGTCCACTTCATGGAGAGAGCTTCCCAAACCACTCTAACTACGGCCCTTACTCCTCCATCATTCTCTAGTCCAATATCCTGCTTTACTCTTCTTCGTTGCACTTATCACTTCCTGAAATTATTTTATTTGTTCATTTGTTTAATGTTTACCTTCCCCCACTAGAATGTAAGCTCTACATGAGCTTAGAGCAGTGCCTGGCACAGAGAAGATGCTTAATACATACCGGTTCAATTAGTGAATATTACTTTTACAATAAAAATTAAACTAATTGAAAATAATTAACTGCATGTACAACTGCCATATTGTAAATAAACTATATATATGGCAAAAGAAAAAACCTGCTTTGATTAGCAAGATTCTAAACCTTTTTGGATTATTATAATTATAGATATATACTTTCTAAAGTTATGCTAGTTTGTAAATATTCTCTTTTGTTTTCTTATTTTAACCTAAAATTATTCGATACAAACTTTTTCATCTATATAGTCTTTTCAGTTTTTATTTCGGGGGTTGTATATATTTTAGTGACTGTATACATCATAGAATAATGATTCCCCAAATGTTTGGTGGTGGTCTTTTCTTTTTCCCTTTTTCAATTCCAAAATATCCTGCCATAAATCTTTAGACAAATAAGAATATTTAAATCCCTTCATAGGTTTACATTAATGTTTCGGTCCCCAAACAGGATCACTGAATTACATTTCTTTCTTTACTATTCTATTGTGATTTTTCTTTGACCGTCTTCTTCTAAGAACACATTAATTTATAATCCTACCAATAATGGATGAGAAAAAATGGGGGACATTAATGCTCATTGAAAGTCTGCTCTGTTCCAGGCATTATCCTTGATCATTTTACTTCCATTACTTCAGTCAACGCAAACATTCACTGTTTTATAAAGAGACTACAGTAGAGGTGGATGCAGCTAATAAATGGAGAATCAGAGATCAGAACCTAGACCTTTTATCTCCCAGCTTTGTTGTATAGTCCCTGTTTTCCCACAGCTTTACCTGTAATGAATTTTACTTTTTTCAGTTCTTATTTATAGGAGAGATCCATCATTTTCCCAGGTGATTGTTTATTGTTTATATTTACCCTTACGTAAAAATGTTTATCTTTTGTCCACTTGTTAATAATAGATTTAAAACCGAATTTATCTCCTTGACTTGTAAGAAGCAGGCATCACATGTCAAATATTTATTGTAACTTTTTTGTTTTTGTTTATTCCTATAAACAGGCTCTTGATGGAAATGTGTATGATCACCTTAAAGATTATTTAATAGCCTTCAGTCGGACTGAGCTAGAGACATGCCAAGCTATGCAGAACACATTCCAGTTTTTATTAGAAACTTCTAACAAGGTAAGACCTAAACATTAGTGCATAGGTAATAAGTTATTCATCGTAGAATCTAAAATGATTTTGCATACAAACAAAACAAAGGTGCAAATATTAGAAAAATGCTTTTAACGGACAAATTTTCTGGACACAGCAGTCCTAAAAAAATGGAAAGATATTCATTCTCCTTGTTCCTGTATTGGTGAAGGTGGCACCAAAGGATAAAAGGGAGGTAATTGTACAGGCTAGCCTTGTACACTGCTTTTTTAAAAATAAAATTTTATTGAAGTGTATCATTCATATATGAATGTACATAGACAATAAATATATAGTTAAAATTTGTAAATTTACAAAACAAACATGCATAACATCATACAAGGCTACTGTACATCTCCCCACCACCAACACCTTGCATTGCTGTGAAACATTTATTACAAACTCTGAAAGAGAATCATCAAAATATTAGTACTAACTATAGCCCATACCTTACATTTGATGTATTTTTCCCCCAGCCTACCCAATAATTAATACCTGTAATAGTATTGTATAATTGTTATCGTTCAGGAGAAAAGTTCTCCTATTTGTCCTGTTTTCATTACTCCAAAAGGAAAAATCCCCTTATACCACACTATTGTTATCCCTTAGTATAAAAAAACAATCTTATTTGCTATTGTTGTAAAAATATTACAGTATTACTGTTAACTATCATCGATAAGTTACATTAGTTGTAATTTTCCCGTGTATCACCATATTCTTAGCACTTTGTAAAAGAAGAGTGTTCTTATATTTATACTATTAACCACAATCTTCATCCACCACCAAAACCACTGTGTTATTCAGCCTATACATTTTTGAGAATGATTTTTAAAGAGTTTTGTCTTTCACGCACATGAGTTTGAATACTCTCAACTCAGTCATTTCAGGGAGCAAGAAGTGCATTTGTCAGTGCAAAGAATGATAAAGGGAAACAAAAGAGAAAGTAGAATTTTATATTTGGTAAAGAAATGACTACTATAATAGCTTGGTTTTTACAAATTAAATCTTACAATCTATATACAATCATTCCTTAATGAAAATCATTTCATTCAAAGTGTTGAAGTCCAATGACTTTGCTGGTATGTCACAATGTATACAGAGAAAATAAATGAAATTTACTTTTTTTTTCAATGATAAAACTATCCTTTGGAAGATAAATTGTTCCATCATTGGTAAATGCTATTTTCTTTCTGTAAGGGCATAGTAAATGTTCCCTGAAACATATTATTTTAAAAATTATATGCATTTTGTAACTACTACTTTAAAAGGTCCAGTTTGTCTCTTTTTTGGTAGGTGGAGTAGAAACTGACTAATACCTTTACAAATTACTTCACAAGGAGTTGGGGTATACATTTTTACAAGACCATGTCCAAAGATAGGGAAGAAAAAAAGCACAAACTATTCTTCCTAAATGCCTCCTCACTGTAATTGTTCTTGTTTTCATTACACCATAGCTCCCAGTTTTATTTTTAGAAAAACATTGATGGACATTTGGGTTGTTTCCAGCTTTTGACAATTGTGAATAGTACTGCTGTAACCACTGATATACAAGTAATCTATTTGCAAACCCAGCTTTCACTCTCTTTGGGAATATACCTAGAAGTGGGAGTGCCAGGTCAAGTGGTGATTCTATATTTAACATTTGAGGAAACGTCATGTTGCTTTTCACAGTGGCTGCTTCACTTTACATTCCCACCAGTAATGAACTAGAGTTCTAATTGCTCCACAACCTCTTCAACACTTGTTCTTTTTTTTTTTTCATTATATCCATCTTTGCAGACATGAGTGGTGCTTTAAATTTGAATTTCCCTAATATCTAGTGACGTTGAACGTCATGTGGTTATTGGCCCTTTGTATGTCTTCTTTGAAAAAATGTCTGTTTAACTCTTTGCCCATAATTTATAGAGTTATCCTTTATTTTAAAGATTTATTTATTTTTCCACCCTCCCTCATTGTTTGCACTTGCTGTCAGCTCTCTGTGTCTGTTCATTGTGTGCCCTCTGCGTTTGCTCATCTTCCTTTTAGGAGGCACCAGAAACTGAACCTGGAACCTCCTGTGTTGTGGAGAGTAGCACCAAATCACTTGAGCCACATCTGCTCCCTGCTTATTGCATCTCTCGTTGTGTCTCCACCTCGTTGCAACATATTGTTGTGTCATCTCATTGCAACATCTCGTCATGTCACCTTGTTTCATCAGCCCTTCACATCAGCTCACTGTCTTGCTCGTCTTCTTTAGGAGGCACCAGGAACCAAACCTAGAACCTCCCATGTGGGAGGCAGGCACCCAACTGCTTGAGCCACATCCACTCCCTTGTTTGTCTTTTTATTGTTGCATTGCAAAAGTTATTTATATATTCTGAATATTAAACCCTTATTGGATGTATGATTTAAAACTATTTTCTCCCATTCTCTAGGTTATCTTTTTACTTTCTTGATAATTTTCTTCAGTTCACAAAAGTTTTAAATTTTGATGAAATCAAATGCATCTGTTGTTTCTTCTGTTGCTAATGCTGTAGGTATCATATCTAAGAATCAATTGCTAAATCCTAGGTCATGAACATTTGTCCCCATGTTATCTTCTATGAGTTTTACATTTTTTAGCTCTTATACTTAGATGTCTGATCCATTTGAATTGATTTTTGTATATGGTGCAAGGTATTCTTCTAGGATATCTAGTGTGTTGTACAGTTCATGAAATTCTCTTACAACCCTTTTCGTTTCTGTAAGGTCAATTGTGAGATCACCATTTTCCTTTTGGAGTTTAGTTATTTGCTTCTTTTCTCTTTTTAAGATATTTGTCAGTTTGTGCTTTCTTTTCAAAACCTGAATTTTAGAACTTCTCTGGCACTCCTGTAATTGTTCTAAATGTCCATTCTGTTTCTAGCATTATCAGCTAGTTAATTCCAGTCTCTTTTTCCAGCTCTTTCATTTTTCTTGTGGAGGGAGTAATGTATAACTTCCTACTCCTCCATTTTGTACTGGTGCCTCCTTATTTTTTAAATATCTTTAGAATCTATAGTGAATTCACAGTTTTCATTCTTGGTATGGATAATTTGTGCTTTGTTCTTTTTTGCCTGATCTGTCTTGCTATTTTTTATAAATTTTTAGATCTTCTCAAAAATCTACCTCTTGGTTTCATTGATTTTTTTTTTATCTTTTGCTTTTCAGTTTGCAAATTTTATTGATTTCCACTTTGATATTTATTTCCTTTGTTTTGCTTACTTTTGGTTCCTTTGCTCCTCTTTTCCAGTTTCTCAGGGCTGGAGTTGAGGTCATTGATTTGAGCCCTTTCCTTTCTAATATTAGCATTTAGTTCTATAAATTTTACCATTAGTACTACCAAAGCACAAATTCTGATATATAGTCTTTTCATTCTTCTTTGGGTCAAAACGTTTTCTAATTTTCCTTTTGAGTTCTTTGATGCATGAGTTATTTAGCATTGTGACATTTTTAATTTGCAATTATTTGGGAGATATTCTAACTATCTTCCTGTTGTGGGATTTTAAAATTTTATTTACTTTGTGACAGAGATCCTACCTTGTAGGCCTTGAATTTTTAAACATTTATGGAGAATTGTTTTATGGTTCAGAATCTGATTTGCTGTGGTAAATATTTTGTGTATTCTGCTATTGTTGGATGAGGTGTTTATTTTTTTTATATTTTTGCTTTTAAAACAGGCTTTATTGAAGAAAATTTTTACGTAATTCATTCTTTGCCAGTCTGTTTTGGCATGCTTCTAATGATATCAGAATCACCTGGATTAATGATAGCTAGTGTACATATTCTGTAGTATTTTCCACATGCTGTGCCCAATTCAATATTATTGCCACTGTAGTGATGAACACCAATTTTGGCCAAGATGGCATAGTACTCTATTTCAGATTTCCTCAAAGCTGGGCACTTGTTGGCGAGGATCACCAGTTTCACGTTGCCTTGCCTGATCATCTTCAGAGTCTGCTTGTATCCCAGCACGTGCTTTCCACTTTTCATAACAAGTTGGAGCTTAGAGTTGCTTGACTGCAGAGACTTTTTCGTCTTCTTTGCAGCCACCATCTTCCTGCCTTAGGTGTGGGATAGCCCCAACCAAAAGCAGCTGCCAAGATGGCTGGGTGTGGCCACCGCTGCGGTACCGGGGGCGGGTCGCTGCCGGGAGTCAGGCCGAGCCCACGGCCGGACTAGGGCGACAGCGGGCGGCTCAAGGCTTGGTGGGGACGCGCGGTCGGGTGGAAAGAACCACGGAGACGAGGTCTATGCGCAAGTCTGTTTTATTAAGGAAGTACACTTGGCCTTATAGTGCTGGGTAGGGGAGGGGTTGGAGCTAGGGCGGGCTAGCTACGGGGTGATAGTGGATAGGTGGGTAAGGGCGGGTGGCTATGAGGTAAGCAGTAACTAGGGAGGAGGTAGATTCTATGTTGGTAATGTGGGCGGGACTGGCAGGAGGAACAGCAACGACTGGAGGGGGAAGATAACAGTGGCTGGGAGGAGGGGTGGAGGGAGGCAGCAGCATAAGCTGCTGCTGAGAAGGGCTATAATACAAAGAGGTTACTAAGAACAGGCGGGTAGAGTATAAGGAGGTGAAAAGCAGGGTGGGGGCAGGGGACAGCTGGGGAATGAGAAGGCAGGGTATTTTTTAAATGTCAGTTATGTCAAGTTGATTGATAGCATTTTTCCAGTGTATTGTTTTCTGATTTTCTACTTATTCTGTCAGTAATTGAAGTATATTTGTCAATATGTCTATTTGTCCTTAAAACTCTCTCATTTTTGCTTCATGTATTTTGAAGCTCTAAGGGACATAAATGTTTAGGATTATTATGTCCCCTTATTAATTGACCTATTTGTCATTATGAAATGACCTTCTTTATCCCTGCTAGTATTTCTTGCTCTGAAATCAACTTTTCTGATACAATCATCTCAGCTTTATTTTTATTATTATTACTGATATATCTTTTTCCCTGTTTTTACTTTTAATCTCTTTTTGTCATCGTATTTAAAGTGGGTTTCTTGTATCAGCTTATAGTTGATTCTTGTTTTTGTTTTGTTTTTTTGATCCAGCCTGACAAGCTTTGCCTTTTAATTGTTGGTGTTTAGACCATTTATATTTAATAGTTATTAATTGTATGGTTAGGTTTAAAGCTATCATTTTGCTATTTCTTTCCTATTTACCCCATCTCTTCCTTGTTCCAATTTTCCTGGTTTGTTTTGTTTTGTCTTTTTTATATTAACTGAGTATTTTTTATGATTCTATTTTTTCTCCTTTATTGGCTTACTAGCTATTACTTTTTTGTGTGTTATTTTTAATGATTGTTTTCGGGATTACTGTAAACATGTTTAACTTACCACAATCTACCTTCAAATGAGATTATACCATTTTTAATCAGCGTAAAAACCATACAATAGTATACTTTCATTTTTCCCCTCTTGGCCTTTATGCTTTTGTTTTCAATAGCATAAATAGCATAGGAAATATTGTTTTCATACACTTGTTTATATATCATAAACCCTTTGATACACTTATTATTTTGTTTACAACAATCAGATATCTTTTAAAAGGACTTAAATAAGAAACATCTTTTATATTTACCCACTTGGTTACCTTTACCATTACTCTTTTTTCCTTTATATGGAGACAAATTTTCATCTAGTGTCATTTTCCTTCTTCCTGAAGGACTTCCTTTCACATTTCTTATAGTGTGGGTCTGCTGGTAATTGCTTCCTGCAGCTTTTGTATATCTAAGAAGTGTCTTTCTTTTACCTTATGTTTGAAAGATAATTTTATAGGGATTACAATTCTAGATTGGCAGTTTTGTAGTGTTTTCCCCCCATTCAGTACTTTAAAGATATTGCTCCATTCTCTTCTTGCTTACATTTTTTCTGACATATCTGCTGTCATTCTTTTTTCCCCCTAAAGATTTATTTATTTATTTATTTTTCCCCCCCATTGTCTGCTCTCTGTGTCCATTCGCTGTGTGTTCCTCTGTGACCATTTCTATCCTTATCAACGGCACCAGGAATCTGTGTTTCTTTTCGTTGCTTCATCTTGTTGTGTCAGCTCTCCGTGTGTGCAGCACCATACTTGGGCAGGCTGCGCTTTCTTTCATGCTGGGTGGCTCTCCTTACAGGGCACACTCCTTGCACGTGGGGCTCCCCTACGCGGGGGACACCCCAGCGTGGCACGGCACTCCTTGCACGCATCAGCACTGCGCATGGACCAGCTCCACACGGGTCAAGGAGGCCCGGGGTTTGAACCGCAGACCTCCCATGTGGTAGACGGACGCTCTATCCATTGGGCCAAGTCTGCTTCCCTCTGTTGTCATTCTTACCTTTGTTCTTTTGTATGTAACATGTACTTTTCTTCAGGCTGATATATTTTTCTCTTTGTCGCCTGTTTTGATCAGTTTAATTATGATATGTCTTAATTTAGTTTTCTTAATGTTTCCTGTGTTTGGAATTTGCTGAGCCTCTTGGATCTATGGTTTCATACTTTTCATCAAATTTTGAAATTTTCAGCAATTATTCCTTCAAATTTTTGTTTCTCCTACTTTCAGGGACTCCAGTCACATGTATATATTTGTATATTAGGTTACTTGAAGAGTCCCACAACTCACGGTTACTCTTTAAATTTTTTTAAATTCTTTTTTCTCTCTTGTTCATTTTGGATCATTTCAGTTGCTGTGCTTTGAAATTCAATAATATTTTCTCCTGCAATGTCTAATCTATGGTTAATACTATCCAGTGCATTTTTCACCTCAGACATTGTAATTTTCACCTCTATAAATTAAATTTTGGCTTTTCTATATCTTACATGTCTCTACTTGATATTTTGAACATACTGAATATAATTATAACTGTTTTCACTTCCTTACCTTTCATATTCTTAGCTCTAGTATTTATGTCAGCTCAGCATCGGTTTCAATTTATTTATTTATCTCCTCATAATGAATAATTTTCCTGTTTATTTATATGCCTTGTCCACTTTGATTGGATGCCAAACATTTTGAATTTTACCTTTTTGGGTGTTGGGTATTTTTGTATTCCTGTTGAAATTCTGAAACTTCGGTTTGGTATTAAGTTACTTGGAAACAGTTTGATCTTTTCAAGACGTGCTTTTATTATTGTTACCTGGCAGTGCTAGGTACTGCAGCAGTGCTAACTAACCTCCACTATTAAGGCAAGACCTTCCTGAGTACTCTACTCAAAGCACCATGAATATGAGTTTTTCCATTCTAACTCAATTATTCCCAGGTCTCTCTGTGCATGTGGCACTATTCTCTAATCCCCTCAGGTCACTTTTCTCCTGGCCTTGGGTAATTTCCTCATATGTATGCTCTGGTCAGTACTCTGCAGAATGCTTCAGGGTGACTCTCTGCAGATCTCCACATCTCCACATCTCCCTGTGCAGCTCTTTCCTCTCTATACTCTGTCCTGTCAACTCTAGCACCTTCAGGGTGACTGCAGATCTCCACATCTCCCTGTGCAGCTCTTTCCTCTCTATACTCTGTCCTGTCAACTCTAGCACCTTGGTTTTCCTAGACCCTCAGCTTCCTGTCCACAGCTAGCAACATTGTCTTGATACTCAGGGTTATCTCCACAAACTCACATGGTCTGTTAGGCTCCTCCTCTTGGGTTCCCCCTGCCCTTACCAGGACCTGGAAACCCTTAGGTCAGTAAGCTGGATAAATTATAGGGTTTGCCTCATTTGTTTCCTATTTCTCAAGGATCATTGTCCCTCAATACCCAATGTCCAGTGTCTTGAAAAGACTGGGACATTATATTTGATCTGGGGTTTTGTTGTTGCTCATGTTTTTAATTCAGGCAGGAAAGTAAATTCAGTCCCTGAGATGGTGCCTTAGAAAGACACGGACTCTGTTCTCTCCCAGAAAAATAGCTAAAGGGCCAGCAGAAACAGCCTGGAAAGAAATGTTCTAGGGTTTAGCACGCCAGGCTGGACACCACCCAGAAGAGAGGTGGACAGGACAATAATCTCAACGGAAAGACTTTGAGTAGAAGCTGCAGCTACAGTTCTGGTGCCCTTCCCCCACCCTGTGAGCAGACAGTTTGAATTCTCTGGCCTCAGACCGGCAACTAGATATGGGGGCTACAGGGATCCACCTCCCCAGGAAATAGACGAGAGGGATGCAGCCTAAGACTGGTTCAGCTTTTGGCCAACACACTTAGTCTCCTGTGTCCCACAAGCCCACAGGCTGGGTGGGGCCACACGACTGTCTGACTTGGGACCTGGTTCGGGACTAAAGAGATCAGACCCTCTCAATCACCCTCTCTAGTGACCGGGCCTGGTTGTTGAGGATGTGGAGGCGAGTGAAATTATTTCTACCCAGCAAAAGGGAAGGGGCTGCCAGCAAAGTTCTGGAGAACAGCCTCTGAGGAAGTTTGAATTGCAAGACTCTGAATAGCCTCCAGCGGGATCCTCTGTCACTTGTTGAAGTCCAAGTCGTAGTGAATACTCTCCAGCCAGGTGTATTAGTCAGCCAAAAGGGTTCTGATGCCAAATACCAGAAATTTGTTGGTTTTCGTAAAGGGTGTTTGTTAGGGGTAGGAGCTTACAGATAGCAGGCCATAAAGCATAAATTACTTCCCTCAACAAAGTCTGTTTCCAACTCTCATGAAAGAAATGAATTTACATGTCGAAGAAACACAGTGTACCCCAGTCAGAATAAATGTAAGTAGACCTACTCCAAGACGCATGTTACTCAAAACATCAAAGGTCAAAGATAAAATATTATGAGAGCAGCAAGGGAAAGGCAAACCAGCACATACAAGGGACACCTAGAAAGGCTTAGTACAGATTTCTCATCAGAAACCATGGCAATGAGAAGACAGTGGTATGCTATATAATTAGGAAATTGAAAGAGAAAAACTGCCAGCCGAGAGTTCTTTATCTGACAAAATTGTCCTTCACATACGAAGGTGAGTTTTAAAATATTCACAAACAGAAACTGAGAGTTCATAAAAAAGAATCTGCCTTGGGAAGGGGACTTGGCCCAATGGATAGGGCATCCGCCTACCACATGGGAGGTCCGCGGTTCAAACCTAGGGCCTCCTTGACCTGTGTGGAGCTGGCCCATGCACAGTGCTGATGCGCGCAAGGAGTGCCCTGCCACGCAGGGGTGTGCCCCACGTAGGGGAGCCCCAGGCGCAAGGAGTGCGCCCCGTAAGGAGAGCAGCCCAGCGCGAAAAAAGTGCAGTCTGCCCAGGAATGGCGCCGTACACAAGGAGAGCCGACACAAGATGACACAACAAAAAGAGACACAGATTCCCATGCAGCTGATAAGGATAGAGGCGGTCACAGAAGAACACACAGCGAATGGACACAGAGAGCAGACAACTTGGGGGGTGGGGAGAGAAAATAAATAAAAAATAATACATCTTAAAAAAAAAAAGAATCTGCCTTTGCAGGAAATATTAAAGGGAGCTCTGCAGTCCAAAGCAAAAGACAGGCGAGAAAGGCTTGCAGAAGAGTGTAGAAAGCAAGTATAGCAGAAAGGGTAGCCAAAAGAATAAAAAGATAGATGAAAATAAGATATAGTATGTGAACACCAAAGAAGAAAATGGTAATGTAAGTAATGTATTTACAATAATATCATTGATTGTGAATGGATTAAACTCCCCAGTTGAAAGTATAGGCTGACAGAATGGATAAAAAACACGAGCCACCCTTAAACGCTGCCTACAGGAGACTCATCTTAGACCCAGGGGTACAAACCAGTTGAAAATGAAAGGTTGGAAAAAAGATACTCCACACAAACAGTAACCAAAAAAGAGCATATTAGTATCGGATATTATTCCGATAATAATATCAGACAAAACAGACTTTAAATGCAAAAATGTTATAAGAGATACAGAAGGCCATTATAAATTATTAAAAGGAACAATCCACCAGGAAGAAATAGTAGTCATAAACAACCTGTGCACCTAACCAGGGTTCCCCAAAATATATAGGCAAACTCTAGCAAAACTGAAGGAAAAAGTAGACACCTCTACAATAATAGTTGGAAACTTCAACACACCACTCACGTCATTTAAATAGAACAACCAGACAGAAGATCAACAAGGAAACAGAGAACTTGAACAATATGATAAACAAACTAGACCTAACACGTATACAGAACATTGCATCCCAAACCTGCAGATTATACATCCTTCTCAAGTGCCCATGGATCTTTCTCCAGGATAGACCACATGTTAGGTCATAAGGCAGGTCTCAATAAATAGAAAAACATTGGAATTATACAAAGCACCATAATCAAATGAAACTGGAAATCAGTAATAAATGGGAAAGGGGAAAATTCGTAAATGTTTGGAGGCTAAACAACACACTCGTAAATAATGAGTAGTTCAAAGAAGAATTATAAGTGAATTTAGTAACTATATGGAGACAAATGAAAATGAGCACAACTTATCAAAACATGATTTCAGTGAAGGCAGTGCTGAGAGGGAAATTTACAGCCCTAAGCACCTATATTTAAAAAGAAGAAAGAGCTAACATTAAAGAGCTAACTGAGTAACTGAGGAAGCTAAAGGAAGCAGAAGGAAAGAAATAACAGATCAGAACAGAAATAAATGAAATTGAGAACCAAAAGTAAAAAAAAGAGAAAATCAAAAAAGTTGGCTCTTCAAGAAAGTTGGCTCTTCAAGAAAATCAATAAAATTGACAAACCCTTAGCTAGACTAACAACGAAAAAAGAGAGAAGATGAAAATAAATAGTATCAGAAATGAAATGGGGGGAAGTTACACCTGACTCCACTGAAATGAAAGGGTTCATAAGAAGATACTATGAGAAACTCATTGCCAACAAAACTGATAACCTAGATGAAATGGACATATACCTAGAAATGCACAATCTACATTGACCCCACAGGAAATACAAGAAATTAACAGACCAACACATGTAAAGGGAATTGTATCAGTCATCAAAAATCTTCCAACAAAGATAAATCCAGGACCTGATGGCTTCATAGGTGAATCTAACAAGCATTTTGAACAGAATTAACACCAATCCTTTTTAAATTCTTCCAAAAATTGAGGAGGAGGGGAAATTAGCCAACACATTTTATGACGCTAACATCACCCTAATACCAAAACCAAATAAAGATACCACAAGAAAAGAAACTTACAGCCAATCTCTCTAATGAACATAGATGTAAAATTCTCTGCAAAATACTTGCAAATAGAATCCAATAGCCTATCATAAGAAATATACACCATGTCCAAGTGGGATTCCTGGTATCCAAGGGTGGTTCAAGATAAGAAAATCAATTAATATAATATACTACATCAACAAATTAAAGGAGAAAGCCCACAGGATCATCTTGATTGATTCAGAAAAGGCATTCAGCAAAATCCTTTCTTGCATCCTTTCTTGATTTAAAAAAAAAAGTGAAGCAACAGGAATAGAAGGAAAATTCCTCAATATGATAAAGGGCATATATGAAAAACCTATAGCCAACATTGTATTCAATGGAGAAAGGTTGAAAGCTTTCCCTGTAAAATCAGGAACAAGACAAGGATGCCCACTGTTACCACTGTTATTCAATATTGTGCTCCCAAGTTTTAGCTAGAGCAGTTAAACAAGAAAAAAATGGCAGCCAAATAGGAAAAGAGAAGTAAAACTCACTATTTGCAGATGACATGATCCTATATTTAGAAAATGCTGAAATGTCTGTGGCAAAGCTGCTTGAGCTAAAAAAAAGAGTTTGGCAAAGTGGCAGAATACAAGATCAAGACAAAAATCAGTAATGTTTCTGTGCACTAGTATTGAAGAAGCTGAGAAGGAAATCGGGGGGAAAGTTCCACTTAAAATAGCAAGAAAAAGACTCAAATACCTCGGAATCAATTTAACCAAAGAAGTACAGAACCTATATTCAGTAAACTAGAAAACAATACTTTAAAAAGTCAAAGAAGACCTAAACAAATGGAAAGACATTCCATGTTCAGGGATTGGAAGACTAAGTATTGTAAAGATGCCAATCCTACCCAATCTAATGTTTATGTTCAATGCAATAACAATAAAAATTCCAACAATCTACTTTACAGAAATAGAAAATGCAATTACCACATTTATTTTCACCGGAAAGTATTCTAAAAAAGAAGAGTGATGTGGAACCTGACTTTGAAATATACTACAAAGCTACAGTGGTCAAAACAGCATGGTATTGGCATAAAGATAGACACATTGATCTGTGGGATAGAATTGAGAGTCTAGAGATAAACCCTCACCTCTATGGCCAATTGGGGTGTGGTTTTTTTTTATATTTATTATTTATTTATTCCCTCTCCCTCCCCCCTCGTTGTCTGCTCTTTGTGTCCATTCACTGTGCATTCTTCTGTGTCTGCTTGTCTTTTTTTTAGGCAGCACTGGGAACCAAACCTGGGAGAGAAAGGGACTCAATCTCTTGCATCACCTCAAGCTCCCTGGTCTGCTGCATCTCTTATTGTCTATCCACTGTGTCTCTTTTTGTTGTGTCATCTTGCTATGCCAGCTCGGGCCAGCTCACTGCACGGGTCACACTCCACTTAGACCAGCTTGCCACACGGGAGGCCTTGGGAATCAAACCCTGGACCTCGCATATGATAGACGGGAGCTCACTTGCTTGAACCACATCTGCTTCCCCCAAATGGTTTTTGACAAACCAACCCAAGTTCCTGTTAACAGGACAAAACAATCTCTTCAACAAATGGTGCTGGAAAAACTGGGTATCTATAACCAAAAGAATAAAAGAAGTACCCTGTCTCCCTCCCTATTATATAAGAATCAACTCAAAATGGATCAAAGACCTAAACAAACAACCAGAATCTTAAAACTCCTAAGAGATAACATAAGGAAATATCTATAGGATCTTATGGTAGGTCGGGGTCTTTAGAAAAAAAAAAAAAAGATAAATGGGACCTTCTCAAAATTAAACACTTTTGCATCTCAGAGGACTTTGTCAAAAGAGTGAAAAGGCAGCCAACTCAAAGAGAGAAAATATTTAGTAATCACATATCCAGTAAGGGTTTAATATCCTTGATATATAAAGAAATGTACAACTCAATAATAAAAAGACAACACAATTATAAAATGGGCAAAAGACTAGACATTTGTTCAAAGAAGAAATACAGATGGCAACAAAACACATGAAAAAAATATTTAACATCATTAGAGATTAGGGAAATGCCAGTCAAAGCTACAGTGAGATACCATTTCACACCTATCGGAATGGCCACTGTTAAAAAGACAGAACTACAAGTGTTGGAGAGGATGCGGAGAGAGAGGAATGCTTATTCACCATTGGCCAGAATGTAGAATGGCACAGCCACTGAGGAGAACTGTTTGGCAGTTCCTAAAGAAGTTGAATATAGATTTGCCGTGTGATCTGGCAACACCACTACTTGGTATATACTCAGAAGACCTGAGAACAGTGACACAAACAGCATCTGCACACTGATGTTAATCGCAACATTATTCACATTTGCTAAAAGTTGGAAACAACCCAGATGTCCATCAACTGATGAGAAGACAAACTGGAATATTAATTGAGTTTTAAGAAAAAATGAAGTCATGGAGCATATGGCAACATGGATGAACCTGGAGGATATTATGTTGAGTGAAGCAAGCCAGACACAAAAGGACAAATACTGTGTGATTGCGCTATTAAGAATAAGTAATTGTGTAAATTCATGGAGTTAATAACTAGAATATAGGTCACTAGAAAATATAATGAGGTTTGAGAATCTAAAGCTGTGTGGAACTGGTAAAAAGATTATTAATCTTTAGCAAAGACTAGAAAAGATGAAAGCACAGCATAGTGATTGTAAACTAGCAGTGCTGTTATATGGATATGACAGTGATTGAAAGGGAAAGTCTAAGGTCATGTATGTTACTAGAAGAAAAGCTAAAAAAAGGAACATGGGGCTATATAGCATAGCAAAACCTCATGTGAAATATGAATATGGGTAATGTTGCATATTTGACTTTTTCCCTGAAACTAAACAAATGTATGTTAATGAGACAAAATATTGATATCAGGCCGAAAAACACCACCACCACATTATACCAAGTGAAGGAAACCAGACACAAAGTACTACATATTGTATGATTTTATTTATATAAAATATAAATAGAAATCAGTTCATAAAGATGGAATTAGATTAATGGTTATGTAGGGCTGAGGAAGATAGAGGGATTGAGAGGTGACTGCTATAAGGGGTGTGGACTTTTTCAGGTAATGAAATTGTTCCAAAATTTTTGTGGTGGTGAATGCACAACACTGTGATTATACAAAAAGCCATTCGTTTTACACTTTGGATAGAGTATATAGTATGTGAATATATCTCAATAAAACAGCTTTTTAAAAAATTCAGTCCCTGATGCTTCATTTTAGGCAAAAACAGAAGTCCTAGTTCTACACATAATACAGTGATGTATTTTTTTAATCCAATTTAGTAATCTCTATCCTTAATTACATGAATTTATCCTCACACTTTCTGTGTAGTAATGATATATTTGAATTCATTTCTGCTATTTTATGTTTTCAGTTCACCCAGCTTTTTTTGGCTTTTATTTCTTTTTGTTAGATTGGTCAGTTTTTCCTCTTCTAATATGAAAATTATGGATTATATTTTTAATCCTTTAGGGATTACCCTGGGTGTTAAAGCACATACTTTACTTACATTTTTCTTTTAAGAAAAATCCATGTCATCATATATATGCTCCTCTGAACTAAAGACCTGGCATTCTTTAATTTGCCTTCAAATTATACATTCACTGTCTACCAGGTTATTACTTTAGCTTGATGGATTCTTGATACTGATTTTTTATTTTTGTTTCTTGCATCTTCTTCGTTTAAATTATTTTTTTCTTAATAATTTACATTCTTTATAGATTTTCAGCAAGTGTTTCTAGATAGTAAACTTGTAGTTAAACATTCTTAAATGAGAATTTAGCTGGCTATAAAATTCTAAGTTCACTGTTATGTTATTTTCTTTCAGAATTTTGAAACATTTTTTTCTTGCAATTATTAATTGCTGACAAAATATTGTTTGTTACGTAATTTTTCTTTCTGATCATTGCCAACAGTTTTTCCTTGATACAGTCTTTCACTTTACTATAACCTGTGGACAAGGCAGTTTTGTTTAAATTTATGCTGTCTGGCACTTTGTATTGTTTTTTAATCTCAGGACTTGTGTCTTAAATTATGATAAATTCTCAGCCATCTATTCTGCTGTTTAAAAATTTCCATTAAATATGTATAGGGACATGTCTCGCCTCCAAGTCCCTTAGCTATTTCATATTTCCCTTCATTATTTTTTCCTGTACTGCTTTCTGAGTAAATTCCTCACTTCTGTCTTTAAAAATCCCTGTTCTATTCTCAGCTTCTCCATTTATTCCATCTATTGAGTTTTTATTTCAATAACTGAAGTAGATTTTAAGATTTCTAATAGTTTCTTTTTTTTAATAATCTTTATTTCATAATTCACTCATCTTTTATTGACTTTTCCCCTTCCTGTAACTCTAAGAATTTTTCAAGAGTTATTTTAAAGTCTTTAAAAATTACTTCATTATTTTTCTATCTCAAATATTTTGAGATACTTTAATGACATTGGCCTCTCAGGTCTAATATATGTGTTCATTGAGAACTTTCCTCACATGATATTCTCCTACCCCTCTGTTTTCTGTCAGATGGTTTTGTGGTTGCCTCTGCCCAGCCCTTGGGATTATAAGAATGAACCATATAGTTAGCTCTGTGTTTTCATCCTATTTTTCAGCCCAGTGCACAGCATATGCCTAGTTTTTAGTCTCTTACTGACACATTTGTTTTTGTGTCAGTAGACTAGCAATGCTTTTGTAGCCACAACCCAGGCAGTCAGGCAGAGCTCTTCCAGCTGCTGCTTAAGGATAGGAAGAACATTTTCAGAGTTGGGATTGGCAGAAATTCAGTTTACATCTCTTGCTATTCAGCACAGTTGTTGAAATCCTTGCCCATTTCCAGTCCTGAGTCCCAGTGAGTTATAAGACTTCAATCCCCAAATCCACCATGGCTTTTTTTCCTCATTTACTGGCCTACAGAGATTTGCCTCTTGTTTTTAAGTCAGTCTATGTACTTTTAAAATAATTTTTAAAAATATTAAACCAGCAATTTCTTTATGTGTGATTAGAGTAGTAAAGTTTCAGCACAACTTTCCTCCTCTGTCTTGGCCAGGAAGTCTCATCCTCTTATCTTGGCAATTTCAAAGCCATTTCTTTCAGTTGGGGTTTTGATCTTGAAATCGTAATATAGCAATAATTCACTTCTCTAAAAGTCAGAAGTCAGTAGTCCCAGCAATTAAACAACCCTTCTGAACAGAACTGGGCAGCCAGGAGGAAGCCCCTCCAAAAAGCATTTGAATAATTTTTCCTTACCTTCATCCCATAGGAAAACCCAAAGCTCTCCTTCGATTCCACGTATTCCGCCTATCTTAGAATTCTAATTGTTAGGCCTCAGGAAATTAACCAAGAGGCTTTGAGGTTAAATGTATGAGATTCCAGTAGAGTGATAGCTAACCTAATAGGAAGGGAGAAGTCAGAATTGTTTATGTTAGCCAAACAAAGTAATTATTGGTCCACTAATAGTGCATTTCTTTAGGAAATTATTAAGTACAATGTAAGTTGATAAGTACGCTGAAGGTGGTATGATCTAATTACTAGATGCATAGATTAGAATATAATTAATTCTGTCTCAGGAGAGTTGGCAGATTAAAAAGGATTCTTAGAAGGGACATCTGAGAGGGCTTTAAAGAATGGTTAAAAGTTTCCCATGTAAAGAAGGATTGATGGGTATACCAGAAAGAGATAATAAGTACAGAAACTCCTATGTTTAGCTGGAAAATTATAGGAATAAAAATTTAATATGAATGATCTATCTGGGAAATGTGTCTTTTTGTTCCAAGTATCAGAAAAGCTCACAAGTACAAGTTATGCCGTGTGCCTTTCTGTTGCAAAATACTTGTTATACAGCTAAAAGCAACAGTGATTGTGTTCTAGCACTGTTATTACTATGTCATTTGCGGGGGGCGGGGGTAGTGGGAGTTAGTCTTTCCCATGTGTCAAAATGTAATTCTACATATTTCCGAGGAAATTTGGGGATAATTTATAATGACAAACTGTAAATATTAAGGTGCTTTGTATATCTTTCATCCCCTAGGGGAAAGAGCTGGCCCTGGAACATTTGCTAAAACTTAATTATTTATGAAGCTGGCTTTTCTCCTTAATATTTCATGAAATGTTTTATATATGAAACTGAAACATATGTTGTTGCAGGTATTTTCTCTAGGATAGTAACTTCAAAGATACCTACTGGCCTTTACAGTTTGTTTATATGTGCTTGATTTAAGGAAATTCCAGTGATTAATAAATGGGTGTTTCAACAGTTCAGAAAATAACATTCTAATTTCTATATGCATTTGGAAATTAAATGATCTAGTATTGAAATTTTTTTCATTTGAAAAATGTATTGAAGTATATCATTCATACATGAACATATATAAACAATAAATGTATAGTAAAAATTGTGAACTTATAAAACAAACATGCGTATCACTATACAGGGCTTCCATATATCATGCTACCACCAAACATCTTGCATTGTTGCGAAACATTTGTTACAAACTATGAAAGAGCATTGTCAAAATATTACTGCTAACTATAGTCTATATCTTACCTTTGTTGTATTTCCCCCAAACCCACCCAATTATTAACACCCTGTATTAATATTATATATTGTTTATAGTTCATGAGAGAATATTCTCATGTTCTTTTAACCACAGTCCATCTTCCACCACTGGATTCCCTGTGTTATGCAGTCCCATGTTTTGTACAATCCATTCAAAGCATACACTCAGTGGCTCTCATTTTTATCACACAGCTGTGCTACCATCACCTCAGTAAATTTTATAACTTTTTCATTATTCCAAAAGGAACCCCCCCATACCCCTTACTATCCCCCATTATTGTCCCTTAGAATTGATATAATATCTTACTTGCCATTGCTACAAAAATATTACAATATTACTGTTAACTATCGATCATGTTAACATTAGTTGTAGTTTCCCCCTGTATTACCATATTCTCAGTATTTTGTAAAAGAAGTTTCTTACAGTTATACTATTAGCCACAGCCTTCATGCACCACTAATATCTCTTTTATACAGTCCCTAGATTACTCTCTAGCTTTCTTTCCATTGACATCTACATAGTCACAAACTACCCCTTTCAGTCATAATCACATTTATAAATCAGCTGTGTTAGTTACACTCACTATAATGTGTTATCTCCAACTCTATGCATTTCCACACTTTTAACATAAACCTTATTAAAAATTCTACGTACAGTAAGCATCAGTCCCATTCTCAACCTCCATTCAATCTCCTAGTAACCTATACTGTAGCGTTTACCTCTATGAATTTACACATTGTATTAGTTCATATTAGTGAGACCATACAATATTTGTCCTTTTGTGGCAGGTTTGTTTGACTCAACCTAATGTTCTCTAGGTTCATCCATGTATCATATGCATCATGCATCCCAATTTCATTTCTTCTTACAGCTGAATAGTATTCCATTGTATGTATATACTACATTTTGTTTATCCATTCATCAGTTGATGGACACTTAAACTGGTTCCATATTTTAGCAATTGTAAATAATGCGGCTCCGAACATCAGTGTGCAAATGTCAGTTTGTGTCCTTGCTTTCTGTTCTTCTGAATATATTCCTAGTAACGGGATTGCTGGATTATATGGCAGTTCTATATTCAGATTCTTGAGGAACTGCCGAACTGTCTTCCACAAAGGCTGCACCATTCTACATTCCCATAATGTTGGCATAGAGTAAGTTGGCTTAAAGCAGGAATTTATTGGCTCATGGTTTTATTATTCCACCACTAACATCCCACACCAGTGATCTTTCCCTTCTGCAATCCAAAATCTCCCCCACAACAGCCTGTCTGAGGCCCTGTTTACTGTGGCAGTCAGTGAGATCCTCCTGGGATGTGCATAAATGCAACCTCTGGAATACATGGACAGTGCCCAGTGAAGGGGGACAGGCTAATTGTACTTATGATCCTTGTTCTTGTGTAATTGAAATTTAGCCTCGTAATATATATTACCTAAGAGTTACCTCCTGAAAGCCTCCTTGTTGCTCAAATGTGGCATCTCTCTAAGCCCAACTCAGCAGATAAACTCCATTACCTTTCCCTGGCATGGGACTTGACTCCCTGGCACCAAGAGATTATTACCAGGCACCAACTAGAGATGCATTTGGGAAGACCTGACCAAAAGGCGATCTATTAAAGACAAATGAGTTTTTATGGCTAAAGGTTTCAAAGTAAGTCAGGAGGTCATTCAGTGTTTATGCTCACTAAAACTTTTAACATTTAAAGAGAACAAGCCTTCTTGTGGAAGTAAACTCCATCAATAGAGTATACCTGCCTCCGTCCCACCACACAACAAATAAATCCAGTCAAACCTCTAAGTCCAACCACTAGTTTTTAAGTATTTCTTATAAATTTTCGTATGGACTTGTTTTTAACAGTCCTTCTCTTTTAGATTCATAATGTTTATAGATGAAATTATGTGTCTGGGACTTGCTTCAATATGATTAGGAGTGAGAGAGACAAGTGGGTTTATTTGTAAATGAATCAAGATTGGCCATGAGGTGATGTTTATGGAATGTAGGTGATGTGTACATGGAGATACATTATGCTATTTCAACTTTTATATGCATTTGAGATTATAACAAAAAGTTAAAAATTTTTAAAGGTTGAAAACTACCCCCCTCCAAATGTATATATAGTTAGAGTGCTTGAGTGTGTAAGTTTGGCAACTGGAAGGATGATCCTTTTAGCCTTTTCTTTTTTTCTTCTTTTTCGTTATTCTCTCTTTTTTTTTAAGATAAATCACAAAATGTTACATTAAAAAATATGAGGTTCCCATATACCCCACTCCCCACACCCTCCACTCCTCCCATATCAACAACTTCTTTCATTAGTGTGGTACATTCATTGCAATTGATGAATACATTCAGGAGCACTGCTACACAGCATGGATTATGGTTTACATTGTAGGTAAACTCTCTCCCAGTCCATTCAGTGGGTTATGGCAGGATATATAATGTCCTGCATCTGTCCCTGCAATATCATTCAGGACACTTCAATTCCCAAAAATGTCCCCATATCACAGCTCTTTTTCCCTCTCCCCTACCTTCAGCAACTCCCGTGGCCACTCTCTCCACATCAATGATATAATTTCTTCCATTGCTAGAGTCACAATAATTCTATAGTAGAACACCAGTAAGTCCACTCTAATCCATATTTTATTCCTCCATCCTGAGGACCCTGGGATGGCAATGCCCACTCCACCTCTAAATTGAGAGGGCGCTTTGATCACACATAGCTGATGGGTGGGATTCTCCTGCTTGCAGTTGTAGACTCTCAGTTCCCTGGTGTGGTGGTTGACCATCCTCATCTCCTTGTTAGCTGACCTGGGTAAGTCCAACAAACCAGGGAGTAGGTGTTGCAACTCTGCTGAGGCTCAGGGCCCAGCTGGCACATGGACAGTCCAGAGATTCAAGTCTCCTGGGCATATACCAACCCCAGCGCCAACCAGAGGTTCAGTAAAAGTGACAGAAGAGGCATGTGTAGAGAAGTCACATCTGAGTACAAGTCCATCACACTCAGGAGCACAAATTCCAATGTAGGGCCCACTGACAAGGCACTAAACCCCAGAGCCATCTGCCATCACTGCAGGATCTGGGTGTCTCCGTAGCCCTCAGGAGCACCCCTACCTGGGGTTGTATCTACTTTGGCTGTCTCTGAGATCCTGCTGAGATGTGCATAAGTGCAACCCCTCTGATGACCTTCCAACTCGTTTTGAAGTCTCTTAGCCATAAAAACTCATTTGTCTTTACCACTTCTCCCTTTTATTCAAGGTCTTTTTCTAGTTGCATCACCAGCTGGTGCTTGGTAGTAATCCCTCGGGGAGGGAAACTCATCCGCGGGAGTCATGTCCCATACTGGGGGGAAGGTAATCCATTTATATGCTGAGTTTGGCTTAGAGAGTGGCCACGTTTGAGCAACATGGAGGCTCTCAGGAGGTAACTCTTAATTAACGTTTTCTTGATAGTGATTAGTAAGTCTTTCAGGACAATGCCAAGAGCTTTCAACAGCCAATCTAGTTTATAATTGAAAGCCAGGGGAAAAACAAAAAACATTTCCCTTTGAGAATATATCCATCCAGCCTTCTCTGATCAAATTCTCCCAAATACTACTCTTCCCTTCCCAACCCTTCAGTCCATGTTCAGTAACACACTCTTTGTTGTTCTCCTAGTATTCCCTATGTACTTACATTGTGTATTTTAATTGTGTGATATATTTGGTACTCCCAGTTTCCAGATTATAAATTCTATGACAATACTAACTTGTTTATTAATCTATGTATCTCCTCCATGTCCCCACCCTCCCCATCCCATTTAACCTGAACTTGATTCTTAAAAAAAAAAAAAAAGCTATAAGTAAATGGTTGTTGAATGAGGGGAAGGGTGACAAAAGAGAACTTGTATTGAACTGATAAACCAAATGCAAAGTGCACCCCCTGGTTTCCTCATCTCCTCAGTAAACCCTTTCCCAGCAGTACTAAGAGCTACTTTGAGGTTTTTTTTTCATTTACCCCTCCTCTGGCCAGAGGGAGAATTTGGTCAGAGGAGGCTGGGAATATACTACAAATGAAATATACTGCAAAGGAAAGTTAAGAAGCAATGGGTAAAAACAGTGAGTACGAAATAGAAAGTGGATTTATGCTCAATCCAATGTTGCTGATTTCCACCTTTTCCTAGGATAACATTGCAATGAATTCTTTTCAGATGTATTGTCATTATGGGGGTATTTGTTTTGATCTATTCTATGTATGAGAATTCCCCTTCTATATTAATTCATTTCTAATCTGTGCTCTTGGTATGCTTTAAAATGGTAATTAGAATGTAACACTTTAGAAAAGGTGACAAGAAGTACTATAAAATTACTATTTTGTACTATGGATGAGCTTATTCTGGCAATTTCCTTATTAGTGAATGGCATTCTCCTCCAAACAGACTTTGAGCCCCATAAAACTTTAGAATTTCAGGTGTCCTAAGAGATCAATGTGCTTCCCTATCTACACCCCTTTATTAAAAAGAATAACTTCTTATGTGATAGCTGTCTTCTTGCTGTCTTAAAATATTGCATATTGTCTAGTTCCCAAATCTGGGATAGTTTCTAAACTAGTACTTTCTAAATGAAGATTCCTAGAAACAATAAGGCACATAGTAGTTTTATCAAAAATTATCTAATATTAAAAATAAAATATGTAATATTGCCATTTCTTTTTTACTGCATCATGTTGTATAGGGAACAACAGAATAAATTTTAAATTTAAAATATAATTATTGGACATTTTAACCTTGTTAAAGACTAAAAGATATTTTATTTTCTCTTTAGGTGGTACGGGACTATAATCTTCAGCTGTTTTTACAAGAGAATGCAGTATTTCACAAACCCCAGCCTTTCCAATTCCAGCCTTGTGACAGTGATACTGTAAGGGAATTCTGGACTTTCATTTTATGTATTGTTCATTTGTTTGTTTTAACAAAACTATGAAGATACAGAGAAATGGTGACATTTCTTCATTCTAAAATGTGACTAACCTAGTGTCTTTATGCTAATAACTTTGTACTGAATGGGGTTAAATTATAAGACAAGTTGCTGAAAATATGAAGCTAAACTTAAGAATGTTCAATGATTTTTTTTTCCAATTCAAATATAAATTTTTCTCTCTATCCATGAAATTCTTCATGTTATACCCTTCCAGAGAAACCAGTGGTTAAATGTTAACCAAAGCAGAATTAACAAATAGAAAAATAAATATTTGCTAACAAATATTTTGGTTTTCTATATGGAAAATTACAGGCCCTTTGTAATTCCTTTCAGATTTCTTAGAATGTTAAAGTTCTAACCTAAATCCCCAATTGGCAGTATTTTAGAAAGCATTAAGCATACATTTTTGTCCTTGTTTACTCTATGAAAAAAATTTGCCATTACTTGAATTTTAAAAAAAGAATAGAATCAAAATGCTAATTTGATAACTTTAAAGTAGAAAATTAATTGCTATGAGGTAAGAAAGCTGATGTTGGCGTTAAGTAGCACATTCTCTTGATGTGGGCAAGTCAAGAAGGAAGTCAGTTTATATTCAGAATGTCTTTTGTTCATTGGATTTTAGAATCAGACCCAGGGGAGTTTATAGTTCCAGAGTTTAACTGTATCAGTTTAATAGAAATAACTTTGCCGGCAATATCTTCCTTACTTTTCTTACTTTTAAATAGTCTTTTTAGTGGCAGTAAAAGAAATGTAGGAAATCAGCAATTCTCTCTAGATTATAACCCCTTATAGTACTGCCCTTTTATCAGGCAGCTTTTGCCTAATGATTCAGTGACATTGGCCTATAATTTGACTTCTTTCGAGCCTGGGAAGAATGAGGTAGAATTTTAGAAGATACAGGGAAGGAACAAGAGTTTGTCAATCTTGACTTAAAAGCGTGACTAATTTGAGATGATTTTGTCTTTGTCCATTTTCCTCAGAAAAATCAGAATAATGGTGACTGTTATCTCACTTTTCCAAACCTCTTCTCTCAACCCAAAATCTTTCTTTATTTCTAGACACTGTGCTAAATGTTCTTCCTTTTGTGTCCCTGTTTGCCTTAAAATCTAACTTTATGCTGTTTTCTGTCCTTGTGCAATCTTTATCGGGCAGAGTTTAAAAGCTGCCCAACTGGTGGATATAGAGCTCTCCCCTGTCAGTGCTCTGAGAATGACCATAGCTGAGGTATCTGGGAGTGTGGGCCAGGGGTGGGTGAGGGTGTGGGATGCGTGGGTTTGCATGTTAATAGAGGGTGGGGCCTGGTGTTGGGCTGAAAGTCACAAATACGTAATGCCACTGAATGCACAAGTTGTGGCTTTCCGTTTTCCAGTATAATTAGGGATTTCCTTTCCTGTTTATATTGGAATAATGGAGAAGTTGAGTTCTCTTATTTTACTTTTTCCTTCTCTGAAACACCTAATTTTTCTTCAGCTGAGATACTAAAAGATTCTTAGAGCTAATCTTGCCAACACCTTATTTTATTAAAGGAAAAACTGAAGAGTAGAAAGGAAAAGGGACCTGTCCAGGGTCCTACATTGAATTAACAACATGTTAGTTTCCTGGTTGCAATATTAATGTTCTTTCCTCTAAGCTATTCTGTTTTCTGAGAAGAAATCTTAAGTACTTGGGGAGCAATTTAAAACAGAAGACGATAAATGTCCATGTTTTTATAAAAATCACCCCAGATTGTCAACCATCGAACAAGTCTTTTGAAAAATCACTTTGAGAATGTTTTCAATATCTTGTATATAATTTTTGTTTTGTTGAAAGTTAAGTATTCTTACTGCCCACAAAGAATAAAATCTCAAATAATTATTTTTACTCAGTGTAGATTGGTACTGCTCTTTCATGTGAGAGTGGAGTCATCATTCACTTGCTTTTCTAGTTTCCTCTAGGACAGGGGTTCTTAACCTTTTTTTCCCCCATGGGCCCCTTAGCCTGTCAGGTGAAAACCATGGACCCCTTACCAAGTCCACACTACACTGTGTGTTATTTAATGAATATATCACACCCGCATCAACATGTCCCAAGAATGTTTTTTTAATTTCAATTCAAGCTCACAGACCCCTTGTTAAGAGCCCCTGCTCTAGGAGTTGCTAGTGCCAAGCTGTCACCTCACTCTGCCCGCCAGGCGACGTTTAGGACTCTAGTTAGGACTAGCGTCAAGCTCAACGGGGTCTTCTTTCCCGCTGAGTCCCCCAAGCCGTTGGTTCCCTTGGGTGTGGTTTCGCTGGATAGTAGGTAGGGACAGTGGGAATCTCCTTCATCCATTCATGCGCGTCACTAATTAGATGACGAGGCATTTGGCTACCTTAAGAGAGTCATAGTTACTCCAGCCATTTACCTGCGCTTCATTGAATTTCTTTTCTTTTTTTTTTTTAAAGATTTATTTTTTATTTATTCTCCCCCCCCCCATTGTCTGCTCTCTGTGTCCATTCACTGTGTGTTCTTCTGTGTCTGCTTGTATTCTTGTCAGCAACACCCAGAATCTGTGTCTCTTTGTTGTGTCATCTTGCTGCATCAGCTCTCCATGTGTGTGGCGCTACTCCTGGGCAGGCTGCACTACTTTAGCACAGGGCAGCTCTCCTTGCTGGGCATATTCCTTGCATGTGGGGTTCCCCTACGTGAGGAACACCCCTGCGTGGCAGGGCGCTCCTTGCACACATCAGCACTTTGCATAGGCCAGCTCACCACACAAGTCAGGAGGCCCTGGGTTTGAACCCTGGACCTCCCATATGGTAGGTAGGTGGACTCTCTATCAGTTGAGCCAAATCTGTTTCCCTCATTAAATTTCTGATCATCATTATCTTCAGTTCTTTTCTGGAATTGCAGTTTTTCCCATCCTGTTTTGAAGCAAACTTCATTTCAACAAACACTGGAATTGAAATTGATGGTTTCTAGTAAATTTACAGAGTTGTGCAACCATCATCATAAATAAGTTTTAGAACATTTTCATGACCTCAGTAAGATCCCTCATGTCCATTTACTGTTAATCTCTATTCTCACCCTCTGCCTCAGGCAACCTCTAATTTATTTTCTGTCTCTATAGATTTGCCTCTTCTAGACTTTTGACATAAATTGGATCATACAATATGTGGTCTCTTGTGTCTTGGCTTCTTTCACTTAGCACAATGATTTTGAGGTTCATCCATGTTGTAGCAAGAACCAGTAGTTTTCTTTTTATTGCTAAATAGTATTGCATTGTATGACTATACCAACACTTTGTTTATCCGTTCATTAGTTGATGGACATTTAGGTTGCTTCCTGTTTTTGGCTCTTATAATAATGCTGCTGTAAACATTTGTGTGCAAGTCTTTGTGTGTATATATGTGTTTTCATTTTTCTTGGATAGATACCTAGAGTGGAATTGCTGGATCACAAGGTAAATTTGTGTAACTTTTAAGAAATTGATAAACTGTTTTCCAAAGTGGCTGCACCGTTTTATATTTGCCAGCATTATGTGAAAGTTCTAGTTTCTGCACATCCTCAACAACTTTTGTTACTGTCTCTTTTTTATTATAACCACCTAGTGAATGTGAAATAGTACCCTATTGGGTTTGGGCTTGCATTTCACTAGTTACTTATTAGCTATTCTTACATCTTTTTTGGTAAAATATCTATTCAGATTTTTTGCCTTTTTTATTACGTTGTTTGTCTTCTTGTTATGGTTTAGATCTTGAAGATGAATTGAAGTTTATTCTACAGAGATTGAAAACTAATATGTTCAGAAGTGAAAGCAACAATTTAAAATAATAAAAATAATAGCTGACATTCATTGAACATTTATTCCGTGCTAGGCATTTTTAAAATAATCATGTTACCTATATGAAGTCATTTAATCCTCCTAAGAATACTGTGATGTGTCGGTACTGTTTTTATCCCCATTTTACAGATGAAGAAACTTGTACAAGGTTACTCAGCTAGTAAGTGGAGGAGCCAGAAGAGTCTGAAAGTGGCCTGTGCCTGAAATGACAAGTAGTCTTGGAGTAGATAAGAGATAGGGGTGGTGATGGGGTGGTGAGGGAGAAGCTGAACATCATAAATATGTGTTGTAACCAGATTGTATGTTTGCCATATATGTATATATGGTAGATGGAGAACTATGGAACGTATTCAGGTAGGGCAGTAATATAAAAAGGTCTTTGCAGATGGATTTCCCTGCAGGGCAGTATTGTTCCTTAACTTTATTTTGAATTTTTAATTTGAATTAGGCATTTTGCACTACTTACCGGTTTAACATATTGATAAGTCCTGTTGAAAACATGTAGTATTACCATAGGAATTTTAATTAAGGCTTGGAATTGTCCCACGCCTTTTTTTTTTAACCTTATTTTTTATTTTCTAATCAAAATTTCTTTTCATTTTCTCTGAAGACTTTCTTATTTGGACTCATGATTTGGAATGGTATAACAAAAGGAACTGGCCAGAACAGTTTTACAATTATATCTACTCTATAAAGCCATAGATTTAAATGGGGAATTTTAGTATTAACCCTTAAGGTGGCTAAAAGTGGCAAGTTTTGTCTGGTATAGTAGTAGCTCGTATGGTTAATGTTGAAAGTAATGTCCTTTAATCCTCACATACCATTTCTCAGATGATACCAAAGTCACACATCCTTCCAGTAGAGTTTGCCTTGTTTCTTCCTTAAAAAGATTTGTAATGCAAAATTATTCTTAGGAGGGTATGGAATATTACCCTAAACTTTCCCCTTCCATAGAAAAAAAAAAATTCCAACAAATGGTGGAGAGTTGTACAGCTGTCACATGGTCATACTGGTCTTGGAGATTCACACAGATGTAGTACAGGCTGTGGTGTGATTCCACTTGTGTGTGGTTAATCACATTTAACTTCTCTAATTCTGTTTCCTTATTTGTCAGAGCTCTTCTTGTATATAAAATCCTTCCTCATGTTTAAAAATCTTTGTTGGGTTTGAAAATTTATTGAGACACTTAAGCATTTGACTCAATGCCTGGCACATAGCAGATACAAGAAAGATGTTGACTGCCTTTCCTTTTGTTTATACCCTTCCACAAGGCAAGCACATAAATATGTTTACTTTTTTTACGTTTTGCTGCTAGTAGCTACAGGGAATACCAAAACTTCAAATATAGAAGACATTACAAAGATTATGGAATCTTGCAATATTTTTGCAGTCACGGTCCCAAGCTCTCAACTCCATGACTGGGTTAACCACTTAAAGTCCCTTGGGATTGCTGCTCTCCTGATTTATTGTACAAGGTAGATCTCATCCACCTTTTTTCTTAGCAGTTCACAAACCTACAAGGCAATCCATGTGGAATAACTAGCTAATAGCTAACAATCAGTGTCCGTTTTCACCCCTCTTATCTTAAGTCGATGACTTGTACTTTTCAGCACTTCTGCCCTATACCCCTCTCGGGGGGTCTCCCTTCCGTTACTGGAACTTAGTAACCAGTGCCCTTACTGGCACTTCTGCAAATCCTGTGAAAAAGGACAAGGTCAACCTGGGTTAGGAAATAACAATATGGGAAACATGCACATCCACAAAACCCAGATGAGCATGATCTATATAGGCAGGAAAACTGAAGGAAAGTTTTTTCCCCAAGTTTCCTGGTGGGATGGAACGGCCCTTTCCTCTTTCCTTTCCTTGAACTGCAAATAACAAGATTTTCACAGATAATGTTAGCAAAAGGCTAACATTAAATTTCTGATACATGATCTTTTCCTGTTATTTAAGCCACCATTTCTGGTGTTCCATTCTGTCTTCTACAGATTAACAGTTATATTAAATAAAATGTCCACTTGCTGTAATTTAGGACTTTTTGCACATTGAAGTTTTGCTTAAATACAGCATTTTATGCATCTATTAAAATAAACATTTAGCAAAAATTGCTCTTGTCTTTAAAAGACTACGTAGAATCAATATACCACGCATGGAATTTACCTGAAAGTTTTCATTGTTGTGGGTGGCTCTTTCTGGTAATGAAGATTTTGTACTTTATATGGCACTGGTTCTTTTTTTTTTTTTTGTCAGATTTTATTTCCTTCTCTCCCCTCCACACACACACCACCCCCCCCCCCCCCCCCCGTGTGTTCTGCATTCACTTGCATTATCCAATGGCACTGGGAAACTGCTTCTCTTTTTTGTTGCCTCAGCTCTCCATGTGTGTGGTGCCACTCCTGGGCAGGCTGTGCTTTTATAACATGAGATGGCTCTCCTTGCAGGGCGCACTCCTTGCGCATGGGGCACCCAAACACGGGGGTGCCCCTGCATGGCACGGCGCTCCTTGCATGCAGCAGCACTGCGCGTAGACCAGCTCACCACACGGGTCAGGAGGCCCTTGGGATCGAACCCTGGACCCTCCATATGGTAGACGGATGCTCTGTCAGTTGAGCCATGTCTGCTTCCCAGCATTGGTTCTTAAACATCAAGGCATCATGACAGAGAATCTCTGGGAAACCCTGTTGCTGGGTAAATAGGCACTATCCTTTTAATCATAGGCTGGCCACAGTATTAAAAAATGAAAGGCTTTGATTACAGGCAAATGGGTATCACTTTCCAGAATAAACAGTGCTGACAGTCAGACACAGAGCCTGTTCTGATTTCTTCAGCCTGTCAAAAAGGGCTTGTTTGCTTTTCACGGAAGTCCCGCACCCCGATTAGGGTTACTTTTCTCCTGGCTGGTGCCTTCTTTAACCCTCCACTGGTACTCAGAGTTTTCCCTACACATGGTGATAATGTATTGACAAGCAGGAACCTGAAACTTCACTATTTTGTCTAGTTTGTGAATATAGCTCTCAAAGCAGTCTGTCTAAGAGCTACCAAAATAAAGCATACTCCTCATGAGGCTGTGCTATCCAGCCATACCTCTACATATGATCTAAAGAATATCAGACACAGGGCTATTTTGTGGTTGCTCTTGGTTTTGTTTTTATGTCCTTACTCAGGGGCAGATTTTTCTCTTAGATCTACCTTTGGTATTCTAAACCAAGACAAGAAAGGGTGCTCCATTCTCAGGGTTCTCACCATTTTCTCACCACAACCTTAATGAACTTGTGTATCTTTTTCCCCAGTTGTCCACAGTTGTGCAGAATTTTTCCAGGGCCCAGGCAACACTGATTTTTCTCCAGTTCACTCCCCTGAAGGATGAGGCACATGCAACCAATTATCTAGATAAGTTCCCGTTTTTCTAACTGAAGATGCCACTCTTCAAGCATAGTCAGAAGTCAAAATAAGTTTCATAAAAGGCTTTACTCACCTCCACTCCAAGGTGTATGATGCCTCTGAAATATTTGACTTAGAGGTCCACAGTTTCTTATCAAAAGCCCATAGGGCCAGAAATGTCTCAAAATTCGGAATTTTTCAGATCTTAGATAGGTGATCCATAAAGCACATAGTACATGAGATCCCAAACTAGGGTGTGGGGAAGCACCCGTGAACAAACACAATATTTTTGCAGTAAAACATGTATATTCATACCAAGTAAAATAAATAAAAACCTGTAACTGCTCTTTAGTTCAAGTCAGATTTTCCCACAAATGAGTTTTGGCTCGAAACTTAAAAAAAAAACTTGTAATTTCCAGAGAAGTTTGAATTTCAGAATTGTGTGATTATAAACTTCTACATACATGAGTGCCTGGTATATGGTAACCTACAAAGATCAGATGCTTTATAGTCAGAGGTCCTTTTTGAAGACAGATAATAAACTTTCTCAAATTTATAAACATATGTTAGTAAACTTCATGTACAATAAGATGAAACAACTGTTTTACCCATTACATTTCTGACCTACCCATAAACTGAAAAATACAAGTAGTACAAATCCCTTAAATAAAGGTTGATAAGATTGTTAACTGGAATATGATGTTGGCATGACAACTCTCACAAATTTTTTAAAAATTGGGTTGGAATGCTAGTATTTCACTGTGTTAGTGGTTTTCAATCATCATGCATGGCCATCTCTTTTTTCTCTTTCAGATGGTTATATTTTGGTTAAAGACTTGAAAAATAATGAATTTGTTTCTAGTGTGAGAATCTTGCTCCCTTTGCTCGTCTGGGCACATGCTTAGCTATCTCTCTGAATCTCCTTTGCCCTTGAATTAACCTCAAAATGAATTGAAATTGTGTCTTGAGAGGGTATCTAAGGACAAAATAAGTAAAATATTTTTAAAAATGGAATTTTGACTTCCTTAGTTATTAGAGAACTTCATAAATTTTGAAAAGACTTTTAAAATATTTCATTCCAAAAGGATTAGAAATTTTTAAAAACTTAACTTTGATGGACTCTGAAAGTGGTTTTAGACTCATTAAAACATTTTGACTTCTGTTCTTCTAAAAATAAAATGAAACTAAAAGATACCTTACCTCTAAGTAAAAACCTAACCAGAATTTCATTCAAACAAAATTTATATTTTAGCTTTGTCTTTTTAAATATTGTGACTAACAATGTTACCAATATTCACATTAGCTAAGAACAGTTAGTAATACAGTATGATAAAAAGATGACATAGAATCTGAAAAAGAGACCTCTCTACAAGCCCCAGATCCACCACTTTTTAGCTAATGGATTTAGAAAAGACACAACACCCTCCCTGAGCCTAGATTCTATACTTATGAATTGGAAATAATAGTCCCTATCTGTTAGAATTGTAACAACATAGGGAAAGTAGTTAGCAGAGAGCCTAAATAATCAATAAACGATAGCTATTTTATTTTTCAAAATAGGCACAGCTTTACAATTTTTCTAATTTTATTTATTTAGTTATTAGATTTATTTTTTATTTATTCCTCTCCCCTTCCCACCCCCCCCCCCAGTTGTCTGCTCTCTGTCCATTCGCTATGTGTTCTTCTGTGTCCGCTTGTGTTCTTGTCAGCAGCACTGGGAATCTGTTTCCTTTTGTTGCGTCATCTTGTGTCAGCTGTCTGTGTGTGTGCAGTGCCACTCCTGGGCAGGCTGCACTTTCTTTGCGCTGGGCAGCTCTCCTTACAGGGCACACTCCTTGCGCACGGGGCTCCCCTACGTGGGGGATACCTTGCGGGCATCAGAACTGCCAGTTGGCCAGCTCACCACATGGGTCAGGAGGCCCTGGGTTTGAACCTTGGACCTCCCATGTGGTAGGCAGACACCCTATCCATTGAGCCAAATCCACTTCCCGTTGTTTCTAATTTTTAAAAAGCTTAATAAAGGAAGTTTTCGCCTGAACTCTCACCATTCAAAGGTAATCACTGAAAATATTTTGATCAGTATCCTTCCAAACTTCCCTCTGCAGGTACATACATGTATAGATGTTGCTATACAACTTCATAGAAATAGATTTATATTATACAGACTTGAATTTAAACTATTTTTCTCATTCGGCATCATGTCATGAATATCCAGTACTTGGATTGTCTGTAGTTCCTAACCACCTTAGAAATTTGGCATCCCCTACTTCCTACCAAATAGTTTGTTTTCATATTGTTCATCTCCAACACTTCATAAATTATACTCTAATAAGTTTAAAATTCCAGTTAAGTTAAAATTATGTTTTAAAAACATTTAAATATTTTTACAGATCCTTTCTGCTCTTGGCTTAGTCTATCATGCTGAAAAGAAATTCGTTACTCAAAGCATTTGCTGTAAAGAGCAGAATTTCTGGGTCTCCTATCCAGGGAAACAGTGTGAATCCGAGGTCTCATTGCATCTTCAGATGTCTTGATTTTCAAGGGAGGAATCTGAGTACCCAGAGAAGAGGGACAAGTTAGCCAGGATGGCACAGCTATTGTCTTTAGGGAATGATTGTATGTCAGATTTCAATGATTACTCTTTAAAGAACTAATAAATTTCTTAAGTGTGGGCCCCCTGGGCAGTAGTGCTTCCTGCCTCCCAGCAACATCTATCTGGGAAAAGAGCTAGTGGTTTCATTTTGTTTTTTCCTTCTGTGGGTGGGCGTTTCCTGGTCAGGCTGATCTCTGAGGGCACAGCAGAGACTCTGGCCTTGGTTTCACCTGCATCTGCCAAGACTTAAATACCTCCTGTACTTCTTCACAGTTTGGGTGTCTTCCTTTTCTTCTTGTGTTGTTTGATCTGAGTTCTTTCAGAAGCATAGCTATGGATGAAAGGGTCAATCCAACAAGAAGATTTAACAGTTATAAACATAGACACCTAATAGCAGAATGCCAAAATATATGAAGCAGACACTGAAAAAAAGTGAAGGGAGAAATAGGCAGCACTGCAGTAATAGTTGGAGACTTCAATACGCCACTTTTAACACTGTATAGAACACCCAAATATAAGATCAAAAAGGAAATAGAGAACCTGAACAACACTATAAACAAACGAGAGCTCAAGGACATACATAGAACATTTCACCCAACAACCATGGAATACAAATTCTTTTCAAGTGTACACGGATTCTCTAGGATAGATCACGTGTTAGGGCACAAGATAAGTCCCAACAAATATAAAAATATTGAAATCATAAAATATAACCTGTCTGTCCACAGTAGAATGAAGTGAAAAATCAATACAGAAGAAAACCTGGAAAATTTACAAATATGTGGAAATTAAACTACACACTCTTAAACAACCAACAGGTTTGAAGAAAAATTAGAAAATATTTAGACAAATGAAGACAAAGTCAACGAAAACCAAAATTTATGGAATACAGAGAAGGCAGAGCTCAGAGGGAATTGATAGCTGTGATTGCCTGTATAAAAACTGAAGATCTCAAGAAAATAACCTAACTTTACATCTTAAGGATCTAGAAAAACAAGAGAAAAGTAAGTTAGCAGAAAAAAGGAAATAATTTACATTAGAGCAGAGAGGAAGTGGATGTGACTCAAGCAGTTGGACACTCATCTATCACAAGGGAGGTCCCAGGTTTGGTTCCTGATACCTCCTAAAGAAGATGAGCAGGACAGTGAACTGATGCAATGGGTTAGTGCATCAAGCTGACACAACAAGGTGACGCAACAAGAAGACCCAATGAGGAAACACAGTGCGAGACACAGCAAGCAGGGAGTGGAGGTGGCTCAAGTGATTGGGCACCTCCCTCTCAAAATGGAGGTCCCGGGTTCAGTTCCCAGTGACTCCTAGAAAGAAGATGAGAGACACAGCACACAATGAACAGGCACAGGGAGCAGACAGCGAGCACAAACAACAAGGAAGGAGGGGAGAAATATTAATTAATAAAATAATCTTTTTTTAAAAAAGATTAGAACAGAGATAAATAGAATGTAGAAAAGCAATCAGGAGAGAATAAACAAAACAAAAAGTTGGTTCTTTGAAAAACATCAAGAAAATTGACAAACCTTTAGCTAGACTGATAAAGATAAAAAGAGAAAAGAGTAGCTGAAATTCAAAAGTATAATGGGAAACAGATGTGGCATAAGCAGTAGAGTGTCTGCTTCCCATATAGGAGGTCCCAGGTTCAACCCCTGGCCCCAGTACCTCAAAAGAAAGAGAAAAAAAGTGAAATAGTGATATAACTACAGATATTCTAGAAGAAATGGAAAAATTTCTACAATATTACCTAAATTGACTTAAGAAGAAATGGAGGGAAGCAGACTGTGACTCAACTGATAGAGCGTCTGCTTACCATATGGAGGGTCCAGGGTTCTATACCCAGGGCCTGCTGACTCATGTGGTGAGCTGGCCCACGTTGTGAGCTGGCCCACATGCAGTGCTGCCGTGTACAAAGAGTGCTGTGCCACGCAGGGGCGCCCCCGCATAGAGGTGCCTCATGCGCAAGGAGTGTGCCCTGCAAGGAGAGCCACCCTATGTGAAAAAAGTGCAGCCGGCCCAGGAATGGCGCCACACACATAGAGAACTGACATGGCAAGATGATGCAAAAAAGCGACCAATTTCCCTTATGAATATACGTGCAAGATCCTTAACAAAATACACACCAATTTCCTATAGCATGGTAAGATGATTATATACCATGTCCAAGTGGGATTCATCCCAGTATTGCAAAGGTGGTTCCACGTACAAACATCAATATAATATACTACATAAATACAAGAAAGTAAAGAAAAATCATGATTATCTCAATGGATTCAGAGAAGACCTTCAGCAAAATCCAATACACTTTCTTGATAAAAATGCTCAGAAAAGTAGGATTTGAAGGGAACTTTCATCATGGTAACGGCCAGTTGTGAAAGCCCACATCTAACATCATACCTGATGGTGGAAGACTTAAGGCTTTCTCTCTAAGATCAAGAATGAATCAAGTATGCATGTTCTCAGCACTGCTGTTCAATGTTGTACTAGAAGTTTTTCCAGAGCAATTAGGCAAGAAAAAGAAAGAAAATATATCCAAATCGGAAAGGAAGAAAGTAAATCTATCTCTATTTGTATTAATAGATATCAACTTACATATAGAAAACCAGCATATAGTTCACAAGAAAATTATTTGTGGTAATGTATTCAGCAAAGTGTCAGGGTGCACAGTCAGTAATAATTGTGGGGGGAGCAGATGTGGCTCAAGCAGTTGAGTGCCCACGTCCCACATGGGAGGTCCTGGGTTTGGTTCCCAGCAGCTTCTAAAGAAAGGAAGCAGACAGGGAGCAGGAAAAAAAAAAGCAACAAGCAAAAACAATGAAGCAGGCAGATGAGGGAGCCACTCAGCGGGTGGAATTAATAATTTTGTTCCTGTATACTAGCAATGAACAATCTGAAGAGCAAATTAAGAAAATAGTTTCACTTACAATAGCTTCTAAAAGAATAAAATATCCATGAATAAGTTAAACTAAGATACAAAAGACTTGTATACTGAAAACTACTATTTGAAGACATTAAAGAAGGCCTAAATAAATGGCAAGGCACCCACATTTATGGATTGGTAGAGTTAACATTGTTAATAATGTCAACATTACCCAAAGCAATATACAAATTCAATTCAATCCCAATTAAAATTCTAACAGCCTTTTTTGCAGAAATGTCAAAACTAATCCTGAAATTTATGTGGAATTGCAAGGGACCCTGAACAGCTAAAGCAATCTTGAAAAAGAAGAAGAAAATTGAAAGACTCACAGCTTCCCAGTTTCAAACTATGTTACAAAGTTATAGTAATCAAAACAGTGTGATGCTGACACAAAGATAGATAATCGACCAGTGAAACAGAATTGAAAGACCATAAATAAACCCACACATCTATGGCTAATTGATTTTCTTTTACATTTTAAAAACGATTCATTCAAGTATATCATTTGTACATGAATATGCATAATAAGTATACAGTAAAAGTTGCAAACTTACAGAACAAACGTGCATCACATTATTCAGGGCTCCCATACATCACCCATACACAAATACCTTGCATTGCTGTGAAACATTTGTAGCAAATTATGACGCAGTATCACCAAGTATTACTATTAATATAGTCCGTATCTCACATTTGTGTATTTTTCCCACAACTCATAACTATTATTTTTTTTTGTTCCTAAACCATATACTTTATCTAAAGTGTACAATCACTGGTATTTGGTATAATCACTGAATTGTGTATTCATCACTTCAATCAATATTAGAGCATTTTCGTTACTTGGGGAAAAAAAACCCACTAGCATACCCATTTGTTAGTGATACTAATTACAAATCCTATGATGTACTTTCACCATTTCTATTCATTTCCAAATAATTACAGACAACTTTTGACCAGTTCTGCACAGATTAAATATTAAAAGAATGTGGAATTCTCTAACCACATTCTTTTCTCTGGCAAATTATAGTCTAGCTATTAACTCCATGGGTTTGCTCATTATATTTGCTCCATAATAGTGAAATCATACAGTATTTGTCCTTTTGTGCCCTTCACTTAAAAATAATGCCCTTCATGTTCATTCATGTTGCCATATGCTTCATGACTTCATTTCTTCTTACAGCTGAATAACATTCCATCATGTATATTCCACAGTTTGTTCATCCATCCATCAGTAGATGGACACCTGGGTTGTTTCCATCCTTTGGCAATTGTGAATAATGTTGCTATGAACATCAGTGTGCATGTCTGTTCATGTCACTGCGCTCAGTTCTTCTGGGTATACACCTAGTAATAGTATTGCCAGGTCACATGGTAGATCTATATCTAATTTCCTTAGGAACTGCCAAACAGTCCTCTATAGTGGCTATACTATTCCACATTCCCACCAACAGTAAATAAGCATTCCTATCTCTCCAGGTCCTCTCCAACACTTGTAGTTTCCTATTCTGTTAGTGGCCATTCTAGTAGCTGTAAAAAAGATATCTTCATATAGCTTTGATTTGCAGTCCCCTAATTGCTAGTGATGTTGACCAATTTTGTGTGTGTGTGTTTTGCCATTTGTATTTTTTCTTTAGAAAATATTCAGATCTTTTACCCATTTTTTAATTGTGTCATTTGTCTTTTTATTGTTGTGTTGTAGGATCTCTTTATATAATGTAGCTATAAGACCCTTGTCAGATGTATGTGATTTCCAAATATTTTCTAACATTGAACAGGCTGCCTTTTTACCCTCCTCACAAAGTCCTTTGAGGTGCAGAAGTATTTAATTTTGAGGAGGTTCCACTTATCTAGTCTTTATTTTGTTGCTTGTGCGTTGGGTATAAGGTTTAAGAGACCCCCACCTACTAAAAGATCTTGTAGATGTTTCCGTACATTATCTTCTATGAGTTTTATGTCCTGGCTTGTGTGTTTAGGTCTTTGATCCATTTTGAGTTGATTCTTGTGAAGGAAGTGAGATAGGGGTCCTCTTTCATTCTTTTGATTATGGATATGCAGTTCTTCCAGCACCATTTGTTGAAGAGACTGTTCCATCCCAGCAAAGTGGACTTTGTAGTCTAATCAAAAATCAGTTGACCGTAGAGATGAGGGTCTATTTCTGAACTCTCGTTTGGATTCCATTGATCAGTGTGTCTGTCTTTATGCCAATACCATGCTGTTTTAACCACTGTAGCTTGATAATACACTTCAAGGTTAGGAGGTATGAGTCCTCCAACCTTGCTCCTCTTTTTTAGGATGATTTTGGCTGTTCAGGACCCCTTTCCTTCCAAATAAATTTGGTAATTCTCTATTTCTGTAAAGTAGGCTGTTGGAATTTTTATTGGTATTGCCTTGAATCTGTAAATCAGTTGGGGTAGAATTGATATCCTCGTGATGTTTTATCTTCCAGTTCATGAACATGGAATGTCTTCTATTTGTTTAGGCCTTCTTTGAGTTCTTTTAGCAGTCTTCTGTAGTTTTTAAAGTACAGATCTTTTACATTCTTAGTTAAATGAATTCCTAGATATTTGAGTCTTTTTGATGCTATTATAAATGGAAGTTTTTCCTCCTTAGCTTGCTCATTACTAGTGTATAGAAACACCACTGATTTTTGCATGTTGATCTTGTATCCTGCCATTTTTCTAACGTCATTTATTAGCTCTAATAGCTTTGTTGCAGATATTTCTGGTTTTTCTAAATATAAGATCATGTCATCTGCAAATAGAGTTTTACTTCTCTTTCAATTTTTATTTATTTTTCTTGCCTAATTACTCTAGCTAGAACTTCTAGCACAATGTTGAATAACAGTGGTGACAGTGGGCTTCCTTGTCTTATTCCTGATCTTAGAGGAAAAGCTTTCAACTTCTCCCATTGAGTATGATGTTGGCTGTGGGATTTTCATATAAACCTTTAATTACGTTGAGGAGCTTTCCTTCTATACCTATGTATTTCAAAGTCTTTTCATCAAGAAAGAGTGCTTGCTGCATTTTGTCAAATGCCTTTTCTGCCTCATTTGAGATGATCATGTGGGTTTTTTCCTTCGATTTCTCAGTGTAAATAGACAGAAAGTGAAAGCTTAGAGAAAGATATTTCATGCAAACAGTAACCAAAATAGAACAGGGGTAGCTATAGTGGTGTCAGACAAAGCAGACTTTAAATACAAAGAAGTGATAAGAGATGCAGGCGGCCATTATATATTAGTAAAAGGGACAATCCACCAGAAGACGGAACAGTCTTAAATTTCTACGCACATACCCAGGGAGCTCCAAAACACATTGACGACGTAAAGTCTGGCAGAGCTGAAAGGAGAAATAAACGTCTCCACAGTAATAGTTAGAGACTTCAACACACCACTCACATCATTAGATAGAACAACTATACAGAAGATCAACAGGGAAACAGAGAACTTAAACATATTATAAACTAGCTGGACCTGACAGATACAAAAAACATTGCACCTCACATCAGTAGGTTATATACTTTTCTCAAGTGCTTAAGGATCTTTCTCAGGATAGACCACATGTTGGGCCACAGCATAGCTCTAAATAAGTTTAATAAAATTAAAATTATACAGAACACCTTCTCTGATCATAATGGAATGAAGCTCAAAATCAGTAATAGGTGGGAAAGGGGAAAATTTGCTAAACAACACAATCCTAAAGAATCTGGGTCGAAGAATAAATTGCAAGAGAAATTAGTAGGTATCTCAAGCTGAATGAAAATGAGAGGGTGGGGGTGGTGGGGTTGAATGGGACCTCATATATATATATATATTTTCAATGTAATATTATTACAAAGTCAATTAAAAAAAAAGAAAATGAGAACACAATTTATCAAAACTTATAGGAGACAGTGAAGGCAGTGCTGAGGGAAATTTATAGCCCTAAATGCTTTATTAAAAAAGAAGGAGGAGCTAAACTCAAAGATCTAATTGAACAACTAGAAAAACGAGAAAAAGAACAGCAAACCAATTCCAAAGCAAACAGAAAGAAAGAAATAAAGATTAGAACAGAAATAAATGAAATTGAAGGAAAAAAAAACCCACAGAAAACAATAGGCAGAATTGGGGTAGCTCAGTAGTTGGGAATTTGCTTCCCATTTACCAGGCCCAGGGTTCAGTCCCTGGTGCCTCAAAGATAAGATAAAATAAACAAAGCAAAAAGCTGGTTCTTTGAGAAAATCAATAAATATCAACAAACCCTTAGTAAGACTAACAAATTTTTTTACAAAGATATAAATAAATAAACCTAGCCAATTGATTTTTAACAGTGGTACTAAGTATATGCGGTGGGGAAAGAATAGTCTCTCCCACAAACTGTTGGAGAATCCATATATAAAACAATGAAGTTAGCCCATACCGTGTGCAAAAATAAACTCAATATGGATCAAGGCAGAGTGTTTTAAAAATTTATTTTAATTTTAAAAAACTCGGAACCACAAAAATGCAATTGTTAAATAAATAATACACAATATAGTCATTTTTAGGTTGACTCACATTCCTCTCAGTTGGCAGTAAGATCTCTGATATTTCTGTTTATTCTTGAACTTTTGGTCCAGTATGTAGGCTCTTGATTCAATAATTTAATTTATGTATATTTTATTTTTAAAGAATTGCCTTAATAAATTCTTGAAATTCTCAAGGAAAAAAATTAATCTGGGAATTATCCAGGTTTTTTAATAATGATAATGAGAAAAAAATTTCTTTGAAATGATTTTCAATTGGATTTTTTTACATTAACAATTACCATTTATTAGATATTTAATATATGTTGATACTATACCAGAATGTTTAAAATACAGCCTCATTTTATTCTAACAACCCCTGTGAAATCAGGGGACATTTTTGCTAACATTCAGATGTAGCTCAGATTTAGATTAATTAGCATGCCCAAGATCATACATCTAGTAAATGTCATAGAAAGGATTCAGAGCTAGGTCTGTCTTATGCCAAAACCTATTCCCGGCCTGTTTAGAGTATATCTCTCAACCTGTATACATCAGTTTCTTCTAGCTAACTTAGAATACTAAATGTATTTGCATATCTGTTTCCATGGTTTATCATTTTAGAGTCCCTGACTTTCGAGGATAGATATAAATTTGAATGCCCAGGTACATTTGCAAAGCCAAATATAATAATAAAGTTCATTCCAATATTCTTGATATACAAGTAATGAATCAGAATATAAAATGGTTAATAAATGTAAAGTTGGTTAGATTCAGATTTTTATTCTTGCTCTATTTCAGTTGATTTATATTTTTATAATCTAGCTTTAACTGAATGAGCTACAGGTCACATAGAGGGTTTTCAACCTTGATTTATCACAACCTCCCCCCACCAACAAACACTTAACTTTTTTAATCCAGTGTACCAAATTTTAATACTGTCAATTTTCAGCAACATGACCTTGCAAAAGTCATTTTCTAAGATTCTTGCCACTCTAACTAAAACTTTGCTTCTTTATCTATTAAAATCCTCTTTTGAGACTTCATATAAAGAAATTATTTTCTTTCCTAATTATTTAACAAAGATGTTTTTATGGCTCCTTAAGAGTTTAGAGAGAGTTAAAATAATTTAACAGTTAAGAGATCAGGAATGAGATTTGTGTAATCAAGACTGTGGTACTTAGTAGCTAAATTACTTGACCTTTATGAATCTTCGTTTTCTTATCTATAAAATGGCCCTGGTACTCACCTCAGTGTAATAGTTCCTTGCACAATAAGGGTAAATTATTACTAGTATTCATACAGATTTTGCAGTTTGTTCTTAGTGAAACAGAATCAGCATTTTAGAGCTAGAAGAAACCCTCAGTGATCATTCAATTCTTTCATGTGACATTATTAAAGCCCTAAGAGAAGGCAAAAGCTTATTTAAGATTACGTAGTAAATTGGTGATGGACTGATAACTAAATTAAACCCAGTATCTTGGAGCTTTTGTTGTTACTACTATTGAATCATTTTATTCTGTTCTTTTCATTTCAATTCGGGGATTCTGTCTTTCATCACATCAAAACTATTGAGTTCTTTCCATTTTTATCCATGCAGTTCTCTTAGTAGGTTGGATGAATGCTTTTTTCCTTTGCTTACCTTACCTAGCTTCCTTCATACCCAAAAAGGATTAATTCATGATTTTAGATGTGAAGCTTTCATGTTCAGCAATGTAAGATGAAAACCTGTGGTCATTTATGGGTTCTCACTGTCCTCTTACTCTCCTCCTAACTTGCTGTGTCAATGGGCGTTGCTTCCTACAGTATTGGTGCATGCCTCATGTTTTGAGTGCTCATCGAGTGAAGAGCCTCTGGTGCAACTACAAAGTGGTAGTGATTACAGTAGGAGTCCATATTTTTCTTTCTATTCTCTCTTGTGTTGTAGAGCCGACAATTAGAATCAGAAACTGGGACCACTGAGGAGCACAGTCTAAACAAGGAGGCTCGGAAGTGGGCCACACGGGTGGCACGTGAACACAAAAACATTGTTCACCAACAACGGGTAAGTATGATAGAAAGCCCTAGGCCATTTCAGCTTAAGCCAAAGGCTAACCGGTTTAAGAAGTTGAGTTCTGATGTGCAAAGTAGCCTCTGTATGTTTTTCTGTAATTTCTCAGCACTTGGAAAGTATGCTCTCAGCTAGCTATGTAGCTTGGAAATTCTGTGAGCCCTCTAGCAGCAATGTATTAATTCATCTCTTTGTTCTAGAATCACCCAAGAAAGGCTAGTGTTAGTATGTTATGGTATTTTGTACAGTAGATGAGACATGCAATATGTTTACTTGATACAGGCTTTTCTCCCCTAAGACAAAGTTTTTGAAGACACAGTTGTAGACTCCATGAAAATATATCTTCAAGACTAAATTTCATGCTCAAAGAAATTATTTTAGGTGTAGTTATTTTACTGTTTTGGCATTTATCAATTCCTGTATCCCTATCCTTTTCTTTCTTTGAAAGCATGACTCACCCTCATCCTGGTTTTCCTTCTCCCTTTCTGATCTTTCCCACATTCTTCTACATGTTCCTTTTTCTAAATATTACAATTAAATATTTAAGTTCCTCATGTTTCTATACTAGGTTATCTCCTTTTTTTATTCTTTATTCTCACTATATGCAGTCTCAGCCACCTCATGGTTTCATTTACCAACAAACCAAAAATTAATTATCTCCGACTTTGGGTGGGAGTCCCAGGAGTGAGCCAAAGAGAAACTACTATCAGCCATAGTCCACCCTGTGGCCGTAATGGCTCACAGAATTCTCACTTGCTAAATATATTTGCCTAGTCGCCCAAATCTCCCAAAGTCTCGAGTCAGCCTCCAGCTTGAGAACGAGGGCATCTAATTCAGTCTCAAGCACAGTTGGGGCTTCTAGCATGCAGGCTTGAATACAGTTTATCTCAGAGAGCTTTTGAACTAGAGAGACAGGTTACCTCTTCATCCACATATCCAACAAGAAGCAGTGAAATAGCCACAGAACAACCTCTGCTGGCCCTCTTGTTACGAATGGGAAAAATGGAAGGTGTACAACTCCATAGGTCCCCAGAAGTTCTGAAATCCATCTAGGCTCCTGTTGCCAGTGCCTCGCTTAGAATTCATCCACGGCCTTAGCTCTGACCTGTCGGTCATCCTTCTGTTTCTACAAAATGTAGCCCATATTTATAGCTGAGTAGTTTCGTTTTCTTAGCCTGCTTCTTGCCCATCAAAGTTTGGGAGTCCACCACCTCACTTTGTAGTGTTTCTGTCCCTTTAGCTGGCAGTATTTCTACCTATATAATTCTTTTAAAACTTTGCAGGTTTCCTATGAAACTTATGGGGGTCAATCCATTTTACAAAGGCCACACCCACAAATCTCATCTTAATAAGCCCTTCTCTACCTTTGGCTCCTGGTAAGTCCGCTACGAAACAATGTCCTTAAGAGTCTTAGAAGCCCTGTCTGTGACTTGATGGAGAGTATGTGCAAGGCATGTCCTTAACATCCTTAGAGGACCTTTTATCTGTTTGAAAGGGTCATGAGATACCACCTTAAATCTTTCTGAGGTCTTATCAAAGGATTTTACAGTCATACTTTCAGCTTCATTTTTAAAAGTCATAATGATAGGGCATTAGATTTAATATTTACCTGGGAATATTTTCTTAATTTTAGAATTGTTTTTGACCTGGAAAGGTTGAGAAGAAACAGCTCCTTTATGGTGAACAGTTTATTCTTTAACTTATCTCTTTCCCATCTCATTTTATTAGAGACAGCTAGAAAAAGCCAGGCAGCACCTTCAACACTCTGCCTAGAAATCTCCTTATCTAGACCGTCTGGATCATTATGTGTATTGTCTATTTTCCCTGTCACCTGTGATAACAATAATGCCTAGTTTTGTTACAACATAGCAGTGTCCTTCCTCTGGTTTCTAATAGCATTTTTTTAAGCCCTCATGAGCATCCTCTTCAGGAGCCACCAGGCTGCCATTACCAGTTTTTTCAAGGTTCTTCCATCTACTTCCCACACCCTTGTTCTAAAGCCACTGTCAAAGGTTTAGATTTTGTTACAGCAGCATCCAACTTCCAGGTACCAAAATTTGTCCCAGATTTCCTTTGCTGCAAACAAACCACCCCAAACTTAGTAGAACAAAGCCAAAGGCTCATTTATTGTTATCTCTCCCAGTTCTAGGTCTCCCATGTCATTGTAGTTGTATGTAACATGCTCTGTTAATATTTTTATTAATGGTCAATTTATTTCCCTACTTACATAATTATATTTAAATCCTTAATGATTGTTTTATACATAAAATCACCAACTTTCACAGCATGATTAATTTTTGTATCATTATACTGCAAAATATAGAATATACAAGGAGATTTTTCCACTGGAATCCTTGACTATAGTTAAAAGTAATTTTTTAGATATTAAAAATATATCTGGGGAAGTGGACGTGGCTCAGCTGGTAGAGTGTCCACCTACCATTGGGAGGTCCAGGGTTCAAACCCAGGGCCTCCTGTCCTGTGTGGTGAGCTGGCCCACACGCTGCACTGCCGTGCGCAAGGAGTACTGTGCCATGCAGGAGTGTCCCCCACACGCAAGGAGTGCACCCCACATTGAGCTGCCCTGTGCAAGAAAAGCGCAGCCCGCCCAGGAATGGTACCTCACACACGGAGAGCTGATACAGCAAGATGACACAACCAAAAAGACATACAGATTCCCAGTGCAGCTGAGAATACAAGTGGACACAGAAGAACACACAGCAAATGTGCAGAGAGAGCAGACAAAGGGGGAGGTGGGGAGGGAGAGAAGGGGAGAGAAACAAATAAAATAAAATAAAATAGATCTGCGGAACAAACGTAGCTCAGTGGTTGAGCACCTGCTTTGCACTTACAAGATCCTGGGTTCAATTCCTGGTACCTCCTAAAAAAAATTGATCTGCTTCCTCACTCTGTTGTCAAAGCATGTTGTTTCTTTCTGCTGGGATGTAAAGAAAAACAGATTTCAACAACTCTTCCAGTACAGCAATAGAAATGATCCAAACTGAAACATAGTGAGAAATAAAACTCTTTAAAAATGAACCAGAGTACCATTCACCTTTTTGGGACAGTCATGTGATCTAACACACTTTTAATTGGAGACTAAAAAGAGACAGAAAAAAATAATAGAAATAATCATGATTGAAATGTTTCCAAATTTAATAAAACCTATAAACCCACAGATCCAAGAAGTTTGAGAAATCTCATGCAGGTAAAACAAAATTATCCCAAAACACGTCATAATCAATTTTATTAAAAAGCAGTGATAAAGAAAAAAATCTTAAAAGCATCCAAAGGACACATTACATATAGAGGAACAAAAGTAAAATTATCACAGATTTCTTGTTCTAAATAATGTAAACCAGAAAACAATGAATGGCATCTTTAAATTGCTGGGAAGAAAATTTCACACCACAGTTGTGTGTCCAATGAAAGTATTATGCAAAAGGAAGGTAAACTAAAGAATTTTGCAAGCTGAAAAACACTGAGAGAATTTGTTGCCAATAGCTCTCTACTGTAAGAAAAGTAAGGGGAAGTTCTTCAGGCAAAGAAAAGTAAGTCCAAAAATGGATCTATACATATTTGGTCAACTGATTTTCAACAAAGGTGTAACAACTTGTAAAAATGCTAATAATATATTCTAATAAAAATGAACTCAGCTGTATTACATTCATAACTAAATTGGGTACAAGAATAATTCATCATTTGAAAATCTTTCAGTATAATAAACTATGTTTACAGAGTAAATATGAAAAAGTTTATGATGGTTTTCATAATTGCCAAAAAGGCCTTTGAGAAAATTCGGTATGGTTAAAAAATAAAATACAATCCCCAGCCAGCTGGATAGAGACTCTCATCGTCCTCAGACTTACATCAGATAGTATCCCTGTTGATTATGTTTGTTCCCTATTGCTGCTGTATTGGGTTACCACAAATTTAGCAGCCTAAAACAAGACAGATTCACTATCTCACAGTTCTGTGTGTGGGTTTGACTAGTTCTGCTTTGGATCTCACAAGGCCAAAATCAAGATATTGACCAGACTAGGCTCTTTTCTGGCTCTGAGGACTCTGAGGGAAAATCCACTTCCAAGCTCACTCACGTGTTGTCAGAATCTAGTTCCTTGCAGCTGCAGGACCGTGGGGTTCCTGAGCTGGAATCTGCCCTTGCCTCCAAGAGGCCACTCTTTGGTCCTTGCTCATTGACTTCTATATCGCAGTTTCCTATTAACCAGCAACAACAAATTTTGAAAGACATTTGGAAAAAGAGACTATTTGCCACAAAAATAAAATACTGATGAATAAACCAGTGAAACAGCATTATCCATAAGAACAAAGGCATATTCTTTTACCAGAGAACATAAACCATGAGTAATTTGAGAGATGCAAAAATGTAGATTTTTACCAAATATATGTGTAATTTCAATGCAATTACAGTCAAACATACAAGATATTTGTAAAGGAACTTGATAAACTGGTTCTAAAACATATCTTGAATTTTTTTGTAATATACAAGAAGAGCCAAGAAACGCGATAATAAGACAGTTGCCTTAGCACTCACTGAAACATACAATAATTACCATAGTAATTAAACTGTGGTATCATACAGACATTAACAACTATCTCAAAGAAAGTGATCTGTGTATGTATGGGAATTTAGTGTATGAACCTTATTTGGATACTGATTCAAACTAACCAATCATAACCATTTTTGAGACATTTGGGGAGGTATAACAATTAAGTGCATTTTAGAAGCTACCAAGGAATTGTTGTTAAGTCTTACTTGGTTATATAAAGAAATTTTCATATTTCTAAAGACTTTCACTAAAGCATGTAGAGATGAAATAACATGATAGGTAGAATTCGCTTTAAAATGCTTTAGCAAGGGGAAACGGATGTGGCTCAAGTAATTGGGCTCCCGTCTACTATAGAAGGTCCAGAGTTTGATACCTAGGGCCTCCTGGCCTGTGTGGTGAGCTGGCCCATGCAGAGTGCTGCCCTACGCAAGGAGTGCCACCCCACCCAGGAGTGCTGCCACACAGAGAGCTGATGGAGCAAGATACCGCAACAAAAAGAGACTCAGAGAACCACGCAGGGGTGTCCCCCACATAGGGGAGTCCCACGCGCGAGGAGTGCGCCCCATAAGGAGAGCTGCCCAGCGCGAAAGGAAGTGCAGCCTGCCCAGGAATGGTGCCGCACACGCAAAGAGAGCTGACACAACAAGATGTTGCAACCAAAAAAAACACAGATTCCCGTGCCGCTGACAACAGAAGCGGACAAAGAAGACACAGCAAATAGACACAGAGAACAGACAACCAGGGTGGGGGGCACGGGGAGAGAAATAAATAAATAAATCTTAAAAAAAAAAAAAGACACAGAGAAGAGACAATAAGAGATGCAGCAACCTAGGGAGCTGAGGTGGCACAAGAGAATGATCGCCTCTCTCCCACTCCACAAGGTCCCACAGCTGGTTCCTGAAGCCGCATAATGAGAATACAAACAGACACAGAAGAACACACAGCGAATGGACACAGAGACCAGACAACGGGGGGAAATAAATAAATTAAATCTTAAAAAGAAATGCTTTAGCAAAGAAATGAAGATAGGTGAAGCAATGGGAGTTCATTCTACTAGCCTTTTTTACTTTTTAGTATATTTGAAATTTTTCGTAATAAAAAATGTTAATGGCATTTCAAATCTTTGGGGAAAAGATTTTGTATTCAATAACTATTAGAGCAATTGACTGTATTTGTGAAAGCATAGAAAGTTATACTCTTCCCTTCTACCATATTCAAAACTACATTTCAAAAGAATGAATGCTAAATGTTAGACACAACATTATAAAAAGTTGGAAAAATATAGAATTTTTTTGGTATATAACCACTGATTTCTTTTTTTTTTTTTTTTTTTTTAAATAAATATTTATTTATTTAATTTCCCCCCCTCCCCTGGTTGTCTGTTCTTGGTGTCTATTTGCTGCGTCTTGTTTCTTTTGTCCACTTCTATTGTCGTCAGCGGCACGGGAAGTGTGGGCCGCGCCATTCCTGGGCAGGCTGCACTTTCTTTTCACGCTGGGCGGCTCTCCTTACGGGGCGCACTCCTTGGGTGTGGGGCTCCCCCACGCGGGGGACACCCTTGCATGGCAGGCACTCCTTGTGTGCATCAGCACTGCGCATGGGCCAGCTCCACACGGGTCAAGGTGGCCCGGGGTTTGAACCACGGACCTCCCATGTGGTAGACAGACGCCCTAACCACTGGGCCAAAGTCCGTTTCCCTGATTTCTTAAGCAAGACACAAAACCCATGCAGGGAGACTAAAAATTTCTGTAAAATAAAAGAATATAAAAAAAAGTTAACAGAAAGAGGAATGGCAAGAAATATTTGTGACATAAATAATAGGAAAAGGACAAATATCCAGAAAATATATATATATTTAAATAATGTGAAAGGACAAAAATTATAAAATGTAGAGAGGAAATGAATTTTAAAACAATGAAAGAATCATTTTTGTATTTAATATTTGCAAAAATTTTAATGATTGGCAAGAGCCAATGTTGATAAAATACAGAGAAACATGCTCTCACATACTTATTAGAAGTAGGTACAACCTTTTCAGAGACAATTTGGTAGTGCCTATTAAAGTTAAAATGTAGGGAAACGGACTTGGCCCAGTGGTTAGGCCGTCCGTCTACCACATGGGAGGTCCGCGGTCAAGCCCCGGGCCTCCCTGACCCATGTGGAGCTGGCCCATGCGCAGTGCTGATACCCGCAAGGAGTGCCCTGCCACGCAGGGGTGTCCCCCGCACAGGGGAGCCCCACGCGCAAGGAGTGTGCCTGGTAAGGAGAGCCACCCAGCGCAAAAGAAAGTGCAGCCTGCCCAGGAATGGCGCCGCCCACACTTCCCGTGCGGCTGAGGACAGCAGAAGCGGGCAAAGAAACAAGACACAGCAAATAGAGAACAGACAACCGGGGGAGGGGGGGGAAATTCAATAAATAAAGAAATCTTTTTAAAAATGATTAAATAAATAAAGTTAAAATGTAGTTTCCCTTTCTGTGTTTTTATCCTAAATATATGTGTTCAAAAAGTCATTGACTAACTTGTAGATTGTTCAATACTATTTATAATGTCAAGAAACTTGAAAATTCAAATAGCAAGAGAGTAAGAGTAAATAAAATATGATATAGTTAAACTATTGAGTGTGTGAATTAAAGAGAATGAGGTCAATATTTGTATAGACAAAAGTTTCTTAGGTATATTGAGGAGGAAATTAATGCTATGTATGTCTCATTTCGTTTTTTGTTTAAACAAAACTATTTGTGTTTGTGCGGATAAGCATAGAAATGCATAAGAAATGGTCTGAAAGAATACATTTAAATTGATGGGACAATGGTTATCTTGGAGTGAAGGGCACATGGTACCACATGTGCAGGTACCATGGCGACTTTCGCTGTTTTATATTATGTGCTCTTTTGCGACTATACTCTGTATTTATGAAATGTTTAAAGATTAAAGGTATCATGTCATTATATTTTAAGAATTGACCCTTTTGTCATTATATAAAACCCTTTATTCCTGATAATTTTCCTTGCTTGGAAATCTGCTTTTTCTGGGAGTATTATAATATATAGCTACTCCATCTATATTAATGTGTATATATATATAGTGTATTATATGTAGCATCTTTATTTTAAAGTAAGTTTCTTATAGAGAACATACACTTGAGTCTTGTTATTTTTTTAAACAAATCAATTTTATGGGTACATATTAATGAAACACAGTTTTTTTAAAAAAGTTATTGTCAAAAATTGTGCAATCTGAATAAGGTCTTTAGATTGCACCAATGTCAATTTCCTGGTTTTGATATTGTACTGTATGATTTTATAAATTATTACCATTGGGGGTTTTGGGGGGAAGAGTACACAGAACTCTACTACTTTTGCAACTCCCTGTGAGTCTATAATTATTTCAAAATTAAAATTATCTTAAATAAATAATGGAAACCAACTAAATGTAAATAAAGGAAACCAATTAAAGATAAATAAAGGAATCATGGCCATTAGTCACTAAAGTCTTTCGAATTATCTAAGTACTATAGACATTTAAGGGAAAAAGAGAAAAAGGAAAAAAAAAACAATCATAATTATTTTCCTGTTTTCTTTAATAGGTTCTAGATGAGCTGGAATGTCATGGAGTTGCAGTATCAGAGCAAAGCCGAGCAGAACTGGAACAGAAAATAGATGAAGCTAAAGAAAATATTCGTAAAGCAGAGGTGAGATGGCAACTATTGCCCCAAAGAAAATGTGACACCCATGAGACATAGTTTCAGAATTTGGTTTTTGCACACTGCTTAAATTGAAGGTGACTCAACACCTTTATCTGTGTACACAGTATAATTTATAAAGTACTGCTGTATATAAGGTAGCACATATAGCAAAAAGATATTGAACCTACTGTGACAAATTTATAATATGAAACATTAAATAACAAAAATTAACTATAATAAAGGTACAAATTTTTAGGTTTTCACAAAATACATAATAAATAAGTCAAATTAATGGTATTGAAATTGATAAAAGTTTAAAGCCTATGAGAATTTCCCCTATTTCCCTGGATCCAGGGGCATGACTTTTAAAAATGGAGGAAAGTTGAGAGGGCAAAAAAAGGCTTTCCATCTGCCTCGCCTAGAGAAACTCCATTAACCCCAACTTTGCTTCATTCCTGACAAAGTCTCATCCACGGCCTCCATAGCAAGGAGGGCAGGGCACTCGGTGAAGAGCCATTTTCCTCTCTAATTCAGTGTTACGGCTAAACCATACCCTGGGGTGCTGGCCAAGTACTGTTCGCAGACCATTGCCTAGTTGGAGAGCCGCTGACATGTGGTAGAAATTTTTCCTGTTGTTTGTTTCTCCAAACTCTAGAGGAAGCCAGTGGCAGAGCTTTGGTGGAACAGTAGTGACTATTTTGAGACAAGTCTCAGAAGTTGTCCGAAGGCGTGTTCTCTCTTATTTTCCACTTCCAGACTCCATCCCTAGTGCCCATCTGGTGCCCTAGCACAACCCAACTGTACCAACACCCAGTAGTAGCAGTAGTAGGTATCAGTCACACAGAGTCTGCTTTTGGCTGAATGACGTGTTATTTCCGTGAATATGCAATGCTACCCTGTGTTTGTTAGTTTAAAGCTAAAAATATAAAGTGAGATTCCCACGAAAGGGTTTCTCACTTCTTCTAATACCAGTATTTAAGTCTGGCGTCTCAAAGATTGTTTTCTTACCAAGTATATGGAATGTGCTAAAACTGTGGTGCTAGATCCATTAATTCGGTTTTGAATATCTGTGAAATTTAATTAATCTACTATTATCTTAAAATGATCTGATACTTAATTTCCACTTAAAATGTAAAAAGAAGAAATAGCCCAGCTGAAATTAGATGGCACATAAAAAGTCATAATTATTGAGGTAGTAATTGTGTGATTGTCATAATGTCATTTTTGACTAGAATAAACCATAAGGGTCTTCAGAGGAACTGACAGTAGTGGTTTCTGTAGATTCCCTTTTCCTTTCTTCTGCCTGTATGTCATTTACATTGGGTTTTCTCTTTCCATTCAATAGTTATTTACTTTATTTATTATAAATATTTACACAAAAGGGAGAAAACCAGTTAAAATTTCTTTGTATCCTTCTAACTTCATGATTGGTTTTTAACTCCTAATAACATGAGTATCGCCTCCCTTCCTGGTTAATCTGATTTATCCAGTCTTTATTATGCTTCCATTCATTGTTGCTAATTAGAGTGTAAGTCTTTTGCAGCACTTAATTGATTAAAGAAACTTTTTCCATTTGTAAGAAATTGAAAATGTAATGACCTGTGCTTTTCCAATTAATCCTTGGCTGATTAATTTGGGCCAAATTCACTAATTGATTAATTCAGCAAGTACTTAGTGAGTACGTGCTATGTGCCAGGTACTGATTGAGTATATTAGACAAACAATGATGAACAAACTATTGTTACAATGTTGTGATCTCTATGGCTATCACAAGAATATTTATCGTAGATGTGGCATGATTTGCAACCCCTAATTCTTGTATCAAAATGAGGCAACAACTGCTTATAAAGTAAACTTTAATTACAGTTTTCTTAACCTGGTATTTAGGTATTTAAATATTTTGAAATGCCTTTTATCATACACATACTTTTCCATCTGACACATCATATCTTTTCAAAGTGGTTCATGACTTATATTGTACTAGGACATAGTCATTTTTTATGTTTAAATTGTACCTTTTATTTTGGTTGAAGAGATTCTTTTTTTTTTTTTTAAGTGAGATGTTTAACACAAAGGAGAAAGTTGGGGAGAAATCACAGATAACAAAAAATTTCTAATAACTCAGATTTGGTGTAAGGTGTGTAGGAAGAACTGTGTATCCTGTGATTCTTTCTGCAAGATTTTTTATATCCTCCGTAATCAGCATTGATTGCACATTCCAAAGCCAAAGCCCAATATATAGAAAATCACTCCTTGCGCGCATCAGCACTGTGCGTGGGCCAGCTCCACAGGGGTTAGGAGGCCCTGGGTTTGAAACTTGACCTCCCGTGTGATAGGCGGACGCCCTAACCATTGGGCCAAATCCGCTTCCCCATGATTCCCTTTATATGAAATGTCTAGAATAGGCAAATCTGTAGAGACAGAATGTCGTGGCTCCTAAGAGCTACAGTGTTGAAGAAATTGAGATTGAGACTAAAGGGTACAGGTTTTCTTTGTGTTGTGATGAAAATGTTCTAAAATTGATTTGGGTAATAAGTTTGCACAGCTCTGAGAATATACTAAGAACCATTGAATTATATACTTTAAATGAATGAATTGTATGGCATGTGAATTATTTCTCAATAAAGGTATTAGAGGAAAAAAAAGAAATCAGAATTTACCAAAAAGTGTACCTTCATTCCAAAAGGTCTAATTAGCTTAGTTGTCCTAAATGATATTGCAGGGAGAGATGCTGGGCGTTATGCATCCCACTGAATATACTGGGGGAGAGTGTAAATTACAATATAAACTATTATCCATGTCGTGTAGCAGTGCTCCAAAATGTATTCACCAAATGCAATGAATGTGCTACAATGATGGGAGAGGTTGTTGATATGGGAGGAGTATATGGGAACCTCTTATATTTTTTAATGTAACATTTTATGTGATCTATTAACTTAAAAAAAGGTAATTTAAATATTTATGTGACACTAAAAACCGCTGAGTTGTACACTTTAAAATAGTTAAAATGATGAATTTTATGTGTATTTTATCTCAACTTAAAATAAATATCAATATGCTTCAAATCTTAGGAAGACAAAGTAAGCAATGAGAGCTCAGATCATTATTGATATGGGTCATCAAAAAATTGCATACAGGGAAGTGGATGTAACTCAAGAGGTTGAGTGCCTGCTTCCCACATGGGAGGTCCCAGGTTCAGTTCCCAGTGCCTCCTGAAAATAAAACAACAAGCAAACAAAAGAAAAAAGAAAAAAACAACTCAGAGAAGCAGATGTGGCTCAGTGGTTGGGTGTTGGCTTCTCATTTACAAGGGCCCAGGTTCAATCCCTAGCCCCAATGCTTAAAAAAACAAAAGAATTGCATACAAAAGGACTCGGTGAGTACACTTGTTTGTCTGCAAGTCCACAGAACCTCCAAGTCAGGTCCTTAAAATTATCTCACTGAAACTTTCAGGTGTTGAAAAGAGACCACCACTCCAATATCTGAAACAGAGAAACTGAATTTTTTTTACTTTCTAAGCAAAAGAAAATCATACAATGCACAGTCTCTCTGAACAAAGCAAGAGCTGATGTGTAGGGTTTTAAAACGTGAATTTCAGGATTGACAGATTTGCAAAAATAGTGGTGTTTCAAGAAGAAAAATGCTAGATCTCAGGATGCTCTGATGCATAGCCTTATGAACAAGAAAAAAAAGCAGACTTTACAGCAAGTTAATCTCTCTATATTGTTTTTTCCAGGAGGTAGTGGGGATTGAACCCAGGACCTTGTACGTTTGAAGCAGGCACTCAACCACCGAGCCACACCCGTTCCTAATCTCTTTCTATTCATAGCTGATATTTGATGGTCTTGTCAAAATGCAAGTGCACCGTCTGTCATCATCAGGAGGCTCTGATTCCTCTTCCTGTGTGCGTGCATGTGCTCCCTTGCTCTCCAAGTGAAAAGCTAGCATCTGTGTCAAGGAAGAGTTGCTTGTGAATATCAAGGTTATTCTAATCAATAGCGCAGGAATGACTAAAATAAACCAATTGAAGGGGGGAAAAATGCCTTGATTTCTAACCTTTTTCTTGGTTTCCTTTGATAATTTTGTTGTTGTTGGTTTTCTTAGATAATTAAGTTGAAAGCTGAAGCCCGGCTGGACCTGCTGAAGCAGATCGGTGTTTCTGTGGACACGTGGCTAAAGAGTGCAATGAACCAAGTGATGGAGGAACTGGAAAATGAGCGATGCGCCCGCCTTCCTGCAGTAACCAATAATGGCACTTTACACTCGGTATGGTTTTTCTTCTTTGGTATAATGGGCAGACTTCCATTGAAGAATGCTACTCTTAGACTATATAGCCAAGCTTAATAATAGCCAATATTTGAAAGAAAAATTGTTCTGCTAGAATTTCGTTGTTTTTTCTTTAGCCTATCACAAATTCATTTTCCTTATACTTTGTGCAGGAAAAAAAGGGAGAGAGGATGAAAAACAATGGATCTTTTGACCCACAGCAAAGAATGTATTATCATTAGTTGGGTTATCAATGCCAATTAACCAAATTCATTATCCCATTCTTAGAGTAGGTATGCTTCTAGTCTGGAAGTAGCAGAATAGGAAATTGAATCTTACTTTTCCAAAGTTCTCAGAGGTTTTCTCTAGTGAAAATAAAATTAAACATCCAGAGATTTGTAAACAGTTATAAAGAAGTACAAGGACAGCTCTTTATCTGTGGGGTTAGGCTAAGGCGACTTGGTTCACACTCTCCTTACATCATCTGTCGTCAGCGGACGGTGAAGTATGGTTCTACAGACAAGGCCAGGACTCAAACTTAAGTTTTCTTACTTACGGTTCTTTCTACTCTGATGTCATCTAGTTCAACCTCTTAGGTCTGAAGTACTTCCTACTGCCACCTCCCCTCCTATTATTCTGTCATTATTTCCTTTATGGCATTTATTGTAATCTATGCTTGTCTTCTTTTATTTTGTTTATTATGTATCTTCCTCTCTGTTATGTAATTTCCATATATGCCTGGTTTGCTGCTCTGCACGGCAAAGTGTCTGGTACATTGTAGGTACTCAGTAAATACTTGTTGAAGAAAGAAATGGGTGAATGGATGGAAAGGTGAATAGAATAGTTGCAAACTAAAACCCAGAATTCCCAAATTCCCACTAAAAACATAGTGCCTGTTCAGAAACTGTGCACGTCAGACATTAGGCATCCTAGCTAGAGAAATTAGCCAACATTTAAAAACATTCCTGGGGAGCAGATGTGGGCTTAAGCAGTTGAGCACTGGCTTTCCACAAAGTAGATCCTGGGTTCATTCCCCAGTCCTGGTATCTCTCACATAGGAGGTCCTGGTGCCTCCTAAAAACAGAAAATCAAACCAGCAAATAAATGAACAAAAAACAAACAAACTCAGGGGAGCCATATGTGGCTCAGTGGTTGAGCACTGGAGTTCCACAAAGTAGATCCTGGGTTCATTCCCCAGTCCTGGTACCTCAAAAAAAAAAAAAAATTCCTGAGAGTTTCGTCAGTTTTCTCACGTTAACTCTCTGATTTTCTAATGCCAGCACACTGCACATTTAAAAAGGGTTCTGTGTGAATGTGCATTTCAAGGAAAAAACAATTTATTGAAGGTTTATTTTTACTTCACGTTAATGGTAATTCAAGTGGGAAAAATCTGCATACCTCAACAACTTCACTTTAGGGTTAGAAGAGATTTTTCCGTTTTTAATAGAATAGAGTGCTCCATGTCATGGAATATCTCTTCTTATTCATCTTTTAAAAATTACAATTCTCTTCTATTCTGGTTATCCATTCTGTGTTTGGAACTTATGATAGCAGAAAATTCCAGGCACAGACTGGCCTTTGGCTTCTACAGCAGCATGGTTGCCAACCAGTTAAACCCATGGTTTTCCTTGGACTAGCACCTTTTCTAACCAAACCAATTAAGTAGACATTTATCGCCATACTTTGTGCTTTTGGGAAAATTGGAGATGAACAAGTCTTGGTTCCTGCCCTCAAAGAACTTGCAATCTGGTGCAGCAGACACATCTTTGTAGGGCTGAATGATGCCAGGCTTCTGTGAGGCATGTCCAGAACTGCGCTAACTCCCACCTCAGCCACAGTGTGACCTTCAAAAAGTTGCTTCTCTCAGGGTTTCAGAGAGAAAGTTGGGGTAAATGACTCCAGGATCCTCTCCAAGTCCAAACTCTAATGATTCTGTGAAATACTATCAGAAAAGCTCAATATCAGCTAGAATTATAGGGAAGAAATTTGCCCATGAAGGAAATACCAATTGAGACAGTCCTTGAAGAATTTTAACGGGAGACAAAGGCTTCTGAGTATGAAGGAAGGGAAGAAGGAAATGTGCTTAGCACAGTGACTGGCGTGGAGTAAGTGTGGAGTAAGTTGGGTATTTTTGAGAGCTGTCAGAAGAGTATCAGCTTGTCGAGAGACATGTCATATCCTCTGAAAAGAGAGCACTTTGCACCCCGATACCACTCTTTCTTCCCTCTAGTCAATCTTTCAGAGTCTATGTTGTCTGCCTTTCAGCTAAGAAATTGTATTTTGAAGAAACTTTGCTAACAATATAAATAAAGGAGGGATGTGGGCACAGAGCATCTTGATGAGGTCCCAATATTTATTTAACCTGCTTTTCAATGACAACATTGAAATAATTTAGAAAGAGTTGTGTCTCTTCACACCAACGGCTAGCTGGCTGAGAAGTATGAAGCAGAAATACATATTCGAGAACGAAATTTTTTCTTCCATTATAGATGCCAACAAAAGCATTAGTCATCAAGTTCAGAATTCCTGTCTGTCTGGAAAACATGGTTAATACTACTGTTAGACATTAACAGTGTAACTGGAAAGTGTTTGTACTGCCTTATGGAAGATAAATGTTTTTAAATTATGCGGTCTGTTTACCTTATAAAATAAAGAAAGAACTCTTCTTACTGGGTAGTAACTCGTTGCCTTCTGTATCATTTTGTGGTACAGAATATAGGCTTGAGAAGGAAAAAAAAGGAAGAGTCCCAGAATGTAGCAATATTTTTTAAATGGAAAGTAGCCTACTAATGTAATGATTTAATTGATAGATAACCAGAGCCTACACACAACTTACGATTGGATTGCCACTATTGATCCACTCGGCCTTTCAGTCACTTGTCTCTCCCTTCTCTTATTTTCTTGCCATTCTCAAAAACCCATAGCCAGTTTACAACCTTATTTTTGAATTTGTATTAATTTTAAAATGGAAAATATTTTATAACTAGATTACCAGAAAAGCTAGAAATAGCAAAGGAAGGAAAATTATCAATAGCTCCATGCTAATAACACCACAGTTAGCGGTTGGTATATTTCCTTCACCTTTCTACTATCCTTTTTTGCCTCGGAAATCCATAGTCCTTTGAGATGGATTTATTTTCTTCTTTCTATTCTTTTTTTTTTCCTTTCCCCCACCCTGCTATGTTTGCTGTCTGTGTCCATTCACTGTGTGATCTTCTGTATCTATTTCTCTTTTTGTCTTCTCATCTCTCTCCTCTAGAATTTACTGGGATTCGATCCTGGGGACCTCTGACATGGAAGGAGGTTCCCTGTCAATTGCACCACCTCACTACTTGGTCTCTGCTGAGCTTCACCTTGAGTCTTCCCTTCGTCTCTCTTTTGTTGCATCATCATCTTGCTGTTTGACTCACTTGTGCAGGCACTCGCCTTGCTGCACAGGCACTCAGCTTACCACACAGGCTCTGGCTTGCCACGTGGGCACTTGGCTCACCACACAGGCACTTGCGTGGGCACTTGGCTTACCGCACAGGCACTGGCTCATTACACGGGCACTGACTCACCACGTGGATACTTGTCTTGCCACATAGTCAACTGGCTCACTGCACAGGGACTTCACTCGCAGTGCAGGCACTGGCTCGCCACACAGGCATACTTTCTCTTCTTTCTTTTCACCAGGAGACCCCAGAGATCAAACCCATGTCCTCCCATATGGTAGGCGGAAGCCTTATCAGTTGAGCCACATCCTCTTCCCTCTTCTTTTTTTTGCCCCTGATTTTCAAATCGTAGTTGATAGTGTTTGCATGACTTCCGTGTCTTCAGCCACTTGTCCCAACAACTGTACAAAGGCATGCTGACAGTCTGCTGTGTTAGTGGCTTAAGCAGCTTCCCCAAGAGCATGAGTACTTTATAGAGTTGCATAGAAATTAATCTGACTCCGCTCATTATGAAGACCATGCTGAATAACTTGGTTATAAAGGCGAGGAGAGTAAATATTTTTAACCTTTAGGTTGGTGTTTGAGTCTCGTCTGCCTCAGTAATGCCTAATAGCCCTTAGTCCAATGGGCTTCGTTTTTGAAACAGGAAAATCTGTTTATTGTATTTAGCTAATCCCAAAGAAAAGAAATAATGGAGTTTTGTAATGGAAAAATATAAAATGTAGGGGGGAAAAAACAATATGCCTGCAAAATTCTTCAGTCACTTTCATATTTACAGTATTTCCAAATGAGTAATGATCTTTTTATTGAGCTAAACTTCATACTCAAAATGCCTACCTACACATTTAGTGAAACTGGTATTTCACATTTGCAGTAGGATCAGTTTAATCCAATTCAAAAATGTGTATTGAACATGTTCTACTCATAAAACCCTTTGCTGGGTGCTGGTATTACCAAGTTAAATAAATGCCTAATGAGTTGGTGTCCACAGATTGAGAAAGCCAGTCTCACTTGCTGAGAACTAAGTCCAAAAGATGGACAATGAAAATAAAGAATCTCATGTCTTAGAGAAGTGCCTCCAGCCATATTATGTTCTTTGACTTCCTGTATAGCCATGATAACTAGTGGAAATGCCTGACATAGTTCCTTATACGCAGAACATATATCTAAACCTCAAGGTTTGAAGTTTACTCCAGTTCTACAACTAAGCTTAAATTACTAAAGGAGAACTGACATTGATTAAGGGTCTTTTTTGTACCACGTGCTGTGTGAGACACAGTCATACATTATCTCTATTAATGATTGCAACGGTCCTGAGTATAACTAAAGAGGAGGAAAAATTAAATATATCACCCAAGGGTACACGGTTAGTAAGTGGGAAGAGCTGGAATTTGAACCCAGATGTGTCTGGCTCTAAGGCCCTGCTTTTCATTGTACTCTCTTACTCTGTGGTTAACCCTTTATGCCTCTAACCTTTGTCACAATTCATTTTGATTGTTGCACATTCCTTTTTTCCTATTTTTTTAAACATCTGTTGAATCATCATTGTAGTCCTATTTACAAAATAATTAATGGTCTCGTGGGATTTTCAAGTACTGTGTGACCTACAGTCATCAACAGTCCCAAGCTTTACTGATATTTTTAAGTATACCGACATACCATAAGCTGCACATATTTAAAGTGTACAGTTTGATAAGTTTACATATATACATATATAAAATCAGTGAAATTATCACCACAATCAAGATAATGACATACCCATTATCCCCAAAATTTTCTCAAACTCTTATATAATCCCTCTTTCCTTCTCCTCAGTTACCATTGATCTGCTTTCTGTCACTATAGATTAGTTTGCATTTCTAAGATTTTATATAATTGGAATCATATGATATGTGTTCTTTTTTTTCTGGCTTTTTAACCTCAGCATAATTATTTTGAGGATTATCCATGTTTTTGCACTTTTTTCATTGCTGAGTAGTATTCCTTTATATGGCTATACCACAGTTTTTACCATTAATTGTTAATGGATATTTAGATTGTTTTGGGCTATTACAGGTAAAACTACTTTGAACTTAGGTCTTCATTTCCCTTGGATAAATATCTAGGAGTAGAATGGTTGGATCATATAGTTCAAAAACTACCAAAACTTTCCCAAAGTGTTTGTACCATTTTACATTCCCACCAATAGAGTACCTTAGCATACCATCTGTTCCACAAAGTCATCAACACTTGGTGTGTTCAGGCTTTTTAATTTTAGACTTTCTAGTATATATGTAGAAAGATATAACTGTGGTTTAAACTTGCATTTCCCTAATAATGTTGAACATCTTTTCATGTGCTTATGGTAAAGTATCTGTTCAGATCTTTCGCCTATTTTTATTGAGTTGTTTTCTTTTTACTGAGTTTTTAAAAATTTTTTTAAAAAGACACATAGATTTTATAAATGTTACATAAAAAATATAGGGGATTCCCATATGCCCTGCTCCCTACCCCTCCCACATTGTCCCACATTAACAACATCCTTCATTAGTGTGGTACGTTTGTTACAATTGATGAACACATTCTGTAGCATTGCCACTGAGCACGGATTATAGTTTACATTATAGTTTACACTCTTATCTGCACAATTTTGTAAGTTACGGCAGATATATAATGGCCTATATCTATCATTAAAGTGTCATTCAGGACAATTCCCAAGTCTCAAATATGTCCCCATATTACACCTGTTTTTCCCTCTCCCTCCCCTTAGAACCTCCAGTGGCCACTGCCTCCACATCAATGATAACTGTACAAACACTGCTAAAACGACAATAAGTCTATACTAGAATACCAGTAAGTCTACTCTAGTCCATTGTTTATTCCCCAATCCTGAGGATTCTGGGATGGTGATACCTACTCCACCTCTAACTGAGAGGAACCTTAGATCCCATGGGGCAGATGGATGGGACTCTCTTGCTTGCAGTTGCAGACTCTCTGTTCCTTGGGATGGTCATTGTTGATCATCATTTCCATGTTAGTTGTCCTTGGTGAGTCCAATGAACTTGAGAATAGATTTACAACTTTGTTGAGATGCAGGGCCCCGCTGGCACATGGACAGCCCAAAGATTGAAGCCTCTTGGACATAAACCTATCAACTCTAGTACTAACTATATGTTCAAATAGAAGGGGCAGATGAGCCATTTGTTTTTACTGAGTTTTGAGGGATCCTTTTATATTTCAGATACAAATGTGTTATCAGATATGTGATTTACATAATTTCTTCCAGTCTGTGGCTTCCTTTTCATTCTTTTAACAGTGTCTTTCAAAGAGCAGAAGTTATTGATTTTGATGAAGTCCAGATTATTTTTATGGGCCATGTTTTCTTCTAAAAGTTTTCGTTTTTAAGTTTTACATTTAAATCTGTGATTCAGTGTGAGTAAATCTTTGATGACAAGAATGGATCAAAAGTCTTGAAGTCCTCCAACTTTCTTCTTTCAAAGTTGTTTTGGATATTCTAGGCCCTTTCCATATTGACTAAATTCTAAATTAATTTCCACATGAATTTTGTTGTCAGTTTTCTGTCAAAAAATGCCTACAGAGATTTTGATTGGAATGCCATGAAATCTGTAGATCAGTCTGAAGACAGTTCACATCTTAACAATATTGAATCTTCCAATACATGAGCATGATACATACCTCCACTTATTTAAATATTTAATTTCTCTCAGCAATGTTTTATTATTTTTAGTGTATTGTACATAAACTAGTTAAGTGTGTTGCACATACACAAAGGTCTTGTATATTGTCAGATTTATCCCTATTTCATAGTTTTTATGTCATTGTAATGGCATTATTTCCATTTCCAATTGTTCATTGTTAGTATAGAAATACAATCAATTTTTGTATATTGATCTTGTATCCTGCAACCTTATTGAACTCACTAGTTCATTAGTTATTTTGTAGATTCCATAGATGTTCTGTATAATCATTCACATGTGGATACAGTTTTACTTTTTCCTTTCCAATTTGTATTCCTTTTATTTCTTCTTTGATGCTTACCTCCCCCCACCCCCACCCTCTTACTGTAATAACTAGAATCTCCAGAACAATGTGCAAGCCAATCTCCTTGCCTTGTTCCTGATCTTGGAGAGAAAACATTCAATCTTTCATCATAACATTAAGTATGATGTTAACTGAAGGTTTTTTGTTTTGTTTTTTTTTTAAGATTTATTTATTTATTTCTCTTCCCTCCCCCCCACCCTGGTTGTCTGTTCTCTGTGTCTATTTGCTGCGTCGTCTTCTTTGTCCGCTTCTGTTGTTGTCAGCAGCACGGGAATCTGTGTTTCTTTTTTTTGTTGCGTCATCTTGCTGTGTCAGCTCTCCGTGTGTGCAGCACCATTCTTGGGCAGGCTGCACTTTCTTTCACGCTGGGCGGCTCTCCTTATGGGGCACACTCCTTGTGCATGGGGCTCCCCTACGCGGGGGACACCCCTGCGTGGCACGGCACTCCTTGTGCGCATCAGCACTGCGCATGGGCCAGCTCCACACGGAGCAAGGAGGCCCGGGGTTTGAACTGCGGACCTCCCATGTGGTAGACGGACGCCCTAACCACTGGGCCAAGTCCGCTTCCCAGCTGAAGTTTTTCAATAGATGTCCTTTATCAAGTTGAAAAAGTTCCCTCTGTTTTTGTTCAGTTTGCTGATAGAAATGGATCTTGGGGTTTTGCAAGTGCTTTTTCTCTATTGAAATGATTATATGGTTTTTCTTTTTCAGTTTGTTGATATTGTGAATTGCATTCATTAATTTGCAAATATGAAGCCAATCTTGCATTCCTGATGAACCCCACTTGGTCATGATATATTATCCTTTCTATACATTGATTTATTTTAATGCTAAAATTTAGATAAGCATATTTGCATCTCTGTTCATGGAAGATACTGGTCTATATTTTATTTTCTTGTAATGTTTTCATCTTGTTTTGGTATCAGAATAATGCTTTCCTCATGGCATGGTTGGGAAGTATCACCTAAAGACTGTGTAGAATTGTTATTTTTTTCTTCCTTAAATGTTGCGTAGAATTTGCCAGAGCAGATCTTAGGGCCCAGAGATTTCTTTGTGGAAAGGTTTTTAAACAACAAATTCAATTTCTTTATTTTTTTTATTTTTTAAAGATTTATTTATTTATTTAATTCCTCCCTCCCCCGGTTGTCTGTTCTCTGTGTCCATTTGCTGCATCTTGTCTCTCTGTCCGCTTCTGTTCTCGTCAGCGGCACGGGAAGTGTGGTCGGCGCCATTCCTGGGCAGGCTGCACTCTCCCTCGCGCTGGGCGGCTCCCCCTACTGGCGCACTCCCTGCGCATGGGGCTCCCCCACATGGGGGACACCCCTGCGCGGCATGGCACTCCTTGCGTGCATCAGCACCGTGCATGGGCCAGCTCCACACGGGTCAAGGAGGCCCAGGATTTGAACCGCGGACCTCCCATGTGGTAGACAGACGCCCCAACCACCGGGCCAAGTCCGTTTCCCAAATTCAATTTCTTTAGTAGATATGGGGTTATTCAGGTTATTTTTCTTGAGTGGTCTTTAGTAATTTATGTCTTTCAAGGAATTTGTCCTTTCCATGTAAATTGTCAAATTTATTGGCATGATAATTCCTTTATTATACTTTGAATATCTGTAGAACCTATAGTGATGTTACCTCTCATTCCTGATATTGGATATTTGTATCTTCTCTCATTTTTTTCCTGATCATTCTGCTAGAGGTTTATCAATTTGATCATCTTGTAAAACCAGCTTTTCATTTCATTGATTTTTCTCTAGGTTTCTGTTTTCTAGTTCATTGATTTCTGCTATGTAAACTTCAAGGGTTAGTCCTGCAATACTTCTGGGTAGCTCTATCCCAGGCTTCAGTTTTTTCCTCATTGTTCTGCCCTCTGAACTCCAGCTGCTTTGGCCTCCACATCCTCCCAGTTCCATCTCCTCAACCAGCAGCCTCCACCTGGTATTCCCTCTGAGGGCAGCTGGAAGCTTTCTTTACGCAATAAGTTGGGGGAATTTGTTTGTTTCTTGCCTCTCAGGGAGCACTGTCTTCCATTGCATGATGTCCAATGTCTTAAAAACTTCTTTAATATATTTGAACATTTTTCAGTTGTTTCTGACAAGAGGTAAATCTGGTCCCTGATACTCAAGCTTGCCTGAAAGTGGAAAGGCGTCTTACTGATCTTTTTATCATCATCTTTCATAACCTCCATGTGTTTTGTGCATTCACTGTCGTTGCTTCTCTGTCCAGGCAGAGTTCAGAAGTTCTACTAGTCTGTTATAAGGAGCTACTTTCCTCTGTAATGGATACCACCAGAGTCTTTATCTAGATTCTACCTCCCTCACTAAGACAACAAAAACTATTTATTAAGTACCTATGCACCAAGCACGTGCTATGGGCTTTAAATATATTACTTCATTTGTGATAACCCAGTGGAGAAATTATATTTATTAGAGAGAATGAGTAATTGAGGTTGAGAAATTCCATAACGTGCCCAAGTAAGCGGCACAGCCAACATTCAAACGCAAGTCTGGCAGGCCCCCGGACTAGTTGCTTTCTACTTCATGACTACCACAAAACTGATTAAGCCCTTTAGAGTTTATTTTGCTGAGTACAAGAAGATAGCTATTAAAATCAACTCAAAAAGTTTCTTCTTGTCTGGCAATAAGAGTAAATGTTTTACAACATCTAAGAAAGGAAAAATATGAGTACAGCTAGAAAGAGATTTGATTGCTGTTCTGTCAAGTGACAGGAAAGAAAAGGAATGAGAGGGCAGTAGTTAGATAAGAGAGAGAAGAAGAATGTGATTTTTAAAAATGCTGGGTCAAGAAAAAGTTGTAACAATTAAGTTACAGAGGGGAAGAGGAAAAAGGAAGAAATTATTCTGAAATGACGTGCTTTTGGAAAGCTGCTAGAGCAATGCAAAAGCATTCAGCAGTGACCCCTGTTGCTGTCATTTCATCCTTTCTTCCCATCCATGAGAATTAAAAAATGAACTCAAAATAGAAGGAAAAACAGGAATGTTTAGTATCAGCCAGCATTGCCAAGATAAAATGTTTTGGTTTGATTCCTGGTGCCAAAGCACAGTACATGTTTGTTAACATTCCTTTTTTTTTTTTTTTTCCTTCAGAAAATTGTTCTGCTCACTTTGGCTTTAATTTTAGTTTTTATAAATGTGTGGGTGTTTTTGTTTTATTTTTTGTGATGACCACAGTTTGTTGTGTTTTTTTAATGCCTACAACCTTTCCTAAAATATGAAGAAAATGTCTTCTTCATATATAAAAATATTTTTAAAGTTAGTTTCATGGCAATTTCTAGCATATGATGCTTGGTCTTTTATATGACACAATGCCCTTTTGAAATACAGTTAATAGAATCATCAGGTCTGAGATTTGAGAGGTCAGGATTTGAGTCTGTTTTTCTACTAATATGACTGACCATAGATGAATTATTTAATAGATGAGGTACATGGTTACCCTTACTCAGCTGCAGAGAATGTTCATTAATAGTAATAAGTGAGACTATTCAGGGACTTTTGAAATGGAAGCAATAAATATGGCAGAAAAAGATAGTATTTATTCTTCTGGAATCCCCCACAATTACAAAGAGTTGTATTAGGGAAATAGCAGTTAAAAGGAGAGTCCATTTTTAAACACTGGTGAGAATTCCTCAAAAAAATCACCTTAATTCATTAAAAGATAGAACCTGACAATATAGGTAGTTTCTATTTTAGACTCATTGTAACCCTGGAAATCCCTGACCCACCTCTCCATCCACCATTCCTATATTTCACAGAGCCCTTGGCACTTAGCACTTAGTTGTGGTTGTCTCTTGGCAAGCAGTCACCGTGACCTTTATGTCAGTGTATTAGAGCCTACCCTGTGGTCAACATATAGTTGGCATTTGAGGCTTTAATTAATAATTAATGGCATTACTGTGAGCCCCAGTCCTAACTGTCCATTCCTTTTATCCTTAACATACAAATACTTTGCTGCCTCTGTATTTTGAACATGGGAAAAAGCAGTCAAATAAGTGGTTATTTATAGCAAAACACAAAAATGAGATCTTTGAGGCTGTTTTTCCTTCACTGGATTTTTTTTAGGAGGTACTGGGAATTGAACCCAGGACCTTATACATGGAAAGCAGGCACTTAAACCACAGAGCTACACCTGCTCCCCAAAATTTTCCCTTTTTTTTTTTTTTAGGTAGTACCGTGACTTGAAGCCAGGACCTCATTCCTGTGAAGCAGGCACTCAACCACTGATATTCATTGGGTTTTTAATTTAAAAACTGAAACATGCTTATTCTGAAAGTTCAAAAAGTAGAGTAATATATAAAAAACAAGTCAGTCATTTCATCTAGTCTCCATTCTTGACTCTTCTTACTCTGCTTCTCCCTGTCAGGTATCTCTGCCATATAAATATTATTTATACCTAACATGTCATGGACAATGCTCCAGATTAATACATGTGCGTCTAACTCATTTTTACTTTGTGCTATCCATCTGTAATATGGATGCATCATAGTTCATTCAACTATTCTCCTATTAATGGACATTCCCCTATTAATGGACATTAATGTCAAGACTTGTGCTACAAACATTGTTGCAGTATCCCAGAATATATAGTCTGACACACTGGTGCTTTTATTTCATCTGCATCTTTGATTCACAAAAGTAGAATTGCTGGATCAAATGGTATGTTTTGTTCTGTTTTGTTTTTTACTAGGTAGGTTATTTTCCAAAAAAGGTTTATCATTTCACATTTCTACCAGACATAGATGAAAGCCTGTTTCTCTACATCCTTGGTAACATTTATAAACCTTTTTAATATTTCCCAATCTGATTGCTAAAAATGGTAAAGGCTTTTACTAGTGAGTATTTAAAAGGCTAGGTGGACCTTTATCCCCAAATAGCTCTGTGTGCGAGGAAGGGCCCAGGCCAGGCCTGCTGGGCAGTACTTGCTCAGTTCCTGGCTCCTCTCCCGGTATCCCCTCTGCCCCAGCTATACCTACTTCTGGTCATCAACAGGTTAGGCACAGAAGTACCCATCGGAGTCATGGAAGATGTGGTGATCTGCATTGCCAAGAAGATGGACGAAGTAATGCAAAAAAGAAGGTGCAGAAGAAGAATGTGACTGGAGCACTGGCTTTGCTGAAAGAACTTAAGAATATTCTCTTGGCCCTGGAATTATTACAGTCCATGAGAATCAAAATATCAGTTAATGCTATTTGCAAGCAGAATACAGAGAGAGAAGTTATATCTTCAGCAGTGTCTTCTCAAATCCTGGAAAAAGTTATTAGATGGACCATTAAGTGATACAGACTCTGAAAACAAGGAAAAAGAACCTATGAGTTTAACACAGAATATCCCTGAAGCAAGAGAAGAAAGTAGCTCCAGTGGTAACATAAGCAACAGAAAGGATTAGACAAATGCTGAAGATACTTACGTTTCGTCTTTCCCTTGGACACTCAGCACTTCTGATTCTGTGGTTAGAGCATAAGGAGATGTTTGTTGCAGCCCCTCTGAACAAGAGATGACTACAGTGCTCTTGGAGCTGATGAGGAAGAATTAGGATCTCAAATTGAGGAATCTGTATATCAAGAAATGAGGAATACCGGCATGAAGTAAGAGATCATACCTTAAGGATACAAAGAATCCAAATTTAAGGAAAAATTTACTGTATGGAATATTCTTCCTGACTCAATTGCTAGAATGACAGCAGAGACTATGGCTAGTAATGAGCCCAAAGAGATGTCAGAAATCATCAGAGAGCATCAAATGGCCAAAATGGGTAGAACCAGACCAACTTGCTCACATGTGGCAAATATAAAAGTAAGAACTGTACTTAGGGAAGTGGATTTGGCTCAACAGATAGAGTGTCCGCCTACCACATGGGAGGTCCAGGGTTCAAACCCAGGGCCTCCTGACCCATATGGTGAGCTGGCCCACGTACAGGCTGATGTGTGCAAGGAGTGCCGTGCCATGCAGGGGTGTCCCCCCGTGTAGGGGAGCCCCATGCTCAAGCAGTACGCCCCGTAAAGAGAGCTGCCCTGTGCAAAAAAAGTGCAGCCTGCCCAGTACTGGCACCACACATACAGACAGCTGACACAGCAAGATGACTCAACAAAAAGAGACACAGATTCCTCGTGCCACTGATAAGAATATAAGCAGACACAGCAAATGGACACAGACAGCAGACAACTGGGGGGGGGGAGTGGGGAAGGGGAGAGAAATTTAAAAAAAAAAAATCTTTAAAAAAAAAAAAAGGACTGTACTTATATACAGATACAAACCCATAGTGCTAATGAACCAATGGCAACAGGTATTGCCTATAATGAATGTGAAAGCAGATGGACATTCTGTTGAGTTGGAAGAATTGGCAAGATGTCTGGACTATTAAGAAAATGAATTTTTTAATTAACGTTTAAACTATGCCAAGCAGTTAATTTTCCTACAGGTCAGATTTTTAAAGTGGCATAAATATCCATTGGATCAATCATTGTTTTTGAGTTAACATCCCTTCCTTAAATGCTTTCTGTAGTTTCAGATCATTAGGAAGATCGTATAATAATTGTATCTGTTTTCATTTTCTTTCATTTTTATAAGTTGACATAAACTTATATTTTGTGTTTTTATTTTTTATGTTTATTTTCTTGTTTTTTTAAAAATACATTAAAAATGTAGGGGATTCTCATATGCCCCACTCCTTACACCACACACACACTTTCCCACATTAACAACATCCTTCATTAGTATGGTACATTTATTACATTTGATGAACATGTGTTTGGAACATGGCCACTAAGTATGGATTATAGTTTATATTGCATTATATTACATTAAATTCTCCTGCACAATTTTATAAGTTATAAGTTACGACAAGATATATAATGGCCTGTATTTGTCATTGCATCATCATTCAGGACAATTCCAGTGTCCCCAGAATGCCCCATATTACACCTGTTTTTCCCTCACCCTCCGCTCAGAACCTCCAGTGGCCACTGACTCCATATCAATGATAAAAGTTCTTCCATTGCTAGAATAACTGTAAGTCTATAGTAGAATAACAGTAAGTCTATTCTAGTCTGTCGTTCATTCCCCAGTCCTGAGGATTCTGGCATGGTGATGCCCACTCTGCCTTTAATTAGAAGGGAACTTAGATCCTATGGGGCAGATGGATGGGACTCTTGATTGCTGTTGTAGACTCTCTCTGTTCCTTGGGATGGTCATTCTCCATCATCATTTCCTTGTTGGTTGTCCTGGATGAGTCCAATGAACTGGAGAGTAGGTATTGCAAGTCTGTTGAGATTCAGGGCTCAATTGGCACACGGAAAGCCCAAAGATTTAAGTCTCTTTGGACGTAAACCTGTCAACTCCAGTACTAACTATAGGCAGGCTTCCAGGGAGTGTGTGAATGTTCATCCTGTCATAGTGCATTCATCAGTGGGTGGAGACCCACACAATGAACAGGAAGATGTTGAACTCCCATGCTGGGAATCCTGCTGTGTTCTCAAATGAGGGTGGGAGTCTCTCGAGAGCAGAGGCAGTGCCTAATAGAGGACAGTCCAGTATGTTAAGCCCTCAGCGTTGTTGCAAGTAACTGTGAATCTTGTTCTTCAGGGAGTGAAGCTTGGTGGTTGCCATGGGTCTTGAGGGGAGAGAGGGGAGGAATAGAATAGATGGAACATGGGGCAGTTTTGAGGTGTTGGAATTGTTCTACATGATCTTGCAATGATAGATATAGGCCATGCTAAATTTCTTCAAAATTGTGAAAGTGTATGGTCCAAAATGTAAACCATAATGTAAATCATTGACCATGGTTAGTGGCAATGCCTCAATATTTGTACATCAATTGTAGCAAATGTACCACACACATGTAAAATGTTATTAACAGGGAAAAGGGGAAAGGGGTAGGATGTTGGGTATATGGGAATCCTCTATATCCTATAGGTGATTTTTCTGTAACCTAAAGCTTCTTCTTTGAAGATAAAATGAAAAAAATAAGACACTGGGGAAATGGATAGAAGAAAATACTGCTGTACATACAAGTCTATAGACCTTACAGTGATGAAAGACATACTGCCAAAATTTAATTTTATCTTTTCATTATTTTTTATTTCAAATTCTTTTTACTTTTTTTGTATTTTATTTGATATAAACTTTTGGAAATCAACTTTTTTTCTTAAAGGTAAATGTACCTTAATTTTTTTACAGTCTGAAACATATACTCTTAAAATGTTAATTCTTCTCTGTTTATACATAACTGGAAATTCATATTTATATCTCACAAAACCAAACTCCATATTCTTTTTTTTACCTTTAGAATTAATATAGTACCAACTTTGTTTTTGCTACAAAAACCTTAAAATGCTGTTGTTAACTATAGTCCATAATTTACATAAGTTATATTTTTCCCGTGTACCACCACATTCTTAAAACCCTGTAGCAGAAGGGCATTCCTGTATTTGTATTATTAATTACAGTCCTCATCTACTTCCAAAATCATTATTATACATTCCCAATATTATCCTAAATAAAGGATATCCTAAATATTATCCTTAAAAAATGTGATTCATTAAAAAATTTTTAATTAGTAGTTCTTTGTTGTTAAAAAAAAACTATGTATTTCTTTGAAAGATATTTTTACTCTTGGTTTTAAAGAGAAAACAATCTGTCTTTTCATAGCATGAAAAATGCAACTGAGATCACAGTCAATTCTGTGTATAGTTGAATAGGTAAATTCACACTTTGAAACAATCAGATTTGAAGTGTTTTTCCTGCTTTCAGCCTTTTTCCTGAAGTAAGCAAGCTAGCCAATGGCTTCTAATTTTTCCTAGCTTAATACAGATACTGAAAGAGAAGAAGGAGAAGAGTTTGAAGACAACATGGATGTTTTTGATGACAGCAGTTCCAGCCCTTCTGGTACCCTAAGAAATTATCCACTCACCTGCAAAGTTGTTTACTCCTACAAGGTTCGTATTGCTCTAACACATTGCTGATACTAAATTTTAATACATACAGCTGTATCTACCCAGCCTTTCAAACTGGGCGTGGTATAATTTGGTGTTCAGCTAACACTGTGCTTAGCATAAACTGGTGTTCAGTTAATATTAGAAGCAGCATAATGAAATGAAGAGTTTAGGCTTTGATGTCAGACCACCTGCGTTACAATCCTGTCTCTGCTCTTTACCAGGACTGTGACCTTGTGAAAGTTCCTTGGTCTCTTTGAGCCTGATCTGTATTATGGGGATAATATACTATAGGGATAATGTGAAAATTAAATGAGATAAAACTCTTATAGCCAAGTACTTAAAAAATGGCTGGCATCTAGTAAATTTTCAGTAAATGGAACTCATCATTATGATCAATTGCCTGCTTGGCATAAAACCCTTTCTTAAAGTGACCCTCAAAATTATACCAAAGGAGAATTGTTTTACAAAGCAGTTTTTAAAACTTTACCTTTCCTAATCTTAATATATCCACATCCTGTTATCCATATTAAGCAGGAACCTGGATAGATGCCAGAATTTCCAAATATGATTTTATGTAATAGTTCTTAATTTCTCTCACCCCTTCCCTGCTTTCCTATTCACTTTTTACGCAGCACAAGGTAAACTGAGTTTTAATTCCTAAGTTCCTCTCTCCTTCACCCCCTTCATCAGCCAGTCCTGTTGAGTCTACCTCTAAAACACATCCTGAGTCCATTCACTTTTCACCAACTCACAATTGATCTTCTTCCTTCATTTTTGCTTCCTAACAGTCCATTCTCCACTATGCAGTCAGAATTATCTTTAAAGGAGATTTTTTTTCCCTTCCCCAAAACCCTTTATAAGCTTTCCATTACACACAGAAAAACAATCCAAACTCTTCATTGGGGTGTGTAATGTGCAGACTGATCTGGCCCTTGCCAATCTCCCTAGCTTCATCTCAGACCATCCTCTCCCCTCCCCACACCAGCCCCACCTATTCACTGCACTTTAGCGACACTCTGGATGCCTCTGAGTCTTCAGAAGCATGAGGCTCCTTGCTGGTTTGACAGCTCTGCTCTTGCTGCCCAGAACTCTCTTTCTCCAAATCTCTGTTGGCTACCCACTGCTGTTCATTGAGGCTCAGCTCAAATGGTGCCTCCTCAGGTCTCCCCTGACCACCCAAATTATAGAACCACCTCCTCAGTGACTACTCTCTATCCCACTGCTGTTGTATTACTCTATTCATGATACAAAATTATCTTACTTGCTTTCCTATTTCTTTGCCTGACTCCCCATTAAAAGTCCATGAAGCTAGGAACTTTGTCTCTTTCTGTGTACCATGGCTATATATCTTATGCACCTAGAGCACTGCCTGGCACGTAGTAGGTCTTCCATAACAATTGTGGAGTGAATAAATTAAGTAAGGAAGGCATGAACAAGCTAGTCCTTCTATGGCCTCCATTCTGGTGGAGACACAAATTAGAAAGGATAATGCTAAGGGCCATCAGAAGGTGGGTTCTGGAGAGAATCTTCAATATCAGACGCCATCCTCTGCTAAACAAGGGATTAGGAATAGCTCCCCAAGTCATCTCTCAGTATTGAATTTACTTGGAAGTTCCAAAACTAAAACTCAAGCTTTTTAAATGGGGAGGGTCCTAAGTGTCTGGGTGATTATAAACAGCTCACATTCATCAAACACACACACACCCCCAGTGGCATTTCCCAGGCATGTCCCTATAGTAAGCCAGGGATATAAAAATGTTTAATGGTGTCATCATTATGAACAAATATTTAGTGAGTACCCAATATGTGATGAGTTTGGGGGATGCAAGAATGAATATGACACAATCCCTGCCCTCCAGGAATATAGCGACTGTGGAAAGGGGATAGATACTAAACTGAAATACAAAGTGCGTATGAAAAGATTTATAGTAGAAGTAAAACCACTAATTCTACCTATGATAGTTGGGAGAAATTTTACAGATGAGGTGACATTCAAATTATGTCATGAGTAAGACCTTTCTCAATACAGTGAAAGAGATGGGAAGGGGAAAGAGCCTTTTATGCAGAGAGAACAGCAGATGCAGAGACACAGTGTGATGAGAGCATGGAGTGTTCAGGAAATGTTAAATTCACTGGTGGGGAAAATCAAGTGTGAGGAATAGAACAGTTAATGAAGATGTTTGTTGTCAGGTAGTTAAGGACTTTGTATACCAGACTCAAGAAGTGTGGTTTTTATCCTACCTGGGTGGCCTAAAAGCAGATTTGGCTTTTAAGAAAATAATCCTGGTCATAGTGTAGATATTCTAGAGGATAAATTAGAATAGAGACTGACTTTAAGCCTGATAATGATTCCTATAGACCAGATCACACAGAAGGCAGCCTGAATTAATCTGGTAGGAACAAAGAAAAGAAGCTCTGTTTAAGGGTTAGAATCAGAAGCCTTTAAAATGTTCACAACTTTTGACCCAATCATTCCACTTCTGGCATCCATCCTAAGGACATTACTCCCAATATAGAAAAAAGGTTCAAAATTGTTTTCATCATAGTACTACTTTAAAATAGCTCTGAATCGGCAGGCAGTCCAATAAGGGAATAGTTAAATAAATGAGCCATTCATATAATATTATGAATATAATTGAAAGTTATATTTTTAAGAATTTTTTGTACAAGAAGAAATACTTACTTTATAATGACAATTTAAAAAGTGGATGCTAAGATGTATGTACCTTTAGGTCTTCATAGTGCATGTTTTCCAGCTTTTTACAGTGAACATGATTACTTTGGGGGAAAAGTTTATTGTTTTAAAAGAAAACACAGGGAAATGGACTTGGCCCAGTGGTTAGGGCGTCCATCTACCACATGGGAGGTCCGCGGTTCAAACCCCGGGCCTCCTTGACCCGTGTGGAGCTGGCCCATGCGCAGTGCTGATGCGCGCAAGGAGTGCCCTGCCACGCAGGGGTGTCCCCTGCGTAGGGGAGCCCCACGCGCAAGGAGTGCACCCCGAAAAGAGAAGCCGCCCAGCGCGAAAGAAAGTGCAGCCTGCCCAGGAATGGCGCTGCTCACACTTCCCGTGCCGCTGACGACAACAGAAGCGGACAAAGAAACAAGACGCAGCAAACAGACACAGAGAACAGACAACCGGGGGGAGGGGAGGGAATTAAAATAAATAAATAAATATTTTAAAAATAAATAAATAAATAAAAGAAAACACAGCAGGGAAGTGACTGTGGCTCAATCAGTTGGGCTCCCGTCTACTATATGAGAGGCCCTGGGTTCACATCCCAGGGCCTCCTTGTGAAGGCAGGTTTGCCCGCATGCCACGGAGAGCCACTAGCCCGCAAGCACTACAGAGTGCCACCCATCCTGCAAGTGCGGTGGAGAGCCAACTCAGCAAGGTCACACAACAAAAAAGGGAGACAAGTAAAAACACAGAAGAGCATGCAGCAAATGGACACAGAGAGCAAAAAACAACAAGAAAGCCACAAAGGGGCAGGAGATAAATAAAAATGAATACAGACACACAGAAGAACGCACAGTGAATGGACAGAGAGAGCAGACAGCAAGCAAAAAAAAAAGCCATGGTGCGGAGGAGAATACACAGCAAAAAATTAAAAGCCATATTAAGAAACAAGAAGAGATGGCCCGGCCAAAGGAACAAACCAAATATCCTGACAAGACGCAGGATTTAAGACAACTAGTCAGTGATAATCACACAAATCTCCTAAAGCAATTCAACGGATTGAAAGAAAATAGGAATAAAAAGATAAAAGGATATTAAGAAGACATTAAGTGAGCATAAAAACTATTTGAAAGCCTGCAAAGTAACAGAACTTTTGTGAATGAAAGGTACAATGGATGAGATTAAAAATACATTAGAGGGGGGAAACGGACTTTGGCCCAGTGGTTAGGGCGTCCGTCTACCATATGGGAGGTCCGCGGTTCAAACCCCGGGCCTCCTTGACCCATGTGGAGCTGGCCATGTGCAGTGCCGATGCGCGCAAGGAGTGCCGTGCCACGCAAGGGTGTCCCCTGCATGGGGGAGCCCCACGCGCAAGGAGTGCGCCCGTGAGGAAAGCCGCCCAGCGTGAAAAGAAAGAGCAGCCTGCCCAGGAATGGCGCCGCCCACACTTCCCGTGCCGCTGACGACAACAGAAGCAGACAAAGAAACAAGACGCAGCGAATAGACACCAAGAACAGACAACCAGGGGAGGGGGGGAAATTAAATAAATAAATAAATCTTTAAAAAAAAAAAAAATACATTAGAGGGAAGCAGATTGGCTCAATGGATAGAGTGTCCGCCTACCACATGGGAGGTCCAGGGTTCAAACCCAGGGCCTCCTGACCCGTGTGTTGAGCTGGCCCACACGCAATGCTGGTAGCGCAAGGAGTGTGCCCTGTAAGGAGAGCTGCCCCATGCAAAAAAAGTGCAGCCAGCCCAGGAGTGGCACTGCACACATGGAGAGCTCATGCAGCTAGATGACATAACAAAAAAAGAGACAGTTTCCAAATGCCACTGACAAGAGTACAAGCAGACACAGAAGAGCACACAGGTAATGGACACAGCAGACATCAGAGGAGGGGAAAGGGAAGAGAAATAAATGAAAAATAAATCTTAAAAAATATATTAGAGGGGAATGGATGTGGCTCAAGCAGTTGAGTGCCCACCTCCCACATAGGAAGTCCCAGGTTCCGTTCCCAGTGCCTCCTAAAGAAAAAAAACAAGCAGACGACAAGCAAAAACAACAAGCAAACAGACAAGGGAGCCATCTTGGGGGGGGGGCAATACATTAGAGGCGGGAGCAGGTGTAGTTCAGTGGTTGAGTGCCTGCCTCCGTATATGAGGTCCCAGATTCAATCCCCAGTATCTCCCAAAAAATAAAAGATACTTAAAAAAAATACATTAGGGAAGCAGACATGGCTCGACTGATAAGAGTGTCTGCCTACCATATGGGAGGTCCAGGGTTCAAACGCAGGGCCTTCTGATCCGTGTGGTGAACTGGCCCATGTGCAGTGCTGATAATGTGCAAGGAGTACCATGCCATACAGGGGTGTCCCCTGCATAGGGGAGCCCCACACTCAAGGAGTGCACCCCACATTGAGCCACCCCACGTGCAAAAAAAAAAAAAAAAAGAATACGGTATAGGCATATGACAGCAGATTTGAATTGATGAAAGAGCAAGCATCTGAACCTAAAAAGATGAGAGCAGAAAGGGAAAAGAATGGAAAAAAATGGAACAGGGTCTCAGGGAATTGAATGACAATGTGAAACACACAAGCTATGCATTATTGGTGTCCCAGAAGGAAAAGAAAATGGAAAAGGTGCAGAAAGAATATTTGAGGAAATAATGACTGTAAACTTCCCAACCCTTATGAAAGACATAAATATCAATATCCAAGAAGAACAACATACCCCAAACAGAACAAATCTGAATAGACTTGCTCTGTTACACCTACTATCCAGAATAACAAATACCAGAGATAAAGAAAGGATTATGAAAGCAGCAAGAGAAAAGCAATTCATACAATGCATACATACAAGGGACCCTCAGTAAGATTAAGTGCCAATCTCTCATCAGAAACTATGGAGGCAAAAAGAAAGTGGTATGATGTATTTAAGGTACTGAAAGAGAAAAATTGCCAGCCAAGAATTATTTATCCGGAAAAACTGTCCTTCAAAGATGAGGGTGAGTTTAAAGTCTTCAGAGACATACAAAAACAGAGAGCACATTACAAAAATTTACAAGAGATTCTAAAGGGAGTGCTACAGCCTGAAAGGAAAACACAAGGATGAAAGAATAGTGTAGAAATGAAGATTTTTAGGAAGGGTAACTTAAAGGGTACAAAGACAGACAATAGTAAGATATGACAATGAAAAGCCAAAGGATTAAACGGACAAAGTGAGTAATGCCTTTACAGTAATAACATTGAACATTAATGGATTGAATTCCCCAATAAAGAGATAGACAGAACTGATAAATACAATTGAGCCATTTATAGTCTATCTACAAGAGACTCACCTCAGATGTAAGGATACAGTCAGGTTGAAAGTGAAAGTTTGGAAAAAGATATTCCACACAAATAGATACCAAAAAAGACCTGGAATAGTAATACTAATATTGGAAAAAATAGATTTTAAGTGAAAAAGTGTTATTAGAGATAAAAGACGATCATTATATATTTTTAAAAAGAGGCAATTCACCAGAGGAAATAACTAAAATAAATATTTATGCACCTAATCTGGGTGCCCCAAAGTACGTGAGGCACACACTGACAAAACTGAAGAGAGAAATAGATTTCTCCACAATAATAGTTGGAGACTTCAATATACCACTCTCAGCATTGCACAGAACATCTGGACAGAGGATAAATATGGAAAAAGAGAGCTTGAATTATAAGATAAATGAACTAGACCTAACAGACATTATAGAAGATTACACCCCAGAACAACAGGATATACTTTCTTTTCAACTGCTCATGGATCCTTCTCTAGGATAGAGCATATGTTAGGACAAAAGACAGGTCTCAATAAACTTAAAGAGATTAAAATTATACAAAGCACTTTCTCTGATCATAATGGAATGAAGCTAGAAATCAATAACAGATGGAAAAAGGGAAAAATTCACAAATACTTTGAGATTAAACAACATACTCTTAAATAATCAGTGGGTCAAAGAAGAAATTGCAAGAAAAATCAGTATCTTGAGACTAATGAAAATGAGAACACAACATATCAAAAACTATAAGATATACAGCAAAGGCAGTGCTGAGAGGGAAATTTTTAGCCCTCAGTGCTTGCATTAAAAAAGAAGAAAGAGCTAAAATCAATGACCTAACAACACAGCTGAAGGAACTAGAAAAAAACAGCAAACTATTCCCAAAGCAAGCAGAAGGAATGAAAGGCTTAAATAGAGATCTCTTCAAAAAGGAAATACAAATGCCCAAAAAGCACATGAAAAAATATTCAATATCATTAGCTGTTGGAGAAATGCAAATCAAAAAGACAATGATATATCATCTGACATCACATAGAATAGCCATTATTATAAATACAAAAAAAAAACAGAAAACAGAAAACAATTAGTGCTGGAGAGGATGAGGAGAAATAGGAATACTCCGTCACAGTTGGAATGTAAAATGGTGCAGCCTCTGTGGAACACAGTTTGGTGGTTCCTCAGGAAGCTAAATATAGAAATGCTGTATGATACAGAAATTCCTCTACTAGGAATATATCCAGAAGAACTGAAAACTGATGTAAATAGACATTTGCATACCAATATTCATAGCAGCATTATTCGCTATTGCCAAAAGATGGGAACAACCCAAGTCTGATGAATGGATAAGCAAATGTGATATATACTTTGCTGCTGTAAGAAGAAATGAAATTGGGACACATATGATAACATGGATGAACCTTGAAGATATTGTACTAAATGAAATAAGCCAGACCCAAAAGGACAAATATTGCATGGTCTCACTAATAACAAACTAAATATGAAGAATAAATGTATGGAGTTAAAACCTGTAGTATAGATTATTAGGAGATAGGGGAGGACTGAAAAGGGGTACTGATACTCAATTATTAGAATTTTTAGGGAAGCAGATGTGGCTCAACAGATAGAGCATCCGCCTACCATATAGGAGGTCCAAGGGTTCAATACCCAGGGCCTCCTGGCTCATGTGGTGAGCCGGCCCACATGCAGTGCTGCTGTGCACAAGGAGTGCCAGCCCACGCAGGGATGCCCCAGCATAAGGATGCCCCCTGTGCAAGGAGCGCCCCTGCACAAGGAAAGCCACCCCACATGAAACCACAGCCCACCCAGGAGTGGTACCACACACAAGGAGAGCTGACGCAACAAGATGACACAACAAAAAGAGACACAGATCCCCAGTGCCACCTGATGAGAATACAAGCGGACACAGAAGAACACACAGTGAATGGACACACAGAGCAGACAATGGGGGGCAGGCAGATGAGAAATAAGTAAATAAATCTTTTTTTTAAAAAAACAAATCTGCTAATTGATTTTTTAAAAAAGAAGTTTTAACTAACTTGACTGTAAAAGTGTAAAAATGGATAGAGTTGATGGTCACACATTATAGTGAATGTAACTAACATGGCTGGTTTATAAATGGGATTGTGGCTGAAAGGGATAGCCTAGGGATGTAAATGTCAATTGAAAGAAAGCTAGAGAATAATCTAGGGACTGAATAACATAATGAACTCAATGGTGGATGAGGATTGTAGTTAATGGTACAAATAAAAGAACGTTCTACTATGTACGTCATTATAAGGTGGTAACAATCAAGTTGCATGGGAAAAATACAACTAATGTAACTTATGGACTATAGTTAATAGTAATATTGTAATATTTTTGCATCAGAGTTTAAGAAGGTACTATATCAACACTAAGGGTCAATAGTGGAGGCTGTATGGGATTTCTTTTCTTTTGGACTAAGAAAACTTTGAAAAGTTTTCTCGCCACCGAGGTGAGAGTGGAGCAAGATGGCGGTCGAGTCAGAGTACGACTCTGTTCTGGGTGTGAAGCCAGATGTCAACCTCTATCATACTCTGCCTCGGGCCTCCAACCGCTGCTGCAGGGCGTTTGACTGGAAATTAGACCAACCTAATTGGACTGGTCTTCTCCGAATCATTTCAACAGGAAGCTTACCTATTCTTAAACTTGAGGATAAAGTTTCAGTGGAGATTTTGACTCAAACACCAGTAGAACAATATCCTGCCATTGCTATGGAGACAGTGACAGATTTCAGCTGCTATTTTGTAATTTGGATCCAGGATGGCACAGGACGCATAGTATTTTCATTGGCATTGGCTTCACAGATCAATGTGATGCTTTGATTTCAATGTCTCTTGCAAGGTCATTTCAAGGGGGTAAAGCAGGAATCTGAGATTTCCAAAGAATCTCAGGAAATGGGCACTCATCCCAAGTTAGATCTGGGCTTCAACGAAGGCAGGCCACCAAGCTGAGTACCGGAAGCATTACAACCTAGAAAGGAGGTGCTTCTGAGCCCAAGACCTCAAGAGCTGACAGTTAAGTCACTATTCCCCCGCCATTCTCTTCGGTTGCCTCAGTAATCGTGTCACCCCACTACCCATTCCAAAATCTAACCATAGAGGTAGTGATGCAGCTATTCTGTTAGATTCGGATTCTCCTGCTTGTCAGAACACCAGCACCAGCTCGTTTCTGCAGGCATCGACTTGTGAGGAGACTGCAGCACTCAGTCCAGCTGTTTCAAACCAGGCACCACAGCCGTCCAACTGGGTCCAGTTCTGAATAGCATTGACAAGACTTTAAGACAGACTCGAAGAATAAAAATAACTTTGCGAGTACCAATCTGTGAGAGAAGTTAGAAATTCCTTCCCTCCCAGAACCAAAATTACGGGACAGTCTTTTTCATAGTTTGTCCATTGCATTCAAGTTGGTTTTGTCACACCCCTTTGCTGTTATTTGCTGCACACCATGAGAGTATCTGCCCTCTGCTGCTTACTACCAAGGGAGAAGAATAGTGGGTCTTGTCATTTTGTGGCTGACTAGCAGGACTTAAAAGGTCTATTTTAGGGGAAAATGACCTCTAACATTTGTAAAGTTCTTCTCCACCTTTTAAATTATTTAACTTGTTTTAGAATCATCTCATGACCTTGTGTGCCTCTTTGTGAAGCCCTTTTTGGCAATTTCAGGTTAGACAAAAACTTTGAAACTCCCTCCTCCACTAACCCAAGACTCTAAAAATGGACAGATTGTCCTCTTTGTTTACAAATTCAGAATTGCAATAGAAGTAGGTATGGAGAAACACCTGTTTCCGGGGTCTCAGCTGAATATCCTTCAGGCTTATCCTAGTCAGTGAACACAGGTGTTGGATGCCGCTCCATCACCTTCTTGTGTATTTACATGTCTCTTTCTATGAAAAGAGGGTTGTGCTGGTGCCATCTCCACTGGTATTTTTTTTCTACTTGTTGGCTTGTGCAACGTCTTTGGCCAGTGGGTGTTTCTTAGATGAAGAAAGTTCGAGGGGCTATGCTCTCCAAGTTATATTCTAGAGAAGTGTTTATTTTCTTGCACTACAACTATTTACTGCATTTGAAATATGGTTTTACTTTTTATTTGACCATTATTTGACCTAAAGTTGAAGAGTTTCGTGTGTTTAAATTTATCTAAAGAACAGAGAGGTTAAGAGCACTTAACTCTTGTTCAGTACCCACATTGCTTTGCTGCCTGGTTATCTGACCCCTTTCTATAGGCATTTCTTTTTCAATCCATCTAGCTTTTCAATAGCAAGCTGCTACTACATCTCTCATCATTTATGAAGGAAGTTGGAGCCATAAATTTAGTTGTAAAAAGTTTACCCAAGCTTGCTACCCATCACCCAGGGTATCTCAAAAGCAACTTGCCCTCCTACCACTTTCTCTCTGTCCCTCCTTCCTTATACAATGCTTGAAGAGAGTTCCCCCTCTCAGATAGTTTGTTAATGGGCAACTTTGAGGATAAATTAGGGGAGATATAATTTCTTCCCTTAACACCTATTTGGATCTGTATAATCTGGTTGAAGAATGTTCTTATACTCAAATTATTTTCTCTAAACTGAATTTCCTTATCTCTTCTTAACTCTGGGTCCATTTTCTTTCATTGCTTCCCATTCCAGGCAGCTCTATTCTTACAGAGCCATGGCAGGACATTTTTATAGTCTAGTGGAAAACACTAAAAAGAAAATCTGTAGCATCAGTAGTGAATAATTACTGGGCCCTATTTTCTCAGTCTTCTTCCATGTTGTGTTCTTTATATTCTGAAGATGATAATATATTGTGTATTTGAATTCCTGGAAAATTGAAAATGAACTTTATGATACATGTATATAAAGCATATGCTATATTGGTATAATAATGGAAATTAAAATATGGAAAAAAGGGAAAAAATTTACTGAGGCAATAACTGCATAAATCTGTAATGAAAGTGAGAGCCACTACATGTACATTTGGATCAGTTGTACAAGGAATGGGACAGTATAACACAGTGAATCATGTGGTAGGAGATGGACTGTGATTAACAGTACAAATATGAGAGTTCTCTCATGAACTATAACAAATGTACACTACTGACACATGGTGTTAATAAAGGGAGTATATGGAAAAATATACCAAATGTGCATTATGGATCATAGTTCATGGTATAGTCTAATGATGTTCTTTCATAATCTATAACCAGTTTTCCACAAAAATGTAAGGCTGTGGTAGAGTGATATATGGGAATTCTGCACACTACGCATGATTGTTTTGTAAGCTCACAACTTCTCTAATAAAAATTAGATCTTGGACAACCAGCAAGACAGCAGTGGAGTAAGTAGCTCCTAGGGTCAGCTCCTGCTGCAGGGCAGTTAGTAAATACCCAGAGCTCTCTGGAGCTAACTAAAGTCTGTTTGGGGGCTCTAGGACACTAGAAGAGCATCCCGCAATATCCTTGAAGGAATGGAAGGAGGAGACTGCTCATCTCCATAGAAGATTCCTAAGTAGAATGCTCCATGCCACAGAGGCCAGTACCCATCCTCCACTGGAGGCACAAGCCGCCTTGGGAGCTGTTCCATGGGTGGAATTGAAAGCTCCACTTCCCCAAAACGGGGAAGGAAGAGACGGTTGGACACCAACTTCAGCTATGATTAGTAAACTCGGTAGGCTAAAGTATAATCCTAAGAACAGCTGAAGTTTGAACCTGTCCAAGGCAGAAAGAGGCCGGCAGCCGCCAGCTTAACTCCACGCCTGGTGCGAGGGGAAGTGCAGTGGACTGAAAATCACAGTGCTGGTGGGGACCAGCTTCTTTCGATCCAGATCAGATTGCAGCTCTAGCCTAAGCCCCAGCCCCACCTCCGGCACAGAGGAAGCTCGGGGAACCTGTGCCAACCTCTCTGCAAAATTACCAGCCAAGCCATGGAGGCCGGTGCTCATCCTACTTTGGTGGCGGGGGCTGCCCCAGGAGCTGTTCTCTGGCTGGAATTTGGGGCTCCATTTCCCAAAAATAGGGGAGGAAGAGACGGTTGGCCACAGATTTCAGCTACTGATTGGTGAATTGGCTGCCTGAAGTGTAGCCCTGGGAACAACTGGAGTTTGAGCCTGTCCAAGTTGGAAAGAGGCCAGTGGCCGCCATTTTGACTCTGCCCCCAGCATGAGGGGAAGCCCAGGCTGACCGAAAATCAAAGTAATGATAGGAACCGGTTTTTTTTTTCATCCAGATCGGCCTGTTAGCCCTATCCTAGGCTTCAGCCCCACCTCTGGCAGGGAGGAGGCTGGCAGACCCTGCACCAGCCTATCCAGGTAACTGCAGGTAACTTTAGCTAGCACAGGCTGAATAGTCAAAGGTATTGGGGCAACTGTAGTTATCTAGGACCCGCACTGCATAGATTGCCACCCACACCTGCAGTTCCATCCCTGTCCCAGGGGAGAAAGGGACATGAAGCTTCATCAGTCTCTCTAGGCAACTACAGTCTAGGCCTACACAACTTGGATTATTCCACACAGCAGTGACTCTGTCCCTACTCTGGCAAAGGAGAAAGTTGGGAAAAGCTTCATCAGTCCCTGGGGCAATGAGGGCAGCTTGAGCCTCCACAGCTTATAGCGCCAACTACATCCTTGGCTCCTACTACACAACTAGCAAGGGAGAAAGGGCAGGAAGCCATAAACTAAAGAGAAAACTGACCCAGAATAAATATAAATACTCTTGTAAACCAGATGCCAAAACACCAACCAAAAATTACAATCCACACCAAGAAACTATGGCCCAGTTAAGGGAACAAGATAAGCCTCCAGATGACGTAAAGGAGTTGAGACAACTAATCATAGATGTTCAAACAAATCTCCTTAATAAATTCAATGAGATGGCTAAAGAGATTAAGGATATTAAGAAGACATTGGATAAGCACAAAGGAGAATTTGAAAGCATACATAGAAAAATAGCAGAACTTATGGGAATGAACAATGCAATATATGAAATTAAAAAAACACTGGAATCATGTAATAGCAGATTTGAGGAAGCAGAAGAAAGGGTTGGTGAGCTTGAAGAAATGGCCTCTGAAAGTGAACGTACAAAAGATCAGAAGATGAAAAGAATGGAAAAAAATTGAACAAGGTCTCAGTGAACTAAATGACAGCAAAAGGCATGCAAATATAATGTGTCGTGGGTGTCCCAGAAGGGAAGGGAAAAGGGACAGAAGAATATTTTAAGAAATAATGGTAGAAAGTTTCCCAACCCTGTTGAAGGACATAGATATCCATATCCAAGAAGCACAGCATACTCCCATCTGAAAAAATCTGAATAGACCAACTCCAAGACACATACTAATCAGAATGTCAAATCCCAAAGACAGAGAAAATTGGGAACAGCAAGAGAAAAACAACACATAACATATAAGAGATACCCAATAATAAGATAAAGTGCTGATTTCTCACCAGAAACTATGGAGGCAAGAAGACTGTGGTGTGATATATTTAAAATACTACAAGAGAAAACTTCCAGCCAAGAATCTTATATCTGGCAAAATTGTCTTTCAAAAATGAGGGCAAGTTTAGAATATTCACAAATAAACAAAAACGGAGAGAATTTTTAACCAAGAAATCAGATGTTCAGAAAATACTAACAGGTGTGCTAGAGCCTGAAAAGACAAGACAGGAGAGAGAGGCCTGGAAGAGAGTATAAAAATGAAATTTCAGGAAACGGACTTTGGCCCAGTGGTTAGGGCGTCCGTCTACCATATGGGAGGTCCGCGGTTCAAACCCCGGGCCTCCTTGACCCGTGTGGAGCTGGCCATGTGCAGCACTGATGCGCGCAAGGGGTGCCGTGCCACGCAAGGGTGTCCCCCGCGTGGGGGAGCCCCACGCGCAAGGAGTGCGCCCGTGAGGAAAGCCGCCCAGCGTGAAAAGAAAGAGCAGCCTGCCCAGGAATGGCGCCGCCCACACTTCCTGTGCCGCTGACGACAACAGAAGCGGACAAAGAAACAAGACGCAGCAAATAGACACCAAGAACAGACAACCAGGGGAGGGGGGGAAATTAAATAAATAAATCTTTTTTTTTTTTTTAAAATGAAATTTCTATCAATAAAAGTAATTAAAAGTGTCAAAAGAATGGTGAAAATAAAATATGACAGACTAAATTCAAATAGTCAGGAATAAACTTAACCGACGATGTAAAGCACCTTGTATTCAGAAAACTGCAACTCAATGTTAAAAGAAATTTAAAAAGGCCTAAATAACTGGAAAAAAGTCCATGCTCATAGATTGAAAGACTAAATATCATTAAGATGTCATTTCTCCTCAAATTGATATACAGATTCAATGCAATCCCAATAAAATTTTCATCAGCATTTTTTTAAATTGAAAACATGATTATCAAATTTATTTGGAAGGGTAAGGGATCCTGAATAGCCAGAAACATCTTAAAAAGGAAAAATGAACTTTCATCTCAACTTTTAATCATATTGCATAGCTGTAGTGGTAAAAACAGCATGGTACTGGCATAAAGACAGACACATAGACCAAGGGAACCAAATCGATAGTTCAGAAACAGACCCTCACATGTATGGCCAAATACTTTTTGACTAGCTTGTTAAACCCACACAACTCGGGCATGCAACAAATGGTGTTGAAAGAACTGGATATCTATAGCCAAAAGAGCAAAAGAGGACCCCTATCTCACACCTTATCCAAAACTTAACTCAAAATGGATCAGAAACCTAAAAATAAAAGCAAGAACCATAAAGCTTCTAGAAGAAATTGTAGGAAAATACCTTCAAGACCTGCTGGTAGGTGGTGGATTCTTAAAGGAGAAAAGAGGAGGACTGAGATGGACTACTGATATTTAACGTATATAGAAGTTTTAATTAGCTTTACTGTAGAAGTGTGGAAATGTATAGAGCTGATGGTAACACATAGTAACAGCTAGTTTATAAATGGGGATGTGGCTGAAAATGGTAGTCTAGGTATGTAAGTGCCAAATGACGGAATGCTAGATAATAATCTAGGAACTAAATAGCACAGTAAACCAAGAGGTGGATGAGAATTGTGGTTGATTGTACAGATGGAAGAGTGTCCCTTTTTAGCTAGAACAAATGTACATCACTATTGCAGGGTGGTGGAAATGTGGAGAAGCATGGGAAAAATACAACTGGAGTGACCTATGGACTGTCATTAGCAGTAATAATGTAATATTCTTGTATTTATGCCAAAAATGTACTGTTGATAATGGGGCAGTCTGGAAAATGTGTGTCAAATGTACAATATAGACGTGGTAACAATCAGATGATATTATCTTATCTGCAACTAATGTTCCACCACACTGTGGTGTGTTGATAGATAGGTGTTTGGGAATTATGCACGTGTGCATGATTGTTTTATAAGTTTACAACTTCTGTCATAAAAATATTTTTTAAAAATAGTAATAGTGTAGGTTGGGGGAAAAATACACCAAATGTAAGGTAAGGGCTATAATTAGTAAGATTTTGACAATATTCTTTCATAATTTATAACAAATGTCTCATGACAATGCAGGGACCCCGTGTGATGTTACATACATTTGTTTTGTAAGTTCACGACTTTTACTATACACTTATTGTTTATGTATGTTCGTATATAAATTATGTAAAGATAATAATATAGGATGGGTTGGGAAAATACTTTGGTTAGTAGTAATATTTTGACAATGCTCTTTAATCAAGAGTTAAAAAGGTTTAACAGCAGTGCAAGGTATTGGTGATAGGGTGAGTTATGAGAGTCCTGTGTAATGTTATATATGTTGGTTTTGTAAGTTCACAACTATTACTATACACTTATTGTTTATGTATATTTATGTATAAGTGATATACTTCAATAAATTTTTTTAAATGAAAAAAAAATTATATCTTAAAAAAAAAGAGGGACGCGGCTATGTCCCAATCAGTTGGGCTCCTGTCTACCATATGGGAGGCTGTGGGTTCACATCCCAGGGCTTGCCCACATGCTGCAGAGAGCTGCTGGCCGGGGTGCCACGGAGTGCCGACGGCCTGCAAGTGCCACAGAGAGCCGACTCAGCAAGGTGACACGACCGAAAGAAAGGGAGAAAAACAAAAACAAAAACACAGAAGAACACACAGCAAATGGACACAGAGAGCAGACAGCAAGCAAGCTGCAAGGGGGGGGTAAATAAATAAAATAATAACTACAGACAAAGAGGAACGCACAGTTGATGGACACAAAAAGCAGACAGCAAGCAAAAAGCCACGAGGGGCATGTAAAAAAAAAAAAAAGAAAGTATAAAGGCAGCATACTCAATGGGAGAAAATATTTGGAAACCACATATCTGATAAGGGTTTGAAAGCCATGTTATCTAAAGAGATCATACACCTCAATGGTGAAAAGACAAGCAGCTCAATTTTAAAATGGGCAAAAGACTTGAATATACATTTCTCCAAAGAGGAAATACAAATGACCAAAAGGCATGCGGAAAATGTTCAACATCACTAGCTATTAGCAGATCAAACTGAAATGAGATACCATTTCATACCTTATAAAATGACCTTTATTTTAAAAAAACAGAAAACTCCAGATGCTGGAGAGGATGTGGAGAAATAGGAACACTCCGTCACTGTTGGTGGGAATGTAAAATGGCGCAGCCTCTGTTGAAGACAGTTTGGCAGTACCTCAAGAAGCTGAATATAAAACTGTTGTATGATCCAGCAATCCTATTACTAGGAATCTGTTCAGAAGAACTGAAAGCAAGGATGTCAACTGACATTTGCACACCAATGTTCATAGCAGCATTATTCACAATTGCTAAAATATGTCCATCAACCTAAGAGTAGATAAATAAAATGTGGTATATACATACATACAATAGATTATTATTCAAATGTATGAAGAAGTGAAATTGGAATGCATATGACAACATGGATGAACCTTGGGGATGTTATGTTGAGTGGAATAAGCCAGACACAAAAGGGCAAATTTTGTATGGTCTCACTAATACGAACTAAATACTCTTGAGTGAACTCACCGAGGTAAACTCTAGAGTATAGGTTAGTAAGAGGTAGGGTGTAGGTTGAGAATGGGAACTGATGCTTACTGTGTGTAAAAATTTTAATAAGGTTTTTATTAAAGTGTGAAAATGGATAGAGTTCTGCGGCGGCTTGCTCGGTCGGTAGAGGTGGGGTCTGGCTGCGGACGAGGGGTCGGTCCAGCTCTGGACGAGGGGTCGGTCCCGCTTGGGACGAGGGGTCGGTCCCACTTGGGACGAGGGGTCGGTCCGGCAGCAGACGAGGGGTCGGTCTCACAAGGGGTTGCGCGGTTCGGCTGACGGGGTCGCCCGGCGAAGCCGGCGACGAAGGGGTCGCCCGGAGAAGCAGGCGACGAAGGGGTCGCCCGAAGAAGCAGGCGACGAAGGGGTCGCCCGGAGAAGCCGGCGACGAACTGGGGACAAGGGAGGCCAGGCCCTTGTCGGGGGCTCTCAGGACTGGAGGGCACACGGCAGAAGAACTACCGCGGAGACAAGGTAAACACGCAAGTCCAACTTTATTGAGGGAGAGGCAACAGTTTTATAGGGGCTGGGGAAGGCTGATTGGTCGAAGCCACGCCCTGTTCTGATTGGTTGCCGGCGAAAGGTCAGTGGGCGGTACTGGACGGGGGAGGGGTGGTGGTTAGGGATTGGCTGTCGTTGTTGCTGGGGGAAGGGGCAGGGTTTAGGGATTGGTGGCTGCTGTTGCTGGGGTGGAGGGCAGACTTGAGTTTCCCGCCCACGCCTGGCTGTTGCTGCTGTCGGGGGAAGGGAAAAGGGCGGGCTGGATTTTTCCCGCCCACGCCTGGCTGTTGCTGCTGTCGGGGGAGGGGAAAAGGGCAGACTGGAATTTTCTGCCCTGCGCCTGCGCAGGGAGAAGGAAGAAGAAGGGTGCCGCCCCACAAGGCATCGGGTGGTGCCATCTGGGAGGAGGGGCGGCCGCGGAAGCATGGCTGCCGAGAAGGGGAGACCCGAGGGCACTCTGCGCCCATGCCGAGCTTCCTTCAGGGGTGGCGGTGGGCCCGACCAACCACCCTATTATGGGGGCAGCGGAATTAGGCCTACCGCGGCCGCTCCCCTGCCAGGCCAGCAAACCACACTTCAGCCCGAGGGGTGACCGCAGAGTTGATGATAATACATTATAATGAATATGACTAATACTGCTGATTTATAAATGTGATTGTGGCTGAAAGGGGTAGTCTGTGACTGTAAATGTCAATTTAAAGGAAGCTAGAGAATAACCTAGGGACTGTATAACAGTGATTTTGGTGGTGGATGAAGATTTTGGTTAATAGTACAAACATAAAAAGGTTCTTCTTTTACAGAGTATTAAGAATAGGGTGATACATAGGAAAATTACAACTAATGTAACATGGACAGTAGTTAACAGTAAAATTGCAATATTTTTGCAGCAATGGCAAAGAAGATATATCAATTCTAAGGGACAACAATGGAGGGTATAAGAGGGTATGGGATTTTTCCTTCTGGAGTCATGAAAAAGTTAAAAAATTGACGGAGGTAATGACAGCACAACTCTATGATGAAAATGAGAGCCGCCGAGTGTACACACTGAATGGGCTGTACAAAGCATGAGGCTGTGTAACACAGGGAACCCAGTGGTGGACGACGGACTGTGGTTAACAGAATATGAGAATATTCTCTCATGAAGTATAACAATATATACTACTAATACAGGGTGTTAATAATCAGTTAAGTTGAGGAAAAAATACACCAAATGTAGTAGTAAAGTTTTGACAGCGCTGTAGGTTGACATGTGGGAGCCCTGTATGATGATGTGCATATTTGTTTTATAAGTTCACAACTTTTACAATACACTTATTGTTTATGTATGTTCATGTATGAGTGCTATACTTCAATAAAATTCTCTTTAAAAAAGAAAGTAAATGAGCATTTTTTCCTCATGTTTTGAGATCAGAGGTAATTTACCTAAAAATCTGGTCCTGGAGTATTTCTGTGATTGTTCACACATTTCCATACTATTTGTCTCAAAAAGCTATGGCAACATCTAGAATCTGGGTTTTGATGAAATGTGATAAAGTTCATGAAATGGGAAATGCATATTAGGAAAGTGACTAATTTTCTTGTGTAATTTGGAGACATTTTGTACTTTGAGATTGTGTGATTTGAAAAACTATATGATCTTAGTTGATTTAATAAACTATAATAAAAATCTGATCCTGGAGCTTGGGGAAAGCTTTTAGACTGTATGTTAGAGATCTGCTAAGATGTCAGCAGGCCCTTGCTCGTTACATGCGACAGGTAATGTGAGTGAAGCCAAAGAGACTCTCTGCAATGCCTCTGTGAACGAAGCCTCTGAGAACGTAACTCTCAGGTTCTGCAGTCTGAAGGAAAATATATTGGTGTCTGACACTAGTGGACTCCCACCGACAGGAATAATAAAACTACCACAGTTGGCAACTTGTGCAGAAGCACCCACATGGGTCAGCCTAGTCTCCAGAGTTCCACTGGAGCATAGTAGATCCAAACTTTGACTAATTTCATTTCCTTACCCACAACTTTCTTCTCTTGGCCACTGTTTTATAGTGATTCAGGATCAGTCCTAGGTGCTGCTCAATCTCTCATCTAATCCATGTACATAATTCTTTGCATTTTCACAGCATGCACACCCATGTTAGCCCTCTGGTGGCAGTTCTAATTCAGTGTCTTCCTCTGCTTTCCAACTCATTATGTTTTTGTGTTTATTCATCCCACATTGAATCCCACAACCTCCAAGGAATGGCACAATTATCATTTTGAAGAAATGGAGGCATCAAGAAGTTGAATAACTTACTGACAGATGCATAAGCTGGAGCTTGAACCCAGGTCTTCTACTTCCAGCACAGTGCTGTTTTCACTAAATCTAACTGCCTCTTGCGTATTCAGTTTCTCCAGTCGTTGTCGTTGCGTATTTTGTTTAGTTTTCAAAATAAAATTTTGCCTCATTATGATGGTTTTATGGCATTTAAATTTTTTGTGTTCAGTAAGTTTTTCAAAATCATTTTGATATTTTGATCCATTTTTATTATGATCAGCTCACATCTGTTCTTTATCTAACCTTTTTAATTTTTCCATGACCATCCTACATTGCAGGCTTCTCAACCAGATGAGTTGACCATTGAGGAACATGAGGTGTTAGAAGTTATTGAAGATGGAGATATGGAAGACTGGGTAAAGGTATATTCCTTTGCTCATATCACCCCTTCTCATGGCATTTTTAGGAGTTTGTTTTGATTCTTGTTATGCCCTGTCCAAACTGTGTGTGCAAACCTGTTTTGTCACCTGTCTTTTACCCAGGCTCGAAATAAAGTTGGCCAAGTGGGTTATGTGCCAGAAAAGTACCTACAGTTTCCCACCTCGAACAGCCTGCTGAGCATGCTGCAGTCCCTGGCTGCTCTGGACAGTCGGTCACACACATCCAGCAACTCCACGGAAGCCGAGCTCGTCTCAGGCAGCCTCAACGGAGATGCCAGCGGTAAAGACTGAAACAAGGCACTCTTTACTTGGTCACACTTGACCCAAACAATATAAATACGGACTAAAAAGCACAACTGGGTGCTTTTCTTTATTTGATCACATCTGTCCTGGACAGTAGAACCCTGAAATTGGTCTTCAGTGATTAAAAAAATTTAATCCTAATCTTTATGATGCTCTTTTAGTTGTCATGGGAGCATAGGAGTGGTTGCCAAAGCAACCTGGCTGTCAATGTTCTTACTGGATTTTTCTCTCTCTTACTTCTAGTCTGTTTTGTGAAAGCACTTTATGACTACGAGGGCCAGACAGATGATGAATTATCTTTTCCTGAGGGAGCAATCATTCGTATCTTGAACAAAGAAAACCAAGACGACGATGGCTTCTGGGAAGGGGAATTTAATGGGCGAATTGGAGTTTTCCCATCGGTGCTAGTGGAAGAACTTTCAGCCTCAGAAAATGGTGACACTTCATGGATAAGAGAGATTCAGGTACGTGAAAGGGAAAGGAAGCTGAATTAGAAGATGAATGAGAAAAATAATTCCCAAGGGGTCTATTGAACCCATAAAATTGGGTTGAAGTTCATCCTCATTACTCTAATCCTCTTGTCACGTTGCTGCAAAACTCCGCTTGGGAAAGCAGAGATTTGCCAGTCAAGCTCTTGTGGAATATGGCCCTTTACACCTCCATTTGCCCCACATTTTGTTCTTCGAACCCATTTACCAAAATGCTAAAATGTATATGACATAAAAAAATCATTTGGTTTAAAAAAAAAAAATCATTTGGTGGTGAGAAAGAAAGAAACCAGAGAGGAAGGTATTTTGTCTGTAGTCAGTTTAGGTAGTGAAAACAGTAGCTCTCTGTCTCCATCAAAGTCTCCCTGTCTAGCTCAGGTCCTGCCAGAGCTAATAAGCCAGAGCTCCATTACACACTCAGGCGGCCCCAAATTACGTCATCATAGCAAAACTTGCCTTCACAAGAAACCCCGGTTAGCGTCAGTTTGTCTTGTCCTCTCTGAGGATCTGTCACAGCAGGCCTGGCAAGCGCAGAACCATAAGGAAAGTGTCAGCCAATCTCGTTTGTGTGGTGATGGGTAACCCTTAGTCTGGCATTTACAAAACCAGCAGAATTTTAAAACTCAGCCTATTATTTTCACCAAAAAGTGCAACTTGTCCCCTTTTCTATTCTTCACTGACTTAACTGAATTGACTTGTTAATTTGTTTTGTTTTCAATAGAACCATATAGAATGGTTTGACAGTGATAACTGTTTATCCATCAGTTACTAGTAATCAGTTATGTTTATAATCAGATTATAGTTGTAATCAGTTACTGATTATTTTAAAAATCAGTATTATAATTTGATCTGTAAGAGGAAAGAGTTAAATGCAATACAAAAAGTGTGGCCTTGGGTGGTGGTTCTAGGCTCATTTGTGTCTAACAATGAGAACAAATTAGCAGCCTTAACGTAGCTCCAAGGAAAAGCAGTTTGTCCAGAGTAGTGGGAGAATCCCCCAGATAGCTTCCTTCCTGGGGAGATGAGCACTTTGTAACCCTCTTGCCTCTTCTGCAGATTTCTCCCTCCCCCAAGCCTCACGGTTCCTTGCCTCCACTGCCTTTATATGACCAGCCCCCCAGCAGCCCTTACCCCAGTCCGGATAAGAGGAGTTCCCAGTACTTCCCCCGGTCTCCTTCAGCGAACGGTAAGCTTTCTGCTAGGCATGGGTCTAAACACATTTTCATCTCAGAAATTCACATGTTTACCCTAAGGGCAAACAGATCTGCATTAGTATTTTTATTGCTCAGCCACACAAATAAAATGAGTTTCTTTGGTTCTCTCCCTTAGAAAACAGCTTGCATTCCGAATCTCCAGGATTCTCACAGGCATCAAGGCATACTCTTGAAACCTCATATGGCAAACTGCGACCTGTAAGTCTCTTACCTGGCAGGGTGATATAATGCCTAGTTCTTCTAAATTGAAATTAGAAATCAGTGTTTCCCTATGGCCCCCGTGTTCTAACTGATTCCCCCCAGTGAGGGTGAAATGCTTTTGAGAAGATAGGATTAGCTCTTAAGAAGAAAGGCTGTAAAAATCAACTCATCTTAAAAAGTCTGTTCTATCCTGGAACTGTTCTCATTGAGCTGTGGTGAGAATCATACAGGATGATAGCTGTGACAATATATTTAAATCATAACAAGCTCTATAAGCATTAAAATTATTAGAAACAGAAGCACTTTTTTAAAGCAAGTATTTAATGAGAACTTATTTGCCAGGCCTGTATTTGCCTCTTTGAGGGAGATTGGGGTGAAATCAGATATACTTCATGTATTCAAAGAGCTTCTGGTCTCCTGGAGAATATACCCTTAGAAATAATTACCTCTATTCACTCCTCATTCTATTGTGATCTAGATTCTGTCCCACCCCTACACTATGAAATGGCCCTCTCCAAAACCATAATTTTCATATTACTAATCTAGAGGATACTTTGCAGTTTTATTTCCCTGACCCCCTTATCAACATTTGACCCCCTTCCTTGAACCACTGGCTCTTTTGGCTTCATTCATTCAACAGACAGGTATTGAGTGCCTGCTCAGTGTCAAGCTTGAGGGGATAGAGAAGTGACAGAGCCAGACTGCCTCACAGAGCTTATGTTCATTCTAGCAGGAGAAGCAATTATTTTGCACAATTATTTCATGAAGTTGAAGAGGAAGATAAGGCATTATAGGCTCTGTTGAGGACTTGGTTCTTTATACTAAGTGTGATAGTAAGACATTTATATTGGGTTCTCCAGAAAAGAAGAACCAATGATACATACATACATACTATGGAATTGGCTTGCAGGACAGTAGAGGCTGGCAAGTCCAAATTCCCTAGAATAGGTCACAAGCTGAAAACTCTGATAAAGGTAATTTTTTAGTCTCAAAAGACCTAATTTCCCAGGGGAAGCTGACTGTTAGAAGTTGAGGCAGAAATTCTTTCGGATTCTGAAATACTCAATTTTTGATTTTAAGACCTCTAATTTATTGGATGAGGAGTCTCCCCACATTGCTAGGGGTAATTTCCTTTATTGATTATAGATGCAATCAACTGTAGATGCAATCAACTGGTTATAGATGCAAATCTATCTACAAAATACCCTCACTGTAACAATCTAGCCAGTGCTTTCTTGACCAAACAACTGGACACCATAACCATCCAAGCTGATATGTAAAATTAACCATCACATTTTTGAAAGGGTTTAAGCAGGATAGTGATATGACCAGTTTTGCATTTTTAAAAGATTGCTGGGAAGCGGATTTGGCCCAACAGATAGGGCATCCACCTACCATATGGGAGGTCCAAGGTTCAAACCGAGGACCTCCTGACCCATGTGATGAGCTGGCCCACGCGCAGTGCTGATGCGCGAAAGGAGTGCCATGCCACGCAGGGGTGTCCCCCGCATAGGGGAGCCCCACGTGCAAGAAGTGTGCCCCATAAGGAGAGCCACCCAGTGGGAAAGAAAGTGCAGCCTGCCTAGGAATGGCGCCGCACACACAAAGAGCTGATGCAGCAAGATGATGGAACAAAAAAAGACACAGATTCCAAGTGCCGCTGGCAAGAATACAGGCCAACACAGAAGAACACACAGCAAATGGACACTGAGAGCAGACAACGGGGGGCGGGGGGGGGGGGGGGCGAGGAAGGGAAGAGAAATTTTTTGAAAAAATGAAAGATTTCTATGGCAGCTAAATAGAGAATGAGCTGAAGGTGGTAGAGTGGACAGGGGGAGCCAGTTCGAAAGCTGAAACAGTGGACCAATTAAGAAATGAAGGTAGATAAGACTAGTGGGTAACAGTAATAAAGAGAAACAGACCAGTTTGTTCTACCACACTTTGCTGATTTGTTTTCTACCTCTCCAGCCCTTCCTTTTCATTGAGCTTTGCAGGCTTCTCTTCCTCTGTCCATCTGTTAGGTGCCAGTGCTTCTCAGGGTTCCATCCCTGGCCTGCTTCTCTTGTCACTGAACTCACTCCTGTGTGATCTCATACCAACAATTCCCAGATTTATAACTGCCACTCTAATCTCTTCCCTCAGCTTCTCACTTGTGGACATCTCAACTTCTGTGTCCCAGACCCCAAAACCCAATAAAAATGAGCTCCTTATCGTCCCTCCCAGACGTGCTGCTTCTCCCATGTTGCCTGTCGTAGTGGATGGAACCCGCATCTCGCCAATGCTCTGGATTCTTGGTGCCTCCCTAACCCTGCCTCCCTCAAGCAGTCATTGCCCACTTCTGATCTTTCCTCTAAGCTGTTAGCCCAGTCACCTTTTCACAGATCTGGTATTGCTTGCTCCTTAGCTTAAAATCCACCAAAGACAACTCTGCCTTCAGAATAAAGCTCAGATATTGTAACACGACTTAACAAGGCCCTTCACAGCTTAATGCCAGCCTTCCTCTATAGCCTTACCTCTTATAACTCTCTCCCAAGATACTGAAGAATTTCCTAATATTGTTCTCTTTTGTTTCCAGGCCTTTGATTTGGAGGTGGCTTTTAGGCTATAGTAACTCTTCTGCCCATGGCCTTTAAGCATAAAGCCTAGGCAAGAACCTGATTCATGGATGTAACATTTCATCACAACTCCTTCTTAGTGTGGGACATAGTGAAGATTAGTTTGAAAATATGTGCGCAGAGCATTTCTGAGATCCCTGGGGTGCCCACACACTCAATTACATGGGTAATAGGGTTGGGGGTGCTTTGAGTACTAAGAAGCCGACTGAAAATCTGTTTGTGTGCTAGACTGCCAAATTGCAGTATATCAGAAATGGGTTGGCTTTTACAATAGGAACTGTTGACTTAGAGGTTTACAGTTCTGAGGCTGTGAAAATGTCCAAGTCAAGGCATCATCTGGCAATACTTTCTCCCCGAACACCTGCTGCCGACCATCCCGGACTCCTGTCAAACGGCAAGGCACGTGGCGGCGTCTGCTGCCTCTCCCTCCTCTTCAGGCCTCCTTGCTTTAAGGGTCTGGCTTCGGTGGCTTCTCTCTGCCGCGCTCTGTGTTCATCCTGTTCATAAAGGACTTCAGTAAGACGCTCGAGACCCACCCAGGGCCATGCCTTCTTGAAGTGACCTGATCAGAAGGTCCTGCCCGCGGGAGGGTCACACCCACGGGAATGGGCCAGCCTTAAGAACACGGTTTCTGGGGTACGGACAGTCTCAAACTGCCACACAACCTGTGTAATTGTTTCCCCGCGCAGGTCCGGGCAGCTCCCCCTCCACCTACGCAGAACCACCGAAGGCCTGCAGAGAAGATCGAGGATGTGGAAATCACTCTGGTGTGACGACAGGTTGGCCTGTCCGTGACTGCTACAATCAAGGCCAGGCTTGGAGTTTGGCCAGTCTTGTTTTTAAGGCACCTTTGCATGATGATGACTCTTGAACAGAGCAAAAATGAGGAGGATTGTATATGACTGGGTGGCCTGGTGGACTCCTCCTACATTTATGGATATTTTGTGCCTTTTTTGTTGTCATTTTCTACGTCATCTCTCCTGTCATAGCACAAATCCCAGCAGGTCCTAGAAGCAGAGAGGGGCAGCCAGTAGCCCATTTTTATATTAGACTCAAGACCAGTCCTCATTCCAGGGCACAGTCACAGAGATGCTGATCATACATACAGTATATTACTGTGGCCACAAAGATGGGGCAAAAGTTTTCATCTTTCTTCAAGTGGCATTTGCTCATCCAATGAAGTATTAATCAGATCGTGTTGACTACAAAAGGGAACAAAGGGAGAGATTTCAGGAGAGACTGGCTCCTCACAGCAGTTAGTGCCCAGAAAGAGAAAGTAAAAATATTAGAAAAAAGTGAACTGCCCTGAGTTTAGCGCCAACTGCATTAATGCACATCTCTTCCACAACTAACAGATTTAAAACAATAACAGTGTCTTTCGTATTAATATTTATGCCATTCATTTAGTATTAGTGGAGCTAATATGGAGGGGCTGAAGGTGTGGCCACATCTTGTCCATCACATAGACTAATAGAAAGGAGGCTACGGCTAAAACAGAAATGGAGCTTCCAGGTCTGAAATGAGCCGATTTAATGTTCTTTTTGTATTTGGGTATTTTTCATCTTGATTTTTGCAGCATGTAACTCTTCTGAATGCCTAGATAAGTTGAGGACACTTATTGCATTGTTGAGCTTTTCTTAGAAGGGAGACCCCTAGCATTATTTTATTCCCAAGACAATGCACTGGCCCAGACAGCCAGGTTGTGGCTGGTCCATACCAGCTGCCACCCACCGTGGAAAATGCAGCTTCCCAGATCCCACTGGCTTGCCATTCCCTGGGAGGAAGAACCTGTGGGCTCATGGAAGAAACCAGCTTCCTGTGAAAAAGGACTAAAGGACTAAACACACTGCACAAGGGCAAAGTGACAATGAAAAGGCAAGTTCTTCATGTCACGGGATCCAGGAGTGGCTCTCTCAGCAGGCTAGAGAGCCTGTGGCAGCTTGTCAGAACACGTACCAGATGTCCCAGGGTAGACATCTTCCACCTCCTAGAGTGTGTCGGGAAGGCATTACCTAGGGACTAAGAGACAGTTGCCAGTTGCTTTTTTCTTTTTTTAAGAAATCAAATTTGCAGAATTTAATCCAATAAGTTGTATGCTCTGATCCCTCCTAGGAAATCTCTAAAACTTGAAATGTTCGCCAAATATCCCTATGGGATTTTTGACCAAGAGTAAGGTCAAAGTTGAAGAAATTGTGATCACTTCAGTGATAATACCCATTGATGAAACATCTCTGTGATTTGGTTTTATTTTGTTGTATTTCTTAACCTATTGATCTACTCAAGGTCTTCTTGTGTTTATCAAACTTATTGTTAAGTTTAAAAATTAGAAAGGTGCTGTTGGATTTTTTTTAAGATTTAAAAGTTTACTGGCATGTTGTTAAAATTTTTCACAGTAAGTGCTTAAATCAATTGTTCATATGCTCTTTGGCTAGCCAAATTGTCCTCGACTTTGGGTTTTCCACACTCTCAGAGGGTTATTTGAAATCTTTTGTTATATTTTAAAATATTCCTTGAAAGAGCTGCTAATTTTATTTTAAAAAACAAAGTTGTAAAAAGAAATGCCTCCTTTTTAAAAAGAAGCCCTCCCTCCAGAACATGTAATCCAGCACCACAGTGCACAGGGCCAGGCTTGGAGGGCGCACCTCTGTGCAGATGTGCTTTCTTTACAGTGGCTGTAAAAAGTTTGTATTTATTATGTATAAAATGTTGAATAATAAAAAAGTGGAATTAAGTTTTTGATTCCTCAGGATAAAATGATTTGGGTAAACAAACATCCCCAAATAGACAGTGCTGCTTATAAAGAACACTCTTGGGCCTTCCATTAAACCATGCAACAGATGAGGGATAAGTAAATCGATCCATGTAACAGCCATTCACTAATAATCCCACGTACCAAGTGTAATATCCTAGGTGTCTGAGTTACTACATAAGTTATGGTCTTTGCTTTCAAAGTCCTTTCCCAGTGTGTGGGGGGGATGTGACAGGTACACAGGAGAGGACAGCACGTGTTCTAGGAGAGAGGAGCAGACAGCCACTGGGCGGGCACCAAGGTGGACACTGAGTGGGGAGAGGAGGGTCGCTGAAGGCCCCTCCTGGGATGTGGCCAGGGGCTTATAGGAAGTGGGCATACTGGACTCCTCTCCCCTTTCTGAACCTCCGCCCTGAGTAATGAATCATGCTGAAGGCTTGTTACTGGTTCCAGGGGTGGAGAGAGGATTCCGGTTAAAAGGCTGAGCCCCCTAGCTTCCAGCCCGTTCTGGTGAGGACCAGGGCTCAGCCTGCCTCACGAGCTCTCCTTTTTCCAGGTGCTGAAGATGCAGGGTATATATTCTTCCAGACATTTCTCTTTGTATAAAACTCACATGTATACGTTCTTTTTTACATTACTGAGATTATATATAATACGTTTAGGTTTACCTCATTCCTTTTGAAGACAGCATTATATTCCTGTTTGGCTATATCCTAATTTAACCATTCCTATACTAATGGACATTTAGGTTGTATCTACCCTTTTGCTTTTAGAAAATTGAAATGAACATTTTTGTACATAGTTCTCTTATGAATTTGTTCCAATGGGTAAATTCTATATATGGAATGTATCTTTAATTTTGTTAGTTTTGTCAAATTGGCCCCCCAAAAAGATAACAGTGTCCACTCCCACCAGCAGCAAAGGAGATGACAGCCTGGGCTTTGGAGTGAAGAGACCCGGATTAAATCCAGGCTCCACTTGACAGCCACGGAGCGAGGCTCGGTGGCCGCGCCTGAGTGTAGCGCTGTGGGCCCAAGAAGACAGAGTGTGCAGCACCGTCACCACTCATCCTGTCCCCTCGCCCATCTCCTGTGTGCTCGCCTTCAGATCTCGGTCCTGGATACTCTCCCAGCCTCGCAGAAACACACAGGGTGGTCATAAGACCCAAAGGAAGGAAAGCGTGAATGTGCTTTGGTATTGAGAGAAGGGTTCTCCACGCATTAAATACCATTCCCATCTTCTACCTTCCCCTGCCAATGAGAGCTGCTCCCGTTAAGAGACTGCTTTGGAGAAAAGACTTAAGCTAACTGCCCACCCTAGTGTCATGGCTAAATTTTGATCTTGTAATCAAGCTGTAGATTCACATCACCTAGATCCCTTTCCTCCCTGAGCCACCATTCCAGCCCGTCTCTACAAGCCAGACAGAGGTAGAGGTGGGAGGATGTCATACAACCCTTGTCCTGCCACTGCTGGATGTATTTCCCCTCCCTCTCTGGGTGCCACTTCCCTAGCTTTAAAGGGAGTGGAGCAAGATGATTTCCAAGGGCTTATCCAACTCTCATGTTCTGGATAAATTCAATTTTTGGATGCAGAGTGAGAATATCACACAAAAAGATTATAGTAGTTGAGAATAGACTTCCTAATACACAGACTTTTGGGAGGGTGGAACAAGAAATTGAAAATTCAAACCACTATACTCTGCTTTACACTGGGACAAAGCAAACCCTCACCTTCTAGCTTTGATTACATCCCAGAGTACACTCCAGGAATCCAGCCGCAGCTTTTGGCTTTGGGGTCAATTACTGCCCATCACTCTCTGACTGGCCTTATGACAAAATCTGGCTGCTCCAAGTCTGCATTTATTTTGTTCATCTTGCAGTTGTTTCTTCATGACAAAAATACAACCAAATTAAAGAAATTTTATTAGGTCAGAAGGGGAAGAATTGTAATTTGTCCCAAAATCCTACAATTAAACATAGTCAGCGTTAAGTTTCCTCCTAAACTCTTCCTATGTTTGTTTTGTTTCTCTCTGACCTGCCAAGAATCACATGAATGCCAAAGAGCATCTGTTCCTGGACTATTCCCTGGTCCCCCTGGCCAAAGAAACCCATGGAGTACTTCTACCCTGTTTCTGAGAGCTCCAGTCTGAGAATATTTTCCTGGAATGGTCTATCCTGAAACAGAACAAAAAGGAACCCATAAATAGGGGTCACCTGCAACACTGAGCACTAAACCTCAAGTCTCCCCCTTCTGTCTTCACCTACTTGCTCCTGCACACCTGCTCAAAAGGCCACATCCCCAGCCCGAGCCACCTCTGATTAGCTGTGGCCTTAGGCTTGTCCCTTCTTTCTGGATCTTGCTTTCCTCATCTGTAATAATATGTTTCCTAAGGTCCAGCAGGATCAGATATTGTACAGGTGTATTAAAAGTATTTTTTATTAGTGCATGTGTATCCAGAGAAGGAAAACAGCCTGTGCCCAGAAACAGTATGTCTGAATCTCAGGATCCACAGCCTATGCCATCAGAAAATTCTCCCAAGAACATGCTAAATTTTAAGGGCCAGGACCATGTCTTTCCAGTTGCTGTTTGTCCATTCAGCAAACTTGCCTCAGACCTAGGTACTGCTCTGGACACGGGAGACACAGACGACTGGACCCTGTCTCTGCACAGAGGGGGCCACATCTACAGGGGAGACTCAGGCACAGCAGACCCAAGCCAGCTCGAGCCAAGGCGCTTCTGCCAGGTCAGGGAGACGGTCAAGGTGCAGCCGGAGCCACAGGAGCTTGTGGCTCCTTCCTCTCAGATTTCTCAGACTCCTGAGACCTGAGATTGGGAGAACAGAGGAGGTGGTATTCATGGCTGCAAAACAGCCCTGGGAAAAGCTGCGTCACCTTGGGTGGAGCCCAGAACACCGAGCAGGGACAGAGCTGGGATTCCTGTCCCCTTGTCACAGATGGGGGTATCAGACACCGGAAGTGTCTGTGACTTGCCCAAGATCTGTTAGGAAAGCAAAAGTGGGACCTAAAGCAGACATCTTTACAGAACCTGATTCCAGCTTCTGGAAAAGAGGAAACTGAGGCCCTGGATTCTTGCCCCGGCTGTTGCGTGGCCCTGAGTAAGCCCTGCCTCCCTGGGCCTCAGGTCTTGTGCTCTCGGGGCCTTCCAGGACCCAGCTTAGGCAAGCAGCCCAAAGGCTTGGGTCCCGAGAACCTGAAGACTGACAGCCTCGGAGGCTCCTGGCACTAGGTTCTACTCCCGTTGCCTCCAGTCAACAGGCGCTGCAAGGACTAGGGGACGCGTGGCCCTCCCAGCCGACCTCCCCTCTGAAACACCCCGTTCAGTCTCGTCAGCCCCTTTCCTCGACTCCCTCATGCCCTGCAATGCCTTGGCCTGTCTCTGGCCTTCCAGACTTGCTCCTCCAGGGGGCACTCCCTTCTGCCTGGAAGGGAACCTCCAAGCAAGTTGTGTGCTTTCCAGAGTAGGCAACTCCACCCCAAGCGTGCTGCTGCTGTCTTCTTCCAAGAAGCAGAAAGGAAGGCTTAAGGGAGAGAAGGAGTCCCTGTCCCAGGAATCAGATCAGATCACTTCCTCAACACCTGTTTTGAGTCATCTAAGGACAGTCTTCACAGCAATCCTGTGAGCTGAGGCAAACGCTTCCAGTGAGGCCGTGCCCAGAGGATGGAGCTGGGAAGAGGCTCCCAGGATCCGAGTTGACCATCAAGTGGCCTTGCATGTCCCCACTGGGCATACAGGGATCCAGAAGGGAAAGCAAAGAGAAGCTACAGATGGAGAGGTTTGGGTTAGACCCGAAGCTAGAGTCACCTCCCCCCCACTTTCCCTCCACTGGGGAGAGGAGGCATGCCCCAACCATTTGGGAGCCTGGATTGTCTGCCATTGTAAAAAAAATAATAAATAATAATAATACAATACAGTGACATTCTACTTCTAACGGTGCCACTTACATCACCTAACCACTCAAGCCTCAATTTTCTCATCCACAAAATAGAGGTGATACCTATGTCACAAAGTGCTTGCAAGAGATAAAACACTGCACGCAGAGCGCAGCGCACGGAGCCTGGTGCAGCAGCACTCAGTGACGGTGCATCCCGGAGGGTCGGTCTTTCTGGCCAGAAGTCCCAAAGGAGGCAGAGAAAGGCCACAGCAGAGCCTGGGCAGAGGGTGACCCCTGGTGGCCATCGAGAGCCAGGACATGCTGAGTCCTTGGATGAGAGAATTGCATCATTTAATAGGACATTTCCTGAGGCTTTCTCTGGGCCAGGTCTGATCCCAAGAACACTCTGTTCCCATCCTGCCCCCTCCCTGGAGCTCCCCGACAGAGATGCAGGCAGGTACAGAGGAGCACAGGGTCCAAGGACAGCAAGGGACCCGGCCTGACAGCCGAGGAGGCGCCTCTCCAGGACAACAGTGAACCCCGAGGGCAAAGGTGAGCTGGGGGCTGAGAGGGGCAGAGAGAAAAGGCTGTGCGAGACCTACTCAGAAGGGCAAGGAAGTGAGGCAGCAGCCGAGAGGCCGGCAGAGTTTCTTGCAAAGGGCTCTGAATTTCGTGCCATGGCGTTTCTCTGAAAGCAACAGGGTAACTTCACAGGGTTGTGCGTGGGACCAAGACACGTGAGAAAGTCACTCTGAGAATGGCAAGGAGGGCGAAGGGGGAAGGGGGCAGCAGGTCTACAGGGTGGCTTGTAGCGGCAGCAGGGGTGGAGAGGAGTGAGCAGCAGCGCCAGCCTCTGGGCCCGAGAGGGAGAGGAGTTCACTTGCAGGAGGACACGGAGGCCCCAGAGGCAGATGGAAATGTCACCTAGAGCTCAGGCACAGCTGGGTCAAGAGCAGGGAGTGAGCCGAGTCAGCAGAGCATAGAAATTGGTGTTTAGCCAACGTTAACCTAGGACAGGTGGGTCAGGAGCTTTGTAATCTTGACAACAGCCCTTTATGGGAGGCACTACTACCCCATCTTACAGATGAAGGAACTAAGACACAAGACTTGTCCAAATCATCCAGCTACCTAACGCTAGTGGAGCTGAGTCAAACCCAGACTATCTGGCTGCAGAGTGGATTCTGTTAACCCTCTGCTGCCCATCCCGGAAATGGCTTCCAGATCCCCACGGGGGACTGTGCCAAGTGATAAGGGACTGCAGAGACCCCAGCGGTCAGACCCCATCTCTGAGAGAGGAGCCCCTCTGCGGGGTGACCCACATGCCGTCCTGGCGGGTCCTGCTCTGCGTCCGTCTCCGGCCCCGCAAGTGCCCGCCCCGGCCGGGCGAGGGAGGGGTCCCAGGCTCCGCCCCCTCCCATCTGCCTCGGGCTCTGGGCTTCTGGCGGGGACTAAACGTGCCGTGGCAGCGAAGGCCCAGGCCTGGCCCGCACTGCCCTCCCCGGCCAGGCACAGCGCCTTGGCCCTCGCCAGCCAGGCGCTGCCCCTGGCCTGCCCACCCAGCACCTGACCTCACGCTCTCGTCTTGGGCCCTTTCCGCCAGGGCCCGCGGGGCTGCCCCACCCTGCTGCTCCCTCCCGGGATCCCCACAAGCCCTCCTGAGCGGTTTACTCTGGTGCCTGAAGGAGGCGCCTCCCGGGCCCAGGGCCTGGCCCCGCAGAGTCCAGCATAACCGGTTTTGCCTCAGGACCCGGTGCCAAGGGTGAAATGCCCGTGGCTCCAGGCACCCCTGCCCTTCGCTGCCTTCCCTCAGGCTGCTTCCTCGCCGGCCTGGAGCAGCACCTGTCTCCCCAGGCCACCAGCACAAAGGCCCTCAGTGCCCTGAATGCTGCAAAGAGGCAAGTGGACACCGGTTTAGATGCAACATTTTTTCACTGTGAGGGGAGAAAGTAAGAAGACTGAGATAATTTAAAACAACAACAACAAAACCCACACACTTTATCTCCCCAAACACACAGCTTGTTTTTAAATAAACAGGCCAAGTCCTGCCAGGCCTTCCTCCTCCCCACTAAGTCCCCTGGGGTCGCCCCCCACTGCACCCCCCTGTCCCCCGCAGAGCACTGGGAAGCTGTCCTTGCTGCAGGTGGAGCGCCAGCCGGGGCAGATGAGCCCCAGCCCTAGTGCCAGAGCACAGCCTTCCTGCCCTGGTCCACGCTCACCACGTGGCTCCCGGAGGGGCACCAGGCCACGGCATTGACAGCAGCGCTGAGGAGAGAGGCAGCGCGTCAGGGGGTCAGGAGCCGCGCCTGCCCCCGCCCTGCCCGTCGCTGTCGGGCCTGCGCAGCACGAGGCCCATCTCACAGCCGCCGCCTCATCTGAGAAATGGGCTCCCTGGGCTGGGGGAGGATGGGCCAAGCACACGCACAGGGGAAGGCACCTTGCGGGCCGCGCGGGGCTCTGGTGGGTGGACTATGGGGACAGGGTCAGAACCTGGGACCGGCTTAACAGGACGGGGCTACGGTGGCACCAGCCCCAGTGCTGGGGCGGGCAGGTGGGTGGGTGGTGCAGGCTCACCAGTGCGGCCCCTGAACGCTGCTCTCCAGTTTCCCGGTGTCCACATCCCAGATGTAAAGGGCTCCGTCCCAGGAACCTGCCAGGGCATAGCTTCTGTCCGGGCTGCAGTGGCCACAGCAAAGGAGAAAAGGGGTTCAGAAGTGAGACACAGACCCGCACCCCACACACACACACACACACACACACACACACACACACACAGCCGGACGGGGCGCAGCCCTGTGCTCTCACCTGAACACGGCTTTGGTCCAATCAGAACCACACTTGAAGCCATCAGCCCTGAGGAAAGACAGGATCTGGGATCAGAATGGAGGGAGCCCCCAGTCCCTGCCCCCAGCCAGGGACATCACAGCTTCTTCTCCAGCAAGAGTGGGGCACCTCAGCACACACTCATCCAGGGGGGCCACCAGAGGGGTCCCCCAGCTGACGGCCCCAGAAGGCCTTTGGCAGGGATGGAGGCCCAGCAACTCTGCCAGGGCCACAGGGTCAACAGGCATGGGGCTGGTACCTGAACACCTGGCGGATGTTGCTGACACGCAGGTCGATGACCTTGAGGGTGTCATCGCGGGAACAGCTGAGCAAATGTAGCTGGTCGTGGCTGAGGTTCAGGGAGGTGACCCTGCCCTGCACAGGGATGACCTGGGTGCAGCGGGGCCCCCTGCGGGACAGGGACAGGGATGGGGCTGAGGCAGGATGCGCCCACCCCACTCCTGCCAGGACAGGGCTGGGGGGAGCCGCTTTCCAGCTAGCCAAGGCCAGAGGCTCCCCGGGGCCTCGGACTGCTGGGGCCAGGGTGACCGCCCCTCCCTCTCTTCTCCCGCTGCATCCAGCCCCCTCCAGGGAGGGACTTGGGCAGCCTTTGAGAGCCAGAGCCCCTGAAACCCTTGGTTCACTAAAATAAGCAAAGCCCCACGGGAAGAAAAGCGCGGAAAAGTCTGTCTTTAAGTAAGAGAAGGGCGGCGGACTTGGCCCAGGGGTCAGGGCGTCCGTCTACGACATGGGAGGTCCACGATTCTAACCCCGGGCCTCCTTGACCAGCGTGGAGCTGACCCATGCGCAGTGCTGATGCACGCAAGGAGTGCCCTGCCAAGCAGGGGTGACCCCGCGTAGGGGAGCCCCACGTGCAAGGAGTGCGCCCCGTAAGGAGAGCCGCCCAGCGCGAAAGAAAGTGCAGCCTGCCCAAGAATAGTGCCGCACACACGGAGAGCTGACACACAAGGTGACACAACAAAAAGAAACACAGATTCCCGTGCCACCGACAACAACAGGAGCGGACAAGGAAGAGCACGCAGCGAGTGGACACAGAGAACTGACAACGGGGGGGGGGGGGGGGGGAGAAGTAAATAAAACTTTAAAAAAAAAAAAAAAAAGAGGCGAGAGGGAGGGGTTTCACCCAGCCATCAGGAAAACAGAAGTAAGAGCCTGAGGCGGGCCCAGCAGTGGTTCCAGTGTTTGCTTTTAGAAAACACGCACGCCCAAGGATGAGCTCTTATATTTAAGAAACTAATAACTTAAAAAAATATTTCCTTCTGCTTTAAAAAATGCTAACTAGATGGAGAACAGTGTTTCTTCGGCTTGGTGGGCAGAGCCCCAAAGCTGGGCCGAGATCTACTTGGCCCCGGTCAGCTGAGTCCCCGAGGGGTCACCCAGCACGGAGAGCCCCCCGCTGGCACTGCCAGCTCCCAGCCTCACCTCCCTCCAAGGTACCCTCAGAGGCTCCTCCTGCCAGAGCCACAGGAGAGAGAGAAGGCAGAAGCCCTGCTGCCCTGCCTCCACGGCCCACCACCTGTCACCTGCTGTCCCAGAAGCGGATCTTCTGGTCATTGTGGCCACTGATGATGATGTGGTCTCCACACACCACGTCGTTACAGTAGGAAAGGACGTTAATGGTCCTGGAGCCTGGGACCAAGGAGCAGAGCGCAGGGCCTCAGAGGAGGGCTGCTGGGAGTCAGCCCACTGGACATATGGGGAAACTGAGGCCCAGAAGGGCATGTCCTCTCAAGGTAAGAATCAAGGCCTCTTGCTTCCCCACCTAGGGCTGCTCCACCTCCGAGTCACCCACCCGAAGCCTGAGAGATCCAAGAAACCAGGCAGTAAGCACCGATGGGGGACAGAGAGGCAGGGCCTCGGATCTTTTACCCCAAATACCACTCCCAGAGATCAGACTCTGGTCCCTCATGCCCAAGCTTGGGGATCCCAGCAGGGGGGACACAGGGAGTGGGTGCTGGGCCTCACAGTAGGCGCGGCCGAGGTCCCATTCCTTCACCGTCCGGTCTCGGCTCCCGGTCACTGCCTGGTGCCTTGTTAGCTTGAATTTGGCAGCCGTCACCTTGTCCGTGTGTCCAGACAGTGTCTCCTGCCACACAGTCCCAATCCCAGATGTGAACCAAGGGTATAGTCAAGACCCCAGAGCATGCCCCCGATCCCAACACAGGATCCCTGCACCCCAAGCCGCCTCCCCAGCCAGGCCTCACCTTGGACTGTGCCTCCCCCACCCTCCAGAGCTGCGCAGCCTTGTTGTAAGTGGCCGCCAACACCTGGGAGCCCTGGAGAGATGGGGAGAAGGGGAGGTCGTGGGCTGGGCCTGCCAGGCGGACCACAGGTGGGGCTGCCCGGAACGCCGCACACCCCCAGGCCCCCAAGTCAGGCAGGGAGAAGGGTGTGTGGTGCCGTGCAGTTCTCTCAGGTCTCAGAGCCCCGACTTGAACCGAGACATGATCTTACCGAGGGGTCAAAGTCCAGGCTGGTGATGCTGCCACCTGCTCCCTCAAGGGTCTGGCTGGCCTTCAGCCGACCTGGGGGGACCAGAGGGTCAGGGGAAATGCGAGCACTAACCTCACGAAATAAAGGACCTGGGGTGGGCAGTGGGAAGGCTATCCCCTCCCAAGGTAAGAGGACAGAATGGCGGGTCTAGTCTTGGGCCCAGGCTGGAGGCCACACCTCCCCTAAGGTCAGCACGGGGTCCCAGAAGGCAGCTGGTCTTTTTGGAGACAAGGCTAAGAGAACCCGAGGAGAAAGGGCTGTCCCTGGGTCATGGAAAGCCAGAGCCGGGCCAGCTGGAGACGTGCCTCCTCCAGGAAGGAGCCAGCCAGGGCTGCCCGACACAGCCCTCTACAGAGCACGGAGACGGGGACAGAGTGAAGACCTGCCTCTCAGCCGAGCTCGGGGAGCCTGAGTGGTGGCAGGGGTTCCCCACGGCCCCCACAGGACCCCGTCTGGGCTCAGCCCTCCCCACCCTGCAGTCTTGACCCTCCTTGGGGGCAGGGAGCCCGAGCCTCAGCCCCCTTGCTCCGGGCCGGGGACGTTCCCGAGGGAAACCCTGAGGTCCCAGCGTGGGCCGCCAGGGAGCAGGCCGCGGGAGGGGTGGGGGGACCCGGGCGGGCCTGCGGGGGGCGGGCCTCACCTCCCACAGCATTCCAGAGGTGGATGGCGCGGTCAGCGCCCCCCGTCGCCAGGAGGCTGCTGCTGGGGGCAAAGCGAACGGCATTGACCTCAGACAGGTGGGCGTCCTGCGGGCAAGGGGGAGGGTGGCGCCCGGGTCTTCTCACACACACCTCCCTGCCTATGCTTGTGCGCTCCCGTGGGGACGTGTGCACGCGCACGCACACACGGGGACGCGCACACAGGCCTGGGGGCCCCACCCAGGTCTCTGTTCGAACCCTGAGCAGACCCAGCCCCACCGGGTCTCGTCGCCTCTGCTTGGACTCCCTGGTCTCCCCCTCTCCTGTCCAGCCCCCCTTAAACTGTGGAAGGAGAAGTCCGGCCCCTGCGGAAGAGCCCGGCCGTCCCTGGCCTCTTCGGGCCCCGTGCCTGCGCCTCTCGCGGCAGCGCCCTGTGCCGAGGGCCAGCCCCTCTCACCAGCACGTCCTGAGCCCGGGTTGGCAGGCGGACGGCCACGCACACAGGTATGCTCTGGTATCGCGGCTCAGGGGCTCCCCCGATGGAGTGACCTCTCCTCTTCTTGAAACTGGGGGTGGGGGGAGAGGTCAGGAGAGCATTCAGCAAGCCCTTCTGACGAGAGCCTCGAGCTCCTCTGAAGCAGCGGCAGGAAGCTGACGTGGCCGTGAGGTACAGCAAGCGCATTCCCCAACCCAGGGGGTCGGAGAGGAGGTGGGGGTGCAGGGACACAGAGACAAGGCAGGGTCCGTGGGTGCAGAGAAACCTGGGGGCTGGAGTTTCGGTCCTTCCACTGCTCGGCTCTGACCCTGAATCAGTGCCTGACCTTTCTGAGCCTCAGTTTCCCAACAAAGTGGTAGCTCCTGTCTGGCCCAGGTTGGAGCTGTTGGTCTCCTGTGAGGACCTCAGACGAGGGACAGAGCCTGGTACACAGCGGGGCAGGGGCTGGGGATGAGGCCGTACACCCCGCTCCTGCCTCAGCCTCTGGGGCCCAGCGAACTTGAACACAGACAACCAGGTAACACACGGACAGACAGACCAAGCCACAGACACACAGCAGCCTGAGCTGGGGGCCTGGCACCGGGCTCCAAAGTGCTCGGCCCCCCCCCCCCCCCACATGCAGCACACACACACTTACTCCAGGAGACCCTTCACCACATCCACACAGCGGGACAGCGTCAGCGAGGTGGCAGAGGCAGACCTGGGGCAGAACCGTGAGAGAGACATGCTGAGGGGCTGGCTGGTGGACAGACAGCAGTCCTTCATCCCTACACCCTGCTGGGAACTGCACAGTCAACGCCTCTAGAATCTGGACCAGTCCTGGGAAACGTGGCAATGAAAATCTCCCAGAGTCTCCAACAGGATGGTAAGAAACTGCCCCACTGCCCACAAACAAAAGTTCTTAGGACTGTGAGCTGGGGCTCATGGGGAGGGGAGATAAAGGTGCCTCGGGGCTGGGAAAGCACAAGGCTGGGTGGCAGCAAAGTGGGGGAAGCCTAGGCTTATTGAGTCCTCAAGAGTGCCCAGGAGAAGGGGCATCATGGAGTGACTTGGTCCCCAGGCTACCAAGGACTCTGGGGGCCAGGGTGCCTCATGCACCTCCCCAAGGTTCCTTCACCGCCCTGAGGCCTGGACACCAGACACCCACAAGGAAAGGCTGAAGGAGAACGGGGTGGGGAAGGAGCAGCCTCAATGACAGGCAAATCAGGACAGATGGGTGGGACCAAGTGGGGGGGGGAACCAGATCCCCAATCGGATCCCACCCGTGTGAGCATACACCTACACGTGCTCACGCATTCACATGCAGCCAGGTTATGCTCAAGCTTGTATACACACCTGTGCTCGCAGGGCCCTGTGCATTGCACACCTGTGCCTGCACGGAGATGCGGCACAGCTGAGCCCAGGGCCTACCTACAGATTCCCTCAGGATGATAATACCGTTTCCCCGCCCAGACACCCCACCCTCAGAGCTCTGGTCCTGGGGAGGAGGGGCAGGGTCAGGATAGTGCTGGGGTCGCAGTGGTGGCACTGACCCCAAGTGGCTCCAAGGCACTGGAGGTCAGACCTGTGTGGTCTGAGCTGCACACCAGGCTCTCCCTAAGCCCCCTTCCAACCCAAGGGCTGGCCCGAGGTCCCAGAGGAACACTCGGCGGCCTCCGGGGTGGGGGCCGGCTCAGGGCTCTAGGACGGCCACCTGGGTCCTCACCTGAAGGGCCTCTTCCACTTCTCACAAGCCTCACTCTCCAGGGCCTGCAGCTCAGCCGCCAGGGCGGGGCTCTCCGCCCCCTCCCTGACCACACTGCCCAGGGCCTCTGGGCTCCTGGGGAAGGAAAGCAGCTCAGGAAGGCCCCGCGACCGGCCCCTCCCTGCGCGAGCGCCCGACGTGGTGAAGACGTGGGGACCCAGGGACGCGGCTGTGCCGGCACCTATGAGGCGGCACGCCTGCTGCCTCCTCCGATCCCATCTCTGCGCGTAACCTGGGGGCTCCCTCTAAGTGGGGACTTGTGCCTGGGGTGGGCGAGCAGGAGAGGGGACTGCGGAGGCTCCAGAGCAGAGGGATCCCACCCAGCCGTCGAAGCTCAGGTCGAGCGCGTCCGGGCCACCTCCACTCTTACTCGCTGATGCTCACAGGCCTCTTGGCAGCCTGCTTCAGCTCCTGGGACACCCGCGCCTGCTTGGCCCTAGGGGGTGAAGAGCACCTTCGCAGCCCGGCGCGCGGAGTTTCAAACGGAGGCGGGGCGCGCCACGCTCTCCCGCTCCAAGCCCCGCCCCTAGGCGAGGCGCGCTCCTCCCCCGGGGGCGGGCCCGGCAGCAGCCCCGCCCTCACCTCTCCCGTTGCCACGCCCTCCACGAGACCACGCCCCCGGGGCGGACCCGGCAGCGGCCCCGCCCTCACCTCTCCCGGCGCTCGTTGCGCAGGTTGCGCTGCGCGGCGGCGCGCGCCTTGAGCTGCACCAGCTGCCGCAGCAGCTCTTGCACCTCCTCCTCGAGCCTGCGCAGTGTGGCCTCGCGGAGCCCGGCGCGCACGCGCAGCGTGTCGTAGGCCGCGCGCTGGGCCGCGTTCCGCGCCCGCCGCTCCTCCACCTGGCCCGCCAGCTGTGCCCGCGCCTCCTCCAGCTCCGCCACGCGGGCGCCTTGAGCCGCCAGCCTGGAGGAGGCGGGAGGGCGAGCGCGGGGTCCAGGGTCTCCCCCGGCACCGCGCACGGCACTGGCCTTGGAGCCTAGACCGACGGGCTCGGCCACGCGGCCCCCAGGTAGCTAATCAAGTCTCCGGCCAAGCCTCCCGCCCCCAGCCCTGCGGCTCGGGCCCCCACAGGCCTGGGCATGTGGGGTGGGCCCCGCGGGGCGTCTCCCGCAGGGATTCCTCCCCCTGGTGGGCCTGTCCCACCAGCCCGCCTCACCTGCTCTGGCGCTCCTCCAGCTCCGACGCCAGGGCTCCCAGGGCAGCGCTCTTCTCCACCACCTGATAGGCCATCTGGGGGCAGGTGGAGGGGCCGGGCAGGTGGGCATGGGCGCCTCCATGGAGGGCTCACACCAGGCCCCCAGTCCTGTTCCGGCAGGAAGGCTAGTGGGACAGAATCCACTCCACCCACCCACCCTCGTACTGAAATGCAGCTGAGGAGATCGGTTTAGTAACTTGCTTAAGGATGCACTGCTGTCTCATGGGACAATGGAAAGGCTTGGGCTCTGAAAGCTGACACCTGGGTTTCAATCCTGGCTGTGCCACTTAGTTTCCCTGTGATGCTGGGGTAATGGTTTAACCTGCCTGCTCCATTTCCTCACCTGTAAAATGGAACGATAGTGCTTACCTCAAAGAGTAACAGAGAAATATTATGAGAAATAGTTCTTCAAATAATGGCAAACATTTATATAGCACTTTCAGTATGCCAGGCTTGTTCTAAACACTTTACACATATTACCTCTTTTAATCCTGGTAACATCCTCTCATTCTCCCCATTCTGCACAGAGAGGTTGCGTGTCTTGCCCAAGGTCACACACTTAAGTGGCAGAGCTGAGATTTGAACCCAGCCCACCTAACTACATTATGCTCCAAGGACAGGGCTGGCCTCCAAACGGGTTTCCAGGGATGTGGGTTCTGTTCCTCAACCCTCCACTGTCTGGCTTCCTGCACCCCCCATCCCCAGGCTGCCCAGGCAAAGACCCCAGAGAGCAGCAGGACACAGGCTAAGAACAGAAGTGGACTGTGGGAGCTCAGGACCCAGACTGAACGCTGGAGCGGCCCCACAGCCCAGGGGTGGACGTGAAGGTCATCTCCGTGCCCCTGCCTCACCCAGCATTCCCTCAACAGTTTTCTACCACACATCATGCCAGGAGCCCAGGAGACCACGGAGTGAAGCCCAGCCCCTGCCTTGTGGTGTTAATAGGGCAGTGGGAAAGGGAGGCCCCAGGCAAAGCATTTGCCACCAGTGGGGCTCAGGAAATGACCCAGGCTGCTCTTGCTCACAGGCGCCCAGGGAGGGAGGGATTGAGGAGCAAGCACTGATACGCCTCCCTGTGTGAGTGGGCCCCTGCCGGGGGCACACATGGCAGGGGGCCGGGAGCCTACTTGCAAATCGTGGGGTTTGTAACATTTATAATTCCTCTCACCATTGATCACTGCCTCTACTTCCTCACCTGCCATTTACGTGATGTTTTGTTATTCTGTTCAGTATTTCTTATTTGATGCTTTTCAAAATTCAAATAGTAGAGGTGGAGAACAGATTAGTGTTTGCCAGAGGTTAGGGATGGTTGGGGACTAAAAAGGAACAGCAGGAGGGACGTCTTTCTGGTGATGAAAGTTTTGTTTCTTGATGGTTACATGAATCTGTATGTGATAAAATGACAGCTATACACAGTTTATGCCAATACCAATGTCCTGTCTCTGTGTACTGTAGTTACTTAAGATGTGACGAATGGGAGAAACTGGGTGAAGGGTACCCAGGGCCTCTCTGTACTATCTTTGCAACTTCCTATAAATCTGTGATTACTTCACAAGAAGAAGTTAATACTGATACGTGCTCATGATGTGTGACACAGCACAAAGGGCAACTGAAGAAAAGCCCATCCCCACCCAGCCCTGGCAAATCCAATGGGAACTAACTGGTGTGTGTCTGAGGACGTGATTGGGAAGAAGCGCTGAGGGCTGGGGGTGCACGGAAGAGGGTTCAGGGAACCATGAGCTCAGAGACCAGGAGATGCAGCAGGAGGATGGGGTGAGCTAAGGAGCCCTGGAGGATATATATACACCACAGTGATAACGGAGAGGGAAGGGGGTGGCTGTGAAGAAGGACTCTTACTTTTTATTCTGTGGGCTTCAGTTCTCTTTGAATTGTTCACAACAGGCATGTATTTGTGTATCAACTGTCCTTTTTTAAGGGAGATCACTTTTATTAAAATGTTTCACTCTTAAATGCTATATGGAAAATAAATTAAGGGGAAGGGGCAAGGGAGTCATTCAGGAAGGGATGAGGATAATCTGAACCAAGCCAGATATGGCACAAGAAAAATGGACAGAAGTCTTGGATTTGGAGGTAGAATCAACATGACCTGCTGACTGGCAGGATAGGGGGTGGGGAGGGGGTCAGGGTGTTCCTAGGTTTCCAGCCTGGGTCACTGCCAGCAGGTGGGGCGGGATGAAGGGGAGGGTATGGTCTGTGGTCTTCATTCATCCCTTAGTCTGCAAATACTCCTTAAGCTCAGACTGCTGAGGCAGAGCCCAGGAGTACACTGGCAGTCAAACCAGAAGCATCCCTGGCCGCGGGGAGCTCACAACCCAGGTGTTTGAGAACAGGGGCTCTACAGGGGATGCGCTCAACTGCCTTCATGGTGCCCTTCCCCCATTGCTGCTGGGCAAGTGACTTGGCATGCCGTAACTGTGTAAGTCTTCACTTGTCTGTCACGGTCTCCTCCAGTGGACTGGATGCTCCGCAAAGCCAGGTCTCATTTACTGCTCTACTCCCTGTGTCTTTGATATAACAATTGTCAATAAATATTTGTTGAAAGAATGAATGGAGACCACAGAGGGAGGATCTGTTGTGGAAGGGGGTTCAAATCCTGGTTCCACCTCTCTAGGCCTCACTTTCCTCCTTTGCAGCCACAAGGTTGTGAAGATACTGTTTAGCCAGTGCCAGCAGGGAGTCAGCTCTCAATACAGTGTTGACCATAATATTACGGGGGAGACAGCAAGTGTGATTTTAGATGTGATGTCCTAAAAGCAATTGGGCGGGAGAGTCCGGAGCTCAGAAGAGAAGGCTGGGCTGAAGACTGAGCTGGAGTCAGCACAGAGAGAGAAAAGTGTGAAACTCAATGAGCCCACCCTGAAAGGGTGTAAGGGAAAGGCATGCCCCAAGGAATGTCCATGTTTAAGGAGGGCAAAGAGGAGGGGGAGTAACAGCCAGAGAAATTAGAAGAAACTCAGGTGAGTGTGGGACACCACTGCAGGGGTGGGGTGGCAGTAGTGTCAGGTGGAAGTCTCACATCCTGCCAGCGGAGTCGACCACGTTATTCACTCAGTCGACACCCGTGTATTAAACTTCATCTGCAGAGGCTAGGCTCTGGGTTTCGGGGGTGGGGGGTGGTAAGGAGTGCGGAGTGGGCAGAGGTAGGAGTCAGTGGTGAACTGGGCCATCCTCATGGGTCCACACTTCTCCCTGAGGTCTCGTCTCACACGCTCCAGCTGCTGTTGGAGCTTACTTTATCCTGAGCTGCCAGAAACAACTTACAGAGTACTCTGGCCTTGTCAAGCCTCAGGGCAAGGGCTGGTATACAGGTGGGGTTCACTCAATGCACGGAGCACTGGACAACTTGAGAAATGCAGCCAATACAGCACCCTTCACTCCCTTGCTGGCTCCCATGGACCCCATCACTCCCTTCCCCCCGTCCTGCATCTTAACCCTGCCCAGCCTACCTGGCCACAGCGCAGCCTGAGCCTTTCCTCCTCTTTCTGCCACTTCATCTTCAGAGTGGCTGGTGATGAGACTTGGTCTGAGTCAGGCTCCGACTCCTCTTCCCTGCCAACCAATCAGACAGTGGTACTCATTGTCCCTCTACTCATCCCACTGCCCAAAGGCACCCAGGGAGAGCCACAAGAAAAGCCTCACACAAGAGCCCTTAACCTTCTCCCAGGAAAGGTGGGAACCAGCAAGCCAACAGTAGAAGAGCAAGTCTCCAGCAACTGCTACTCTCTGGAATTCCCCCAGGCCTTGGATTCACTGGCCGAGGCCCCTCCTTGGGAATCCCCGCCAACCCTGAGCCCCAGCGCATTTCTGGTTCTCGTTTCCACTTCCTTTTTGGAATAGGTAGCAAGACCCTTTCAGAAAGCAATGGGCAAGAAGCAGGGAGACAGAAGGGGAAAACGATAAGAGTGCAGGTGGAGTGGGGATACAGCCGAGGGAAGAGGGAGAGCAGGAAGATGGGACAAATGCAGAGATGGGCTGAGAGGAGTGGGGGAGAAAGGAGTCTAAGCAGCTGACCTGGGCAGCAGCCAGGGACTGTGAGATGTCAGGGAGAGAATGAACCCAGCATGGGCAGTGGGGGCAGGGCCCAGGTACAGGCAGCCCATTGTGACCAAGGACACACACTCACCAGGGCCCCTGGTGGGTGGTGTGAGTGACACTGTTCGGCTCAGGCTGCAGACTCTCTGAGAACTGAGCCAGCAGCTCAGCCTTCTCCAGGAGACGGTTATCTGGAAGTGCAAGAAGGTGAGCCTGGGACAGAGAGTCTTTCCAGAAGACCATGGCATACAAACTACTTCTCTGGCTGGGAAGGCTGCAGGGCTACCAAGAATGGGGAAGCTACTGGAGGGCTGGCCTCTGCACCTTGCCTGAGAGGTGTTTGTGCAACTCTAATGGGACCTTCAGCCCTATGACAACCTCCTTGCAGCACTGGCACCCGGGCCTACCCAGGATAAGAGGGCTTGCTCCTCTAGGGACAGAGGACAACCCTGGCTGGAGAAGAGGATGGGTAGGCACCCTGGGGATCCTCAGGGAAGAAAGGGGCCTGGGATTGCCTCATCCTTGCCCCACTGTAGGATGTGGCCCCATGTGGAGAAGAGAGAGAGACCGCACTCCACCTACCTATGGTCTTGGGCAAGTCACTTCCCCTTTCTGTACCGAAAAACTAATTTGAGACCTCCTTGAGTTTCTGGTTTCTGCTAAAAACTCTGGAACACATCCTCTTCACCTCCATCCACAGTCATCACATCTCACTAGTCTGCATTAAGGGTAGGGGATGCTAAACCCAGGCTTCCTCAGCTCCTTGCCCTTACCTTCCCTATCACCCTAACTGAGGTCCCTGGATCTGTCCTAGTTCTCACACAAAACCTTATCCCACCCCCAGAACACTGCACTAGCCCCTCAGCAATTCTAAAGAAGATGCTGTTACCCCAATTTACCAGTGAAACACCTGAGCCTTAGGGATATGACCTGCCCAAGAGCACAGGGCACCTTCACTCTGCCTGATTTCAGCCCTCGGGTTTCTCCAGGCCCTAGGACTGGAAGCTTCCATGGGGGTGGGGGTGATTCCTTCCCTCAAATTGGATGGTTCCATTGTCCATCAGAGCAATGAGAAATGAGGCTGCCTGGAGGTAGGTTGGCCTCACAACCCAGAAGGGAGAGGAGCAGCTGCTAGGAAGATAGCAGAGAAATCTCCCCAAGGACAAGAGCAGCAAACTTGGTTAGGGTGGAGGGAGGTTAAGCCGCAGTCCCCATTAGATGCAGTGAGGGAGTGGAAGGGAAGAAATTGTGGTCAGGTCAACCCCTGAGATACATTCTCAGGTGACCAGAGGCCAACACACAGGTGCACACCTGTTCACCCCACCTCTAACTGTCCACACCCCCCTCCTATCCAGCTGCCCAGAAACAACTCCAGAGTCTGACTGCTGGACTCAGCCAGCTTCCTCACGCAGCCTAGAGCCCCCTGCTTCTTCCTGAGGCCGGGGTGGGCTGGGCAGGACACAGAGCCTCTCCACCAGCCTGCCCCAGAATCATTCACCTATCCGTGGCAGGGCTTGGGACCAGCTTCCTCCCTAGAGATTCAGAGTTCACTCCATCGGCCAATAAGCAGCTGCTCTAGATAGGCCCCGCGGTCCTTCACTGGGCGGTGGGGACCAAACGGACTGACCAGGCCCTACCTGGGGGCTGCCCGGGATGGGGAGGCACAAGGGGCCCCGCAAACACTGGCTGACGAGGCTGCAGCTACAAAGTGCGGCTCGTGGGAGCCGAGCCGGGCCCCGAGGGGCGAGGAGGGGGCTCTGCCCAGTGGAGGCTCTTAAGAGGGAGGGAATTCTGGTCAGTCGAGGCTGGGAGTGCCTGGCAGGACCAGCCAAGCAGGTACAAGGGTTCGGAGGAGCAGGGGCGGGTGCACTTGGGTCTCAGCCCGAGGAGCCCGACAAACCCTCTCCGCGCGCCCGGAGCTCTCCTCGACGGCCACCTTCTAAGGCCCCGGGGCGCACTCACAGGCGGGCACCAGCTCCAGGAAGAGTGCCTTCTGCGTGCTGTCCCGCTGCCGCAGCTGCCGCACAATGTGGCGCTTCCAGGCGGCGGCGGGGCCGCGGGGCGCAGCCATGGCCGCTCTCTGCGCCGGCAGCGCGCGCACCTCGGCGGAAGTCGGCGCGGCCGCGCGGGGGGCGGGGCGTCGCGGGGACTCCGTGACGTCAGGGCGGGCCGCGGGGGGGAATCCCCGGAGTGTACTAAGAGTCTTCTCGGGGGGGGGGGACTGAACGCAAACACGGGAGAAAGCCACCTCAGTGTTTATACCTCTGGGTTTGCACCCAGAATATTTACCCGTGTGGGAGCCCCGATTGATGGCGGGGGTAATATCTGGGAATCGGGGTCGCAGTCTCCAAGACGGCTTCCCCCATGCCTGTTGGTGCGCTCCGAAGGCGGGGCCTCCAGGGCCAGGGTCCCTTAACCCACAGCTGCCGGACCGAATTCTGGAGGAAGAGACGCTGCGCGTCGCCCCCTGTGGGCCAGGCCGGTGTTCTAAACTAGGGACGCAGGAACCAGACCCTGGATTGCTTAAGATCTAGGAGGCGAAGGACACTTGCAGCATGACAGCGAGATAATAAAGCATAGAAGAGGAAGCGACTGAGGGAGAGAGACCTCGCTTTCCGGTGCTGGTGGCTTTTGAATTGGGTCGTAAGAGATGAAATAGGAATTGGCCGTGAGGAGAGAGGGATTCTAGGCAGCGGGAAGAACAATTGCGGAGTTTCCAAGACATAAAAATCCCAGCGGGTTCAGGGCTGAGGTGGAGGGTTCGTTCCTGCTTGGGGGCTGGAGACAGAACCGCCCATGCGGGGAGGAAGGTTTAGGGGCCCGGTTTAGGGAAAATGTTGGTCCCTGGGAATAAAGGGGCGCAGCTGATTTCATCCAGCAAACCCCTGGCGCAGAGGGAAGGGGCTTGACTGAGGTTGCACGGGACTGGGTGGCTGAACTGGTCTGTGGGGCCCAAAGGTTCACTCCACTCGGGCGACCTCTGGAGGCAGAGACCTATCTTGTGGTTTACACTTGACACTAATCATGGATTGCAGGAAACTGTGATAAAACTCTCCAGCAAGGCCTCTGTCCAGAGCTTTGAGACACAGACACAGACTAGTGTGAGGAACGCGAGGGATTCAAGGGCCCTGCCTCACCCAGGGCCCTTCTCTTAGAGGGTGAATACAGACTGTCCATCCCCGGGAAATGAAAGAAATTGGGGCATAGTGGGAAGCCCTGCAGGCCCTAGAGGTGACAGGGGTGTTGAGACACAGCTGGGAGTGGTTCAGAGGACTTGGAAAGTGACAGGGCACTAAAGTGCACCCCACTCTGCCCTGAAACCACAGCGAACTGGGTTCATTCTCTCACAGAACAGTCTTGAGCCCCCGTGGTCTTTGAACATGCTGTCCCATCTGTCCGGAACACCTGCCCCTCTAGTGTGCCTGCCTGGTCAGCTGTTCCAGGAAAGCCTTCCTTCTCCTGCATGAGTTAGGGCTTCTCTGGCCCCTGCCCAGGACCCACCTCGCTCTTGCATGCCCTCTATCTCTCAGCCATTGTGCCATATCCTCATGATCTGTGGGTTTTCCCTCGGGGCTGGGCCTGCATTGCATTTATCTCTGTACCCCTCTCTAGCACCAGTCCAAGCCTGGCCTATCTACTGAAGGCTGGGTGGTGGCCTTCCCCAGAAGGCAGGCTGAGGAAAAGGGGAAAGGGGTATCCATCGAGGCCGAGGGCCATTTTGGTGACAGTGATGAGTTCCGCTTTTGCGCTGGGGGGCTCTCAGGTCCCTGGGGACACCAGTAAAAGGAACCCATTGAAAGGTGTATTGCCAGGGCTCTGTCTGACCATGAGGCGCAAATGTACAGAGGCCAATTCAGGGGCAGTGTTTCCTAACCCTTTCTTGACTCACAAAACACTCAGGAAATTTAAGATCATTTTGTCATTTTTTAATAGAATGTGGTGAAGAAGTGATATTTTAATTTTAAAATAAAATTTTAGATAACATTCATATGAAGACAATTTTTACTTTTCACACTTAACATGCTGTCTAATTTATCTCAAATTAACGGTGTAAGAAAAACATGATTCCATGACCAATAAACATAAAAAGTGATTATATCATGATTTGGAGGCCTAATGTGCTTTAGAATATAAAATGAAACTTACACCTGTGTTAGGCATTTCCTAGCAGCCAGAGTGATTGTACCAACACTTAAATCAGATCATGTTACTCTTCTTAAAGCCCTCCAAAGGCTTTCCAGCATATTCAAAGCAAATTCGAAACACCAGTCAGATTTTAGACTGCCTCTGCTCTAGTTGTTCTTCCTTTCAGAGCACTTATCACACTCAGAAAGCACCCTTTTGTGTTTCAGTTGTTTATTATCTGTCTCTGCTACCAGGCTGGAAGCTTCAGTCAAGTCAGCCTTGATCCCAGCTCTGTCTTCAGCACTGAGAAAAGGCCTTGGCACCAATGGAATAGGTGATCAGTAAAATATTTATTATTGCTGCTGTGGTAACAAAAATGTACCCAAAAAAATAGTTTTCATGGCCCAATATTTTAGAAGTTTTAAATTCCAATTTGTAGCTATTTTTTTAGGAGGTAGCAGAGATTGAACCCAGGACTTCATACATGGGAAGCAGGCACTCAACCACTGAGCTACATCCACTCCCTTAGCTATCTTTTTAATTAAAAAAATAAATTCCATGCATATAGTAAAAAAAAAATCCATGTAACATAAAAGGGTAGGCACTGAAAGTGAGCTACTTCATTTCAGACCTTCTTATTGGTCAGGATAAGACAGGTCTTTTATTTATTGCTTACTGCAACTGTTTCTTATTATCACTCATGACAGTGTTGGCTGAGCTTAGCCGAGATTCTCACCCTGAGTGTCTTAAGCGGTTTACAGTCACACCCAGCACGGGAGTCATCTGAAGACTCAACTAGGCTGGACGCCCATGATGGATCACACATATGACTGGCAAGTGATGCTGGCTGTTGGCCAGGAGGTCAATTAAGGCTGAAAACCAAAGTGCCGCCTTGTGGCACCCCGCCACATGGCTTGGGTTTCTCAGAGCATGGCAGCTGGATTCTAAAAACAAGTGCCCCAACAGACAGGAAGCGAAAGCTTGAGCCCAGAAATTAGTGCGATATCACTTCTTCATTCTGTTGGTTGAAGCAATCCCAGCCCAGCCCAGAGTCAAGGAGAGGAGACACAGGACCCCATCTCTCACTGAGGACTGTCAAAGCATTTCTGGCCATCTTAATCGGACCATGCATGGCAGCAAATAAACTTCCAAATCCCAATGGCTTAACACAACGAAGGTTTATCCCTCACTCAAATCCCAATGTGTGTTAGACAATGTCCAGTGTACTGCTCTCCTCCAGGAGCGATTCAGACCCAAGCTGCTTCCATCCAACATCTCCAGCATCTCACAGTTCTTTGATTCCAACTGCACAGAGGAGGGGAAGGTAAGGCAGGGGTTGGGGGAAGGCAAGAGAGCGTGGGGAAAGGATTCACACTGACACTTTGGCTAGTGATGAAATCACTGGAACTAACTGGAAGTTAGGGAAATGTAATTTTCCCATGTGCCTTGGAAGAGAAAAATGGATGTGAACATATCCTTGTTGCTGACACACACCACTTCCCCAGTCCCCTTCTGTAGAAGCATCACCATTAACCAGTTTCATATAGTCCAGAATATTTACGCTATACAAACATAAAAATACAAATGGTAAACATTCATAGTTTCATACTTTATCTTTTTACTTATCGATATATTTTCAATATATCTTAGGCAACTTTCTGTATCTAAATATATAGTTCTAGTTCATTCCTTTTAAGACTGCAAAGAGATTTATTTTTGCTGTACGGATGTACTATAAATTATTTAATCAGTCCTCTATCGATGAACATTTGGGCTACTTCCAACTGTTTGCTCTTACAGTGATACAGTGTACAGCTTTGTACATAAATCTTTGCTTACATATATCGGTGTAGCTGTAGGACAAATTCCTGTAAGTGTAATATTGAGCATATATATTCAATAATTCTCATATAGCCCAGTAAGATTCACTTAGAAAATGTAGCAAAAAATAACTCTGCAGCAACAACAAAAATAATATACTTAGGAATAACCCTTCCCCCCTCCATGTAAACAAGCTTCCATGAAAAACATAAATCAATTTGAATGCTTGTATTAATTATATATTTAATGTATCTTAATGTAATTGATTACATTTTGAGGGACATGAATACCCGAGTGAAAGAAAACATAACATATGGGGGGTTGGGAACACTAAGAATAAAGATAATTTACACAAGTTATGAATTAAATATATCCCAATAAAAATCCCCATAGGATTTTTAAAAATGAAATTTGACTAGTTATTTCTAAAAGTCATCTCAAAAGATGAAAAAGAAAAACAATTTTAATGATGAAAGGCAATGAAAATAGTGTGCTGTTGGCTCAGAAATAGGCAGATCAATAATGGAATAGAAAACTATAAATAGATCCTCCCAGGTAAGAATTTAATATATGATGAAGTCAGAATTTCAAATAAGTGGAAAAACAGGAATCTCTTCTGTATTTTTTGTAAGAACAATTAAATATTTATTTAGGAAAAAATATATGGTTAGAGCCTTACCTCACATCATATGCAAAAGTAAATTCCAGATGGATTATATTAAGGTTTTATAGCCATAAACAATTTTGAAGGTATTACTAACAAGTGGAATGATTTATTTATAACTTTGAGATAGGGAGGTCTTCCTAAACCTACACAACTTCCAAATCATAAGAAAGAAGAGAAACTTGACATCAAAATGTAAAATTTCTATCCAACAGAAGGTCCCAACCACAAAGTAAAAAGAAAGACAATAAATGGGGAGAAAGTATTTGCAGCATATATAATAAAGTAGTTAAATCCTAAAAATACAAAGTATGTTTGTATTTTTACAAAAAAAAGCAGACAACCCAGTATAAAAATGGAAAAAGTCTTTTATCAGAAGAAAAACAAATGGTCCACAAAAATAAAACTAGGCACAATTGGTGAAATACAAGTTAAAGTAGTAATGAGAGGTAATTTTCTGCTGAACAGATTGGCAAAAAATAAAGAAGTTGAATTATACTCAAAATTGGCAAGGGTATAGGGAAATAAAGTCCTTCATTCATGATGGTGAGTGTGTAAATTAGTTTAACTTTTTGGGAGGATAATTTGGTCATAATTGTTAAAAAATATAGGGGAGCAAATTAACTCAAATGGTTGAGCATCTGCTTCCCATGTATGAAGTCCTGGGTTTGATTCCCTGTGTCTCCTAAAAACAAAACATACAAACAAACAAATGAAAAAACCAACTCCGGGGATAGCTCAGTGGTTGAGTGCCAGCCTCCAACATACAAGGTCCAGGGTTCAATCCCTGGCCCTGGCACCTCAAAAAAAAGGTTTAATACGAATGCCAGCAGTCACAATCCAGTCTATGCCAGAATGGTCATTCTGTGCACCACAGTATATCTCCAAGAATCCAATGTAACAAAAAGAAGGAACTAGATCTGTGTGTCCTGATATGAAAATCTGTCTGAAATACTTCATGCTTCTTAAAATCCAAGAAGTTTATTTTTTGCATGTGTTTCCAATGTTTATATTTTGTTTCTACATGATAAGACAAATGGTTCAGGCTACTGCTTATAAGCAATTTTCCAGAAGTTATCCTGTGGTTTATCTTTATTTTGGGGACATGAAAGTCAAATGGGATATGATCATCACATCAACTTTTCCTCTCCCCTGACCATGGCTTTGCAGTCTTAGCGATATCCGGATGTGCTGTGTGCAGATTTTGCTCAGCACTGCCAAGAACCTGACTGCAGTCATCTTGAGGCAACTATACAGGTTTATTTTTATGCTTCTCATTAGTTTGTTGATTATGTCTATAACCAATGGCTTACCAAAGATTACACATTAAATAACAAAGGACTAAAAAATTAAAAAGTGTAACAGTGTTAACTGGTCAAAACCTCCCAGTTCATCTATAGCTAGTAGGGTCTTGGGATCCCTGACCTTCTCTGAAGTGTCACTCACTGTCACTGCTGGCAATTACTTTAAAGAGAAAACATGTTTGGGAAGGGGTGAACTAAAAGCATCCCCCTACCCCAACAAGGGGAGAAGCTTGCTGTTTGGGCATTATTCAATATCTGCTAATGTGAAAAATGCTTTGGGAAGGGAAGGTAATAACCCCTTTTTATTTTGTAAGAAATCAGACCAACGTTATGTGAATAACAAATTTCTTCAGTTGATGAAATCAGGGCAGAGATGGAATGGGTTATGGTGGCAAGAGAGTCTGTCACAGGAAGTTAAACCCTCCAGATGTTGAAGTGTTTGATTTCAGGAGTTTTAGAGAAAAAAACATTCCCAACCCAAGAGGAAGCTTCCACCCACAAGGTTCTTCTTCCCCACTTCACCTGCCCTCTCACCTCTGCCTCCCAGCAGAGACCAGACAGAGGAGAATGCCACTAGCTCAGTGAAGGAAAACAGCTGTGAAGTTTCTTAAGGCACCAGAAGGGAGAGAGGACTGGATGGGGTGGGGACACCAACAGAAAGGGCTTCTAGGCGGAGGACCGTGAGAGATCAGAAGGGGAAGATAGGTGGGACCTTCTCCGCAGTCCCCACCCTAAGGCCCTACCCTCTGTTGAAGGGTCAGGGACACGGGGGAGGGCAAATAAGGCCTGGTTTCTACCTGTTGGCCCCACCCACTCCCCAATTCCCTGTTCCTTCCAACTTTCTAACGTCACCAGATTTTGACTAGGTTCTTGAGTATGCTGCAGAAATGAATTTCAAGAGCACATTGGGGGAAGCAGATGTGGCTCAACTGATAGAGAGTCCATCTACCATATAGGAGGTTCAGGGTTCAAACCCAGGGCCTCCTGGCCCATCTGGTGGGCTGGCCCACACGCAGTGCTGCCTCACACAAGGAGTGTCATGCCATGCAGGGGTGCCCCCCGTGTAGGAGTGCCCCATGCACAAGGAGTGCACCCTGCAAGGAGAGCGGCCCCTTGCGAAAAAAGCGCTGCCCACACGAAGAGCTGATGCAGCAAGATGACACAACAAAAAGAGACACAGATTCTCGGTGCTGCCTGATGAGAATGCAAGCAGACACAGAAGAACACACAGCGAATGGACAGAGAGAGCAAACAATGGGGGGGGAGGGGCAGGAAGGGGAAAGAACTAAATAAAAATAAATCTTAAAAAAAAAGGAGCACTTCGGGTGAGTTAGGCCAGTAATTTATTCAGGCAGGAAGGGATGAGAAATGGGAGAAAATAACAGATCAGGGGCCCCAAGTAGAGAGAAAGGGGTTGAAAAGTGATAAAGAGGGTTGATTTACAGACTACAATTTTTCCCCTTACAGATTATAAATCCCCAGGTTTACTTGTGTAGTGATCCAAATGGGGCAGAAGGCAGCCAGCTTTGAGGTCCAGAGGTGAGAGAGAGCGACAGCACTCATTCGAGCCCCATGCTTGCGTTTTTGAACTATTATTCCACCCCTGTCTTAATGGCAGGGGAGGAGTTCCAGCTGTTTGCTGTTTTGATTGATTACCCCACCCATCATTCCCCACTGAGGGCCCAGTGATAAAGTCCTTGGGGAATATTTAGGGCTTCTCCTGGCATCCGGAAGTCTTTGTTCTGAATGGCAGAATCTTGGGGAGGGTCTTCTAGCGGCCATCTTGGGGGTTATTGATGTCCACGTGGACTCTCTGACAGGTTCCAGATCCATCTATTGATTCCCTATCTTACTAGCTGGCTTCACTAAAGCTGGGACAATGACCGATGTGAAAAACAGCTGACCCACCATGATGCAGTTTGAGGAAGGTGAGTGAAGAGATATGTGACCCAGGGGTGGGGGCACCCCCACCCATCCCATGGTCAGGACTGGTCAGCGCCTAGTTCTTACTTTGAACACAGCAATAAGGGGTGGTCGCCTTCCAACACCAAGTCAGCCAAACAAAGAGTTCAGTTTTGAACATACTGAGTTTAAGAAATCTGTGCACCAATCAAGGGGTAATGTCCTAGAGGCAGGAGAGAGCTGGAGGTTTGACAGTCATCAGCATATGGATGGAAGCCAATGAGTTCATCCAAAGAGAACATGCAGAGTGAAAAGCGTGCCGGTGATAATATCTGAAGGACACCAGTATTTCAGTGTGCCTTAGTCCAGTCAGCTGACAGCCACCAGGGACAAACTGCAGTACAACAGTCAGGTTTATCAACCCACTGCAATGAGGAAGAACACGTAGCAAAGGAACTGTGAGGCTTCTCAACAAACCCAAAACAACTAAGAGTTATTATAAAATTTGAGAGATGGGTGGAGATTTAGTGAAATTTAAAAGAAGCAATATTTTGATAGGCTCGAAACAAAGCAGATCTGCGTGTAAAGTGATCAACATCCAGTCTGGACAGCCAAGTGGACCCAGGGTCCCGTTTCTTTAGAAACAATGAAGTTGAGAACGTTATGTTCAGAAATCCCTCATCTGGAGCTCAGTTCTTGGGTTGTAAATCCAGTCTGTTTAGTTACTTAGATCCTCCGGCAAGAATGGGATGTTTCATTTTTATTGGTTACTGATAGTCCATGATTTTAGAAAACAAAGTTGCTCAGTAAGAAAGCAGTAGCCACTCAATTCAGGTGGTCGTTATGACACTTTACAGCTGCAGTATGTCCTTAGGAATAATAGTTCCTTCTAACTTTGCAGCTGGCTTCATGTGTGTCGGTTTCCAGCCTAATGAACAGCAGGGGAGATTTTTAAATAGGAACTAATTTTTAGGTTTCCAAGGGATAAACAGCGGATGAAGCATCCGCAAAGACGCTGCTCTGTTTCTATGGTAGCTACTGTGCAACTCGAACCCAAGCTCAGAGCACTTAGTCTACTTTGCTCACTTCCCAGTCGCCCCCAAGCCATCTCCCAACTTGCCCTGGTCCCTGCTTCTACGACTCTAGCTATTGGGCTTCTGGGAAATGAAGTTTTTTACAACATTCCGGCCCCAAGAAGGTCCTGGTCGTAAACCACAGCTCCCATGAGGCGGTGCGTGGGGGCGGGAATTCGCCGCGGCCGCCAGGTTGCGGTGTAGCCGAGCGGAGGTTGACGGCTGGGGTCCTGGGTGAGGAGCTGGCGACCATGCTGTGTCTCCTCCTGCCATTCTTCAGATCTCTGCCGCTCTGGAGCTGTGGAATTGCGTCACTCGAAGCAGGGCAGGCAGGGGTCCTGTGGAGCCGAGGTGACAGAGCAGCCACAACCACAAGGCAGCTTGCGGCCCCGCGGCGTTAGGCCGCCGGCAACCGCCCGAGGGCTTCCGGCCGGTACCTGGAGGGAAGCGCACGCGCAGATGGGGAGCCTCGCGGCCTCTGTAAACACCAGAGAGCGCCTGCGCAAACTGAGCTGCTCGGGGTCAACACGTGGGGGCGCCGTAGCGAAGATAACCGTAGTGAAGAGTAACGTAACGGTCCCGTCGTCTTTCTCTTGCACTTCCTTTATGAGTTGCAAAGCACCGTTTCCTTCAGTGTCCATCTTAATTCGACCCTCACAGCAGTCCTTTTACAAATGGGGTCTTTATAAAAGTCACCCAGCCAGAGTCCTAACATCACAGAGTGTCAAAGCCCAGGGACTGATCAGGATGCAAGGATCGCTGCCCACGCTCGCCTCTGATTTGCTTGCTGTGTTACATGTGACCATGGATAATTCTGTTCCCTTGCGGACCTAAACTTTCTCGTTCGTAAATGTGAGTAGGGAGTTGGGAAGATCAGATCCAGGTGTAAAAACTAAATTCCAAAGTGGTCTATAAAAGCAAAAGATTATTATAGTCAGGTGATTACAGATTGAGGGCTTGAATTGCTGAACTGAGAACCCCAAAAGGGGCAGAGGCTTGCCCCAGATTTCAGCAGTCTAAGCAAGCGTTAAAGCCAGCTGCTCCCGGCCTCCCCCCTTACATCTTTTATAGCTTTATATCTTTGTTGGATATAGGCTTAGAGAAGTCAGCTGTACGCTGAGGCCTGGAGGACTCCCATTCCCAGTACTTCTCTTACCCGACCTCAGCCTGATGGAGGAGGGCCCTGCTCTGTTGAGATGACTCCCAGTGGCAGGAATCTAGGGAGGATCTGGAGAATCCTGGAGAAAGAGAACAGTACTGCTGGAGCTGTACAGACCCTGCTTTTCAGGACAGTGGCCCAGGTAAGGGAAAGGGCGCAGGATGTCAGATGAGGGGGCAGACAGCCTCTGAATGGAAAGAAAGGGGAGGACATCCCACTCTATTGTTTTGTTTTGTTTTTAAAGATTTATTTTATTTTTCTCCTCTTCCCCCTCTCCAGTTGTCTGTTCTCTATGTCCATTTGCTGCGTGTTCTTCTTTGTCCGCTTCTGTTGTTGTCAGCAGCACGGGAATCTTGTGTTTCTTTTTGTTGCATCATCTTGCTGCGTCACTTCTCCGTGTGTGCTGTGCCATTCCTGGGCAGGCTGCGCTTTTTTTGCGCTGGGCTGCTCTCCTTATGGGGCACACTCCTTGCGTGTGGGGCTCCCCTACACGGGGGACACCCCTGCATGGCACGGCACTCCTTGTGCGCATCAGCACTACACATGGGCCAGCTCCACACGGGTCAAGGAG